>NC_135810.1:67417936-67732448 GCF_964213995.1 Mustelus asterias | reverse complement strand
GCTGCTTGTGGATAAAGCATATCTACTGAAATGCTAATGATTGTGCATCGGACTTGGGGTGCTTCAGGGAAGAGGTGCAATGCAGCCCGGAGCTCCACACAGTCCCTAATCAAGCAGGACATTATCATTCTGAAGATTGCTTCCAATGTCTTGACCATTCAGGTGGGGCACTGCAATACATTCCAGAAAGGGTCTCCTGCTTCATCAATTGGTGCTGCAAAAGGGAGATCCCTTGTCAGAGGGACAAATGGTGAAGGATGAGAGTTCCTCGGAGGATAAAGAGCAGGGGGGGGCCAGGAGCCTGAAGAGGATGTTGATGATCATCGAATAATGCTATTGAGGAAGCATGATGTGGGAGATGTTCCAATGTCACTTTAAATACTATCAGATTCCAGGAGGAGTAAAGTGAAGTCAATCGGAGATGGCCACATTATTCCCGTCCCTTAATGCCATTGCATTTCATTGCATGGGATGTCCAATCAGTTACATTGAGAGAAAATTCAGTATTTAGATTTGCATCTTCCAGCCTTATGATTGATCAGGCCATGATCTCTAAGAAGGTCAGTTGTGCACTCTGTAAGCACTTACTCTGAGAAGTGAAAGTCAACACAGTGAGAACGCTGTGGCAACTTAATGCAGTCATTGTCACATTAATGAGGAACATTAGATGAGAACATGTTTGGGGATATCATCATCCCATCTAGGTCTTGTCCTTTGCCACTACCACTGATGTGACACATCTGCCACTAATCCATCAAGGCTGCTGAGCTACCCTCACACAATGATGCACCATGAGGAAAAAGAGTTGCAATAAAGCAAACACTTACCATAAAGATTTTAAACACATCTCTCGGACATCACACGAGGGTGAAGTTGACATCACATGAATTCTAATCCTGCAAAGGGAAACTATCACTGAGCGGGGGAAACTATCACTGAGCGGGGGAGGATGGCTAAACCTCAAAATAAGAGGTTTGTGTATATGTATGTAATTATATTGTATAAAGTATCTAAATAATGTGCTCATATGTAATGATCATAACACCTTCAGTTGAACAAGCCATTCATATAAATGTCAAACATATTAACAAAAGTGCAATATTTTTACCGTGGTTTCATGTCTGCAACCCAAAAATGATTTGAATTTTTTTTTCATTTTCCTAACCCTAGCATTATGCCTGGGTGTAGCCCTGATCTGCGGCAGAGGTGGAGGTGGCCTGCTGAATGCCTTGTCTTGGTTTCTGTGATGACCTTGGTAGACATCCTCTGGTTGTCCGAGGCCTGGAGGGCCCTGGCTTGATAAGGGTCTCCTGTCAGGAGCAGATGCACCCTCTGTACAGAAACTTATAGAATACTGAAAGGCCCGGAAAGAGTGGACGTGGGGAAGAGAGACTAGGATCTGAGGGCACAGCCTCAGAGTAAAGAGACGACCCTTTAGAACCGAGATGAGGATGAATCTTACTTTGTAGACATTGATTTAAACCTAGATGGTATTGTGCTTTGATGATCAATTTTTAAATCAGTAATATTGTTAACTGTAGATCCAAACTTTGTCCAAAGGATATTTTTGTACAAACATTTTTTTAGTGGTGACAGAAACACTGTTCTATTTTTCCCCATTGTCTTTACCATATTGATCCCAATGACCCTTGGATTACAAGTCAGGACAGTGAGTGACCTTATTTGTGTGGTCAACCGGTGTGGTCATCGGGAGGTGGAGTTTGATTGACACCATCAAAAGATGTGTAAAAATGTAGCTATTAGGAAATCTGCATGGCCTTGCAGTGCCAGTGAGGAGAATTGATAAGGGCTGAGACTTGTTTTAAGAATGTCTTACCAGATCTCAAAAGGCTGGAATGGAGCCAGAAATCTGGCTTAAAGGGGTGCTGCTTTGAGGGCTCACTGCTGTAACTGGAGTAGAGTAGTCAACCACTAGGGACTACCAGAGGAAGGATCAGGAATGGATTGACTAACCATAGTACACACCCATTGTATGGCTATTCAGAGACTTAGTAAAGTATATACTGAGGGAATTTTACCAAATTAGATTACTGTCATGGAATTTGGGCTTAATGTTTGTAATATATCTGTAATATAGTATGTATAGTGTGTAAGTAGAGTTGTCTTTCTTTCTTTAAATATAGTGGGGGCAATTCTCCCATCCCGCTGTGCTGCTTTTGTAGCCGGGAAATTCTAGCGGAGGCCCTTTCGCAAGTTCTCCACTGGATGCCACGGCCTCTGTGCATCTCCCAGCGCCGGATTTCCAGTCCCATCAGCTCCACTCTAGAAATTGGCATGGAGCTATATAATATATGCAGGTGCTGATTTGAATGTAATTGTAATCTTATTAGTTTCCGGGCCCGCTAGCCTCTCCCCCGCCAGGAGTATTTCACTCTAGCGGGGTTTAGTACAGCTTCCCACTTGCGGGAACTGGCAGCCCGACCCCGCTGGAGTGAAGGGGGGGTGCAATCGAAGGGTGCCTCCTGGGTATTGCCACCTTGGCAGTTCCAGCCTGGCCTCTGGCCCTGCCCAAGGGGCAAAGTGCCAAAGCCCCGGGGGGATCTTGGGGCAGTGACAAAGAGGCGGGGCGGGGGGTCCTGTTGTCACTCTGCACTTTGGGCTGAGTGACAGAGGGAGGGAGGTCAGCAGACAGGGGCCACTGCACATGCGCCAATCTCAGCACTGACAGATTAGCGCATCACAGAATACTGCAGTGCAGAAGAGGCCCTTCAGCCCATCGAGTCTGCACCAATGGATCCCACTTGCCAGCATTTGGCCCATAGCCTTGAAAGTTATGGCGTGCCAAGTACTAATCCAGATACTTTTTGAATGATGTGAGGCATTCCGCTTCCACCACCCTCCCAGGCAGTGCATTCCAGACCGTCACCACCCTCTGAGTAAACAAGATTTTCCTCAAATCCCCCTAAACCTCTCACCCCTCATTTTAACTTGTGACTCTTCAACTGAGGGGAACAGCTGCTCCCTATCCAACCAGTCCACACCCCTCACAATCTTGAACACCTCAATCAGGACGCCCCTCAGTCTTCTCTGCTCCAGAGAAAACAACCCAAGCCTATCCAACCTCTCTTTATAATTTAAATGTTCCATCCCAGGCAACATCCTGGTGAATCGTCTCTGCAATCCTCCAGTGCATTGACTAGAACTACACATAGTACTCCTGCTGTGGCCTCACCAAAGTTCTATACAACTCCATCATGACCTCTCTGCTTTTGTATGCGCTGTGGCCCACTCAGCGCTATGCTGCTGGCCTCTTCAGTGGGAATAAACCCCGCCCACTGTTTTCTGGAGTGATTGACGCTAGTGCACACAGCAGTGCACAGAGTGTGGGAAATTAATTTTGAAACTCCCGCTGAAAAAACCAGCATGATTTACTCCAATTTTTAGGCAAATTCGACATTTGGAATTCGTTTAAGAATTGCCCCCCCGTGTTTCTCCTTTCAATAAATTTATCTATCTTTCTTTTTCATTCCTGATCACCCAGGGACTGCATTGACCTCTGAGCCCCCTGACATGGTCATCATGTCTGGTCTCCATTTGTAGAGACCAATAGTGCTTCCCACCGGCTTTATGTCATGGCGGGTGGGAACAAATGAAATTGCCGGAAGTTCCAGCATTAAGCTGATTTTGTATATTTAAATACATGGTAATCAGGTTCACACCCTTGCTGGGCATGAACCTGATTACATCTGCTGGAAGGGCCCAGAAAGATCTAAGGTGTTTTGCACCCACTGCAATCCTATTTTAGACCTCTTGTCAAATTTTCCCAACATAGCGGGATTTACATTGAGTGTAATGGGGCCAGGAAAGCACCCCCACTATGTCTGTGCAGGCTCTGTAGGACTCAGTGATAGTGAGATTCAGCTAGTCTCACTCTCCTGTCTTTTACCTGTAGTCCTTAGAATCTTTTCTCTTCAGATAGTTATCCAATTCTCTTTGGAAAGCTATGATTGAATCTTCCTCTACCACACTCTCAGACAATGCATTCCAGATCCTAACCACTTGCTGCATAAAAAGCTTTTCCTCATAATCGCCTCTGGTTGTTTTGCCAATCACTTCAAATTGATGCCTTTTGATTTTCAAGCTCTCCGTCAATGGGATGGTTCCTCTAGATCTCACATGATTTTGAATACCTCCATCAAGTTTTCTCTCACCTTTATCCTCTCTGAGGAAAATAACCCCAGCTACTCCAATCCATCCTCGTAAGTCCCTCATCCCTGGAATCCGTCTTGTCAAGAGGAGGAGGAAAGTTAAATTAATTTCAAAAGCTCCCCATTGACTGTACTGAGAGATTAAATGCTGTCTGAATTGTCCACCCACATGTGCTAAAGATTGTATCAATGGAGGTCATTCCCACACGGTCAAACACTTTTCAACTGAACCTGCAAATTGATGCTGGACAAGAGTAACGCTTCTCTTTCCTGGATTTCAAATACACACTCAACCTCAACCCATCTGTGCTTGTCTGTTATTATTCCCCCTCAATAAGGTTGGAATGTTGGACACTGAATATTACTGAAATTAAATTTTGAGATGAAGTCCAAATTCAGATGTCAGATTTAGTCAGTTTTTTGGGATTAATTACAGTGCCGCAAACTACAAAATATTCCATTTAAACAGCGGGATATGGGTCACTTACCAGCCTCCAAAAAGATGTGCACTTTCTGCAGTTGCTGTATCACCAAATACAGTCAAGATTTCATTTGCAAACTAATTTATCTGTACCCACTGTTATTAACAGCAACAAGGATTTATATAGTACCTACCTTTTATGTAGCAAAATATCCCAAGGCACTTAACATGAGTGTTGTTCAACAAAATTTGGCACTGAACCACATAAAGAGAAATTAGCACAGATGAGATACCTTTTAAAGAACAACTTAAAAGGGGAAGAGTGAGGAAGGGAATTTCAGAGCTTAGATCATAGAAGATCGTAAAATCCCTACAGTGCAGAAAGAGGCCATTCAGCCCATCGAGTCTGCACCGACCACAATCCCACCCAGGCCCTACCCCCATATCCACATCTTTTACCTGCTAATCCCTCTAACCTACGCATCTCAGGACACTAAGGGGCAATTTTTTAGCATGGCCAATCAACCTAGCCCACACATCTTTGGACTGTGGGAGGAAAACGGAACACCCGAAGGAAACTCACTCAGGATCTTGAAACCTGAAGTCACAGTCACCAATTGTTGAGGAGTTAGTGGAGGATGCTCAAGAGGCCAGAATCCAAGCATACTGGAGGGTTGTGGGGCTGGAGAACCTTAGGCCTGGCCTGCCATTCAACAAGATCACGGCTGATCTGATCCTGACCTTCACTTTCCTGCCTGCACCTTCAGAACACCAGACTCCCATGTCAATAAAAATCTGTCTAAATCAGCCTTAAATATATTCAATGACCAAGCCTCCAGTGTTCACCCAGGAAGAGAATTCAAAACACTTAATGACCTGCTTTTGAGAGAACAAATTTCCACTCATCTCCATCTTAATGGGACACCCTGTATTTTTAAACTGTGCCCCCTAATTCTAGATTTTTTTCACAAGAGGAAACATTGTCTCAGCATCCACACTGTCAAGCCCCCTCAGAATCCTGGGTGGGATTTTCTAGCCGCACTCGCCCCAAGACTGGAAAATCCCACCCGAGATCAACGGACCTTTGCATGGTCCACCCCCCTCCCCCTCCGCCTGCTACAATTCCCATGGCGAGTGGGATGGGAAAATTCCCCCCTTGTGTTTTAATAAGAAATTTTTTCAATCTTCTAAACTAGGGCCGAGTGTGGCTGAAGGAAAAAATGTCTGAAAATTTTTCATTAAATATTTACATATTCGAGCTCAAAGCAGCAAAGTCACTGCAGCGAGGAGGCAGAAAATTGCAGAACTTTTTATGATCTGTGGTCAAATGCAGAAACTTCTAGTTCACTTCAAATGGGTGAATTTGTGAAAGTAATGTAAGAGAAATGCCGTTAGGCTTATTTTTGCACTCTAGATCTAACAGCCATTTGACCTAGCCAGGATGCTGTCCTTCCAGTTGTCTCATTATTAAATAAGAAATGCAAACCCGACTGAAATATCATATAGTGCAGTACTCCTTTGTTAAAGGCCCTTGAACAATGCAGTGTTCTCTCTCAGTCCTGACCCACTGGCATTAGTGTTTCTTCAGCACCATGCACTCAACAGTGCAACTTTCTCTCAATACTGACTAACAGACAGGCTGGCATGAGGCTGAGTGATGGCTCCCGCAGGGACTGCTCCCCATTTCATTACTAGCGAATGTTTTCCAGGTTTTGAGACTCCCTCCACTTTTTGCTTTTACTGTTTCTCCTCGCCCTCTGTGTAAAGCAACTAGTCAAGATTCCCACATGGCAGTAGCAGGATCAGCCAAAACGACTGTTTCTGGAACTCTAATCGCAGTTTTCTCCCTCTCGCCTTTGCTCTCCTCCTTCTGGAGGAGCAACAAGATCAGAAGGGAGGGAACTTGTGATTGGAGCAGCTGGAACAGAGAGCACAGGAAAGACAGAATCTGTGATTGGAGGTGCAGCTCTGTCTCTATCCCACTTGTTGCATCTCCAATCACAAGTCTGTAGTCAGTTCCCATTCTCACTGCAATTTTTTAAAGCCAAGTACCAGCCCCAAAGGTCAGATCATATATTTAAAATGATGGCTTTCTGAAACACCGTCGGAAATCCACAAAATGCTTGAAAATATTCAACCTAGTGAACCTGCCCTGAACTGCTTCCAATGCAAATAGATCCCTCCTTCATTAAAGTGACTAAAACTTTCACTTGGGAATACAGAACCTGAATATTGCTCCAAAGTGAGACATGTTGCCAAAGCTTTTCACCTTGCACTCATTGGGACAAACCTAAGAGTGCCTAATTTCAACAGTTCACAATAATCTACACTAAATGGGAAATGGGTGTTGAATGGCCATGGTATTGCCATGGAGAAAGAAACAGGAAACTTTCAGCTCCTAAAGCTTCTGGGTAATTCAAAATACATGGAAGGCTTGAATATATTCCTTCTGTCTGCAGTGAATAGGTCCCTGTGCATGGATGTATGTTACTTCCAGCAAGCGTAAATGAGCTACCTTACAATCTGGGCTAATTATCCAAAATTGGACTAATTATCTGACAGTGTAGCTACTAGCTCATTCAGGATTGTTCTGAAAATGCGACACAATTATGGAATCACATCTAACCCAAGACACACTGTTCTGGCTTTTGCAAGTGCAGGTTGATTGAGTACAGTCTGTACTCAGCCTATTACAAACAAAGGATTATGCAATTTGATTCCATCAGCCAATTACTGAGATGCATAGAATATGCACTTTGTACCATACTGGCACACAATGTTGTTCAATTGTTGGACCTTTAAAAATGGTAGGCAGGACCTGGATATGGAAGTCCCACCCGCTAGGTGACAGATCCCATTTTGCCAGCTGAGAAAAGGGGTGTGGGTGACTCATACATGAGGGAAAATTGAACACAACAGGGCCACTTCAGGCCCCATTTTTGCTTTTACAAGGGTCTTAACCCACAGTGTGGGAGTCATGGATATTTAGATTAGACAAATGCTTTTTAAGGGTGGATGAGATCTGTGGATGTTATTTAAATCTCCATCCTTTTAAAAATAAAAAAGCCTGTCGGCATCAGTGAGCATTGAAAAACTCTGTTTTATCTGTTTCAATAGATGCATGATGATTTTGATTTTATTTATTACTGTCACATGTATTAACATAGTGAAAAATATTGTTTCTTGCGTGCTATACAGACAAAACATGCCGTTCATAGAGAAGGAAACAAGACAGTGCAGAATGTAGTGTTACAGTCATAGCTAGGGTGTAGAGAAAGATCAACTTAATGCAGGATAAGCCCATTCAAAAGTCTGACAGTAGCAGAGAAGAAGCTGTTCTTGAGTCGGTTGGTACGTGACCTCAGATTTTTGTATCTTTTTCCCGAAGGAAGAAGGTAGAAGGTGGAAGAGAGAATGCCCGGGGTGCGTGGGGTCCTTAATTATGCTGGCTGCTTTGCTGAGGCAGCGGGCAGTGTAGACAGAGTCAGTGGATGAGAGGCTGGTTTGCGTGATGGATTGGGCTACATTCATGACCTTTTGTAATTCCTTGCGGTCTTGGGCAAAGCAGGAGCCATACAAAGCTGTGATACAACCAGAAAGAATGCTTTCTATGGTGCATCTGTAAAAGTTGGAGAGAGTCGTAGCTGACATGCCAAATTTCCTTAGTCTTCTGAGAAAGTAAAGGCGTTGGTGGGCTTTCTTAACTATAGTGTCGGCATGGGGGGGACCAGGACAGGTTGTTGGTGATATGGACACCTAAACACTTGAAGCTCTCGACCCTTTCTACTTCATTTCCGTTGATGTAGACAGGGGCATGTTCTCCTTTACGCATCCTGAAGTCAATGACAATCTCTTTCATTTTGTTGACATTGAGGGAGAGATTATTGTTGCCTCACCAGTTCACCAGATTCTCTATCTCATTCTTGTGCTCTGTCTCATCATTGTTTAAGATCCGACCCACTACGGTGGTGTCGTCAGCAAACTTGAAAATCGAATTGGAGGGGAATTTGGCCCCACAATCATAGATGTATAAGGAGTATAGTAGGGGGCTGAGAACACAGCCTTGTGGGGCACCGGTGTTGAGGATGATCATGGAGGAGGTGTTGTTGCCTAGCCTTACTGATTGTGGTCTGTGGGTTAGGGAGTTCAGGATCCAGTCGCAGAAGGAGATGCCGAGGCCCAGGCACGGACTTTGGAGGTGAGTTTCATGGGAATAATAATGTTGAAGGCTGAGCTATAGTTAATAAATAGGAGTCTGATGTAGGTGTCCTTGTTATCTCGGCATTCCAGGGTTGAGTGCAGGGCCAGGGAGATTGCGTCTGCTGTGGACCTGTTGCAGCGGTAGGCAAACTATAGTGGAACGAGGTAGTCCAGGAAGTTGGAATTGATTCGTCCCATGACTAGCCTTTCGAAGCACTTCATAATGATGGATGTCAGAACCACCGGCCAATAGTCATTAAGGCATGCTGCTTGGTTTTTCTTAGGTATCAGGATGATGGTCATCTACTTGAAGCAGATAGGGACCTCAGATTGTTGTAAAGAGAGGTTAAAGATGTCTGTGAATACCCCCGCCAGCTGATCTGTGCAGGATCTGAGTGCTCGTCTGGGTATCCCAGCTGGGCCAGTTGCTTTCTGTGGGTTGACCTTCGAGAAGGCTGCTCTGACATCTACAATGGTGATGCTTCTCCAAGGACTACCACAATATCATTATGTTTGGTTGCTTTCCACAAGCAATAATCTCAGCAGGGTGTCCTAAGTCCGCTGTTTGATGGATTGTTCGAAGTTGTTAATGGATATGTTGCCTTTGTGAGATTATGAATAGAAGTTTGTTTGTTTATATAAGGGATTAAGCAATTGAAAAGAAATTTTTTTTGCATGGGTTTTCCTGAATGGGAATGATTTTTAAAAGTGGCAAATGCTGTAATTGATACTTAAAACTTTTTTAACTTTGTCATAACCTGGCGCCCTAGATCTGCCTGTGGTACATACTTATTGAGTTGGCACGGAAGATTTTAAGGCAAGGTTGGATGGGTTGATATATGTTGTCTTGGGGGGCTATAAGGGGCCATGTATGGAGATAATAGGCTATGAGAGAGAGGTCTAGACTATGAGGGGTGAGGGCCTAAAATTTAACAAAACAACTGGGACAAATTCCCAGAGGATGGGTACAGGCTCTTTGAACTGCTCACCTTGGCGATCAAGACCAGTAGGTCTGATTCTACCCTGTCCCTGTGCCCTCAGATTCTGATAAGGCACTTTCTACTGAGGTGGATCTGCTGAGTCAGGAAAATCAGGTCCAAGAGGTGGATCCTGTCTGTTGTATTAGCCACAGACTTGGATAGGAGCAGGCAATATGTGGAAAGAGTAGAAATGGATGCCAAGAGATGTGGGAGAATGCTTCATGAAAGGAAAGGAGGGGTATATTGCACAGATAGGACAAGTTAAGGAATGGTAAGGGAAAGGAAGGGCTGGATTTCTATAAAGCATAACAAGAATAAAGTTGATGAGAAATGACAGAAAGAACACAGAGAGAGGAAGGAGAATAGAATGAAAGAGGAGATAGAATAAATGGCAATAAAAGAGAAAATCAATGACAATAACGAAAATTAAAATGGATGATAATGAAACGAAAAAGGAGAATGTTTAAAAGTGAGAGAGGGAAAGGAGGAGAACTGGAATTATGCTTTGGGAGAAAGAGGGAGATGCTGGCTATGGCACTTTGGAGAAGAGGAGAAGAGAGTGCAGGCATTAGCGGAACAGGTTTTGGGAGAGCGAGCCCCAGTATGAACTGGGGGAGCAGAAGAATACCAACTTCAATAATTTCTGATGAAGGGTTACGTGCCTGAAACATTAACTCTGTTTCTCTCTCCACAGATGGTCCTGGAGCTGCTCAGTGTTCCTCACAATTTTTTCTTTTATATCAACTTAACTGGGTTAGAGAGGGAAAAGATTATATATGAACCGGGAGCATTGGAGAATAATTCTTTTCTATATGGTGGGGAATTGGACAAGGATGTTACAGCGCAGTGGGCTGATTCTGGAGGGATAGATTGCCTTTGTGCATTCGGGCTGTGGGGAGTTTTATATGGGAGATTGACTGTTCAGGTAGCCTTTGGATAAGTGATAAATTGGTTGAATTGTGAGAATCCATTTATCACTTTGATTTTTCCATTTAAAATTAAGGAATCAATTGCAAAACATAAAACAACTTAAAATGTATGAGAAAGTAACTTAAAAATACTACAATACACAATATTTAACACAACTTTTAAATTTTTGGGATCCCACTCAAAATGCATGACTAATTGGCTAAACTTTACAGCTCCCCAGTGGCATAATGGAGGAGCGTGGCTTTGGGGGGGTTGCATAAAATTGGAAACCATGCCAGGGCTGCATTTCATTTCACCTTACCACCATGCACTCACCCCTGCAATTTTACCAGAGGGAGGGGAGGCGCTGGATGGCCCGCCTGTCTGTGGACCATTAATGGCCATTTAAGGGCCTTTGCCTGTTGCTGCTGGGAATTCATCCATGGTGGTGGGAGGCTCGCACAAATTGTACAGCCCACCATGTTCATTGGGGGGACTGGTTGCTGGGCAAGTGGAGGAGAATGTCTCTTTATTAGGCTTCCTATTCCCAGAGACCCCTCCCTTCTACCCCAAGGTATTCTGCCCCCAGTGCTTCTACTTGTCTGCTGGCCTATCCATCCTGGTCCTGGCAAGACACTAAGCTTACTTTCAAGTCCAACTCCATTACATGACACATCTTTCCAGGTCTACTGCAGTGCCAGCAATCGCTGCTGCTCCCAGTGGGGCGACCAGTCAGTCAATTGATTGGCCAGCAGTTCTGAGGAGGGGAGACTTCCTCTCCAATGGGGCAGACATTTTGTCTCAAGCCAATTAACGAGCCCCGCCCCAGCATTAAATGCAGTCCACTGTCTGTTCAATCCTTCAATTTTTCCTTTAGCCTTTCGTGTACTTAGTTTGCTTTCCTTCCAAGTGAAATAAGAAGGCTGTTCACTTCTTCAAAAACAAGAGTCTAAATGGAGTAGGGAAACAAAAGTATCCAGGGATACATGTCAGTATACAGCACAGAAACAGGGCATTCAGCCCAATCACTCTGTGCTGGTGTTTATACTCCATGAGTTACTTCCCATTCCATAAACTCACCCCAACCTTTCAGCATATCCATTACAAAGGATTATATCAGAAAAGGAGTACTGAAGTTTTTAATGCTACTTAAAACTGAGGGAAGAACACATTAATAGCAAAAATACAGATACATTTCAATATAATCTTAAAAACGCATTTAACTAAAACGTTAATCACAATCAATTGAAATGAACAAACCAGTAATGGTAAACCACAGAACAAAAAGCAAACTTTCCAAATTATGAAAGTTGCATTTAAGTGAAGGTATAAAATTTGATTTATTGTCACATGTACTGGGATACAGTGAAAAGTATTGTTTCATGTGCACTGTACACAAAACATACTGTTCATAGAGTACATAGTGGAGAAGGAAAGGCGAGGGTGCAGAATATAGTGTTACAGTCATAGGTAGGGTGGAGAGAAATCATAGAAACCCTACAGTGCAGAAAGAGGCCATTTGGCCCATCGAGTCTGCACCGACCACAATCCCACCCAGGCCCTACCCCCGTATGCCTACATATTTACCCGCTAATCCCTCTAACCTATGCATCTCAGGCCACGAAGGGGCAATTTTAGCATGGCCAATCAACCTAACCCGTACATCTTTGGACTGTGGGAGGAAACCGGAGCACCCGGAGGAAACCCACGCAGACACGAGGAGAATGTGCAAACTCCACACAGGTCAGCTTAATATATGGTAGGTCCATTCAAAGGTCTGATGGCAACGGAGAAGGAGCTGTTCTTGAGCCGTTTGGTACATGATCTCAGACTTTTTCCTGATGGAAGAAGGTGGAAGAAAGTACGTCCAGGGTGCATGGGGTCCCTGATTATGCTGGCTACTTTTCCACGGTAGCGGGAAGTGTAGACAGAATCAAAAGATGGGAGGCTGGTTTGCGTGATGGACTGGGCTACATTCATAACCCTTTGTAGTTTCTTGCAGTCTTGGTCACAGCAGGAGCCACACCAAGTTGTGATACATCTGGAAAGGATGCTTTCTGAAGACGGGAATGGGTTAATGAACTCTCATACTTGAATTGTCAAAGTGATATTTAGAGATTGTGTGAGAAACACTGTAGAACTCATGTTTACGTTAGGGTGTTTTCATGCTCATGTATCCAAGAACAGATAAGAGTAGTAGCTGCTGTTATGTTTTTCCCGGCTAATCGTGTTCAGGAATGTGGCTAACTGGTAGCCATTTTGTATTCTTTAATATGTACTGCTGTGTAACAGTAGAGCCTACATACAGGCCTTCTGTGATCGTATAATGATGCATTCATACATATTCATCATAACCTGTACCGATATACATTATACAAGTACTTACGAACATATATAAATTGTTGTATGCCAGTTAACTTGTTTGTTCGGATCTGTAACCTTGTACGTTAGTGGGACACCCCACAGGTGTCCACAGAGGGCAACAACACTCACGGCCTTGAGACAACCGTGAAGAAACCGCCAAGGCAGCAAGGTTCACACGATGGAAGACAAGCCACAGCCTGGGAACCTGAGGGGCCTGGGAAACTACGGACGTGACAGGGGGGGTATAAATATATGTTTTTAACCTGTATTTGCTGAGAGGTCTGAGGCCGTGTTAGGCATCGGATGTCTCCCACAATTGTGCAAATAAACCACTGTATTTTGACCTACGAATAGTCTGACGTATTTTTGCCTACAACACTTTCTATGGTGCATCTGTAAAAATTGTTGGGAGCTGTGGCAGACATGCTTCCTGAGAAAGTAGAGGCATAGGTGCACTTAACTATTGCATCAGCGTGGAGGGACCAGGACAAGTTGTTGGTGATCTGGACACCTAGAAACTTGAAGCTGTCGACCATTTCCACTTCATCACCATTGATGTACACGGGGCATGTCGACTATGCTTCCTGAAGTCAAATACTATCTCTTTCGTTTTACTGACATAGAGGGAGAGATTATTGTCATTGCACCATTTCAGCAGATTCTCTTTCCTGTATTCTGTCTTGTCATTGTTTGAGATCCGACCTACTATGGTGGTGTCATCAGCAAACTTGAAAATGGAGTTGGAGTGGAATTTGGCAACTCGGTCATAATTGTATGAGTATAGCAAGTATATAAAGAGTATAGCAAGGGGCTGAGGACACAGCCTTGTGGAGCACCAGTGTTGAGGATACTCGTGGAGAAGGTTAGGAAGTCTAAGATCCAGCTGAAGAAGCAGGAGATGAGCCCCAGGCCATGGAGTTTGGAGATGAGTTTTGTTGGGATAATGGTGTTGAAGGCTGGGCTGAGTCAATAAATAGGCATTTCACATAAGTGTTCTTGTTATCCAGGTGTTTCAGGCTTGAGTGTAGGGCCAGCGAGATGGCATCTGCTGTGGATCTATTGTGCCGATAGGCGAACTGTAGTGGGTACAGGCAATCTGGGAAACTGGAGTTCATGCATGCCATGACTAACCTTTCAAAGCACTTCATAATGATGGATGTCAGAGCCACTGGTTACATATTGTGATAACTCCCATGAGTTCCATCGGGAATCACTAATTGATCTCCCTATAAGACTCATTGAATACAAGTTCCCTTGGCAACCGGCAGTTGCCTGCCCTGTTGGAACTCATGACATAAACCCTTTATAGGGCAAACACCAGGAAGGGTCTACAGAACTCTGTTCCAGCTGGGACATAAGTATGAACAATAAATGCCATTCCTTCCCAGTTGACTTTGTGAGTTATTACAACTACTAGGTCATTTGTCCCCTCAAGCATGCTGTATCATTAAACCAAAAGCATGGCTGATCTGTTTGTGTTTCAAATTCCACATTCCCATCTACCTTTTAATAAACTTTGAATCCTTGCTTAACAAAAATTTATGTCCACTTAAAAATATTCAATGACCCCCACCTCCACTGCTTCCTGAGGCAGAGTTCCAAAGTCACAAAACCCTTTGGAAGAAAAAAATGTCTCCTCATCTCCATCCTAAAAGGTAATCCCTAATTTTAAAACAGTGCAACTTAGTTCTGGGCTCATGCACAAAAGGAAACATCTCTTCCATGGCTACCTTGTTGAAACCACTCAGGACCTTAAATGCTGCAATCAAGTCACCCTTCACTTTTCTAAACTCCAGCAGAAACAAGCCCAGCCTGACCAACCTCTCTCGATGTATCAGTGGAATGTGCTGCAATCACACTTGGAGGAAGTGCATGGAAAATGAATGAGACACCGGGTGGTCCGCTCTTGCAGATGCTCTTTTGGCTTTGAAACCAATCTTTGTTAATATAAAGGAATGTTTATCAGACATATCCACATTTAATTCAGAGAAATCCCGTGTAAAAGCTGAAGCAAAATCCTTAGCAGAGAAGTTTGAAAGTACGGTATTGAGGTTTTTACTTTTTCGTGGAACCGTTTACTTTAAAGAATCAATGCCATCAGCAAATCACTGCAAAATGTTGATACAACTTTATTGAATGCTTCACAATTGTTGATCTTAGTTATAAGTTTTGTCATGGAACTGCAAAATCACTATATCTCATTGGAAGCAGGGGTACTAACATTAACAAAAATACAAGTCCCTCTGATGATGAGAAGCATACAAGACACAGGAAGTTAATTTTTGATAACACTAGAGACAATGAAATCACTTTAAAAGGGAAAAAGATCATCATTGAGACAGTCAGTGTTATTTGTGATACAATAATGGTGTAACTGAGGAGTAAAAATGAACCTCTGAAGAAAACTGTTGAATTGTGCTTTTTGACAGAAGTTTGGATGAGAATGTTAAGAGACACTGCAGTAAGAAATTAACTGAATTCTATCAGGAGGACATGGACACAAATCTTTCTGAAGCTGAAGAGAAACAATTCATTCATTTCATTGTTACCAATGTGCTTTGATATCACCAGTTGATTTCTACAGATGTGTACATGATGGTTTCAAATGTGGAAACTATTTTGAAAATATTGTTAACAATACCTATCACAAATGCTTTTGGTTCATTTTCTGTATTGAAAAGTTTAAAATGATCTGCAAATTACGATGAGTCAGGAACATTTGACAAATTCAGCAATAATGACAATTGAAAATGCATCCTTACAAGATTTTACCTATGATGATATCGATTTTGTGAAGAAAAAGTGCAGGAGTAAAGCTATCTAAATTGTCATGGATTGTAAACAACTGATGAAGTAAGAAAATCTTAATATGTCCCTCATCCATATTCTCTTATTTAAATTTTGTTTTTCAAATGGGACCACTATTTGCTGGTCTGATATCATGGCCATTACATGGTGGTAACTGCCATTACCCATCACTCTCAGTACTGGCCTTCAAAAAGTCTCTTTTGAACAAAGAATGGAATCCTGCCAGCAAAGCCACTTGGATGTTCATCTGGCAGTAGGAGTATTTCTGTTGCAAGCAATAAAAAAAACTAACTTCAGAAAGTAAATCAAAGCAAAAGGTTTAATAAAAAAGCATCATTACTCCAACACTTGGGCCACTCAAGCTCCCCTCAATTTCCATCTGCTTCTTATTTATAGTGGGTCAGCTGACCACCACATAATTTGTCATTGGTTACATTGTCTACTGGGTCAGCTGACCCTCACAGCATGTTACCATTGGATCTGTTATAATGTAGCCAGTGTTATCATTGGTTACACTATAACTGATTCTCTTTTTTCTATTTTTTCAAATTAGTTTATGGTAACCAGTATTCTTAACAACTTGCCAGTACCTGCGCCCTTTTTAGTAAAGCAGTCGAATAACTGTAGAGTTGCACCAACCCAGTTGAGCTTTGAAACCTCCTTGTTTTCCAGCATTTGTTTAATGCTGGCCAAATCAATTCTCAGTCACTTTTCTGTTACACTTTTTGTCAAGTGAACATCGTCCCATAAAGACCAATTGTCCACATAACAGTTCATTGGTACTTTCTTTCCTGACGTTGCCATAATATCTACCAGGAATATTATGAATCCAGCACCGCTTGAATGTCCATCTGGTAGACTGACGTGTGAAGCCTCACTAAACACAATTAACTTCATGTTGTCCGGTTCTCCCAGTGCTGGGAATTTAATTACACATTCCTCTTTTTTAAAGTTTCGTTTGCCTGCAAGATCTCGCAGAAAATTATATTACTTAGCTCTCGGACATTATAGCTCCCATCCAATCTTGTCTGTGTGCATAGTCAATTTAGCTGTCCTATCATACGCCTCAACAATTCTGTTTCTTTTCCGTTGGCCAGTTTCTCTCTTTTCAATTGACCTTTCTCTGGGAATAGGATCAAAGCTGTTTAGATATCCCTGTTGATTCATCGTTACCCCGGATTTGTTTTGTCGGACATCAAGACCGAGATATTGAAAAGCACCAGCTGCTTGACTCCCTACTTTAAATTCTGTCGTTAGCCTATTACTCCCTTTCCAAACTCTGTGCCACCCTATAGGAAATCATCAACACGCATCACGAAAATTCCAGCCAATTTTCCTTCAGACTTCCAATAGAACATTGCAGGATCTGCTTTTAACTGGACACAGCCAGTTTTCAGATCGTACAGAAAAATACCAAACCATTGATGCATCACTTAATCTGTAAATGCATTTGTTCAGTTTCCACAGCTGTCCCTATGTATTACCTGCTTCTTTGGATGGCTTAAAAAAGAACTTGTCTTTGAAATGTTTCGCCCTGCAGAAATGCTGCTTTGATATCTATCGACTTACATTCCCAATTATTAGATGCTAGGACAGCAAAAAAAAATTCAGTGTCATTTTCCCTGCTGTGGGTGAATCAATCCTAATGTCTCTCCACGCCAAGTGTTCCTCACCAAGTGTTCCCTGTGAGATCCTAAATGAATATTTCTCATCAGTATTCACTGTTGAGAAAAGCATGGATGTTAGGGAAGTTGGGGAAATAAGTAGTGATGTCTTGAGGAGTGTACATATTATAGAGAAGGAAGTGCTGGAAGCCTTAAAGCGCATCAAGGTAGATAAATCCCCAAGATCTGATGAAGTGTATCCCAAGACATTGTGGGAGACTAAGGAGGGAATTGTGGGTCCCCTAGCAGAGATATTTGAATCATCGATAGTCACAGGTGAGGTGCCTTCAGATTGGAGGGTGGCAAATGTTGTGCCTTTGTTTAAGAAGTGTTGCAGGGAAAAGCCTGGGAACTACAGACAGGTGAGCCTCACATCCGTAGTGGGTAAGTTGTTAGAAGGTATTTTGAAAGACAGGATCTACAGGCATTTAGAGACGCAAGGGCTGATTAGGGACTGTCAGCATGGTTTTGTGAGTGGAAAATCATGTCTCACAAATTTGATTGAGTTTTTTGAAGGGGTAACCAAGGCGGTAGATGAGGGCAGTGCAGTTGATGTTGTCTACATGCACTTTAGCAAGGCCTTTGGCAAGGTACCGCATAGTAGGTTGTTGCATAAGGTTAAATCTCACGGGATCCAGGATGAGATAGCCAAATGGATACAAAATTGGCTTGATGACAGAAGACAGAGGGTGGTTGTAGAAGGTTGTTTTTCAAACTGGAGACCTGTGACCAGCAGTGTGCCTCAGAGATCGGTGCTGGGTCCATTGTTATTTGTCATTTATATTAATAATTTGGATGAGAATTTAGGAGGCATTATTAGTAAGTTTGCAGATGACACCAAGATTGGTGGCATAGTGGACAGTGAAGTTTATCTAGGATTACAACGGGATCTTGATCAATTGGGCCAGTGGGCTGACGAATGGCAGATGGTGTTTAATTTAGATAAATGCGAGATGATGCATTTTGGTAGATTGAACCAGGGCAGGACTTACTCAGTTGATGGTAGGGTGTTGGGGAGAGTTAATGAACAAAGAGATCTAGGGGTACAGATTCATAGCTCCTTGAAAGTGCAGTCACAGGTGGACAGAGTGGTGAAGAAGGCATTCAGCATGCTTGGTTTCACTGGTCAGAACATTGAATACAGGAGTTGGTACGTCTTGTTTAAGTTGTACAGGACATTGGTAAGGCCACACTTGGAATACTGTGTACAGTTCTGGTCACCCTATAACAGAAAGGATATCATTAAACTAGAAGGAGTGCAGAAAACATTTACTAGGAAGCTACCGGGACTTGATGGTTTGATTATAAGGAGAGGCTGGATAGTCTGCAACCTTTTTCTCTGGAGCGTAGGAGGATTAGGGGTGATCTTATAGAGGTCTATAAAATAATGAGGGGCATAGATCAGCTAGATAATCAATATCTTTTCCCAAAGGTAGGGGAGTCTAAAACTAAACGGCATAGGTTTAAGATATAGAATCATAGAACCCTACAGTGCAGAAAGAGGCCATTCGGCCCATCGAGTTTAAACCAACCACAATCCCACCCAGGCCCTATCCCCATATCCCTACACATTTACCCGCTAATCCCTCTAAGCTATGCATCTCGGGACACTGAGGTGAGAAGGGAGAGATACAAAAGGGTCCAGAGGGGCAATCTTTTCCCACACAGAGTGTGGTGAGTGCCTGGAACAGCTGCCAGAGGTGGTAGTAGTAGAGGCAGGTACAATTGTGTCTTTTAAAAGGTGTTTAGACAGTTACATGGGTAAGATGGGTATAGACGGATATGGGCCAAAAATGGGCAATTGGGGCTTGCTTAGGGGTTAAATAGGGGACAGCATGGACAAGTTGGGCCGAAGGGCCTGTTTCCATGCTGTAAACCTCTATGACTCTATACCCATGGGCTATGAATTTTCCCAATCTATATCTTTCGCTTTTTGCCCTTGCTCTTGGATGTTGAGCCAGTGTTTATACTTTCCTGAGGCTTTTCCTACTCTTCCAATTATTGTGGCATCTGTCACTTGATCCTTTGAATATGTATGATACCACTTCGGGTAACTGAACCTTTGAAGTAACAACTTCATCCCCTGCCTCACTGTTGCTTAGCTGGTCATCAGATTCCCTCTCATCTATAGCTGCTCAAGGTATGTGTATACGAGGTATGAGGTACAAGGTGCTTCTTGTATTTCTACAACCTGTTCAGATGCTCCAAAATCATAATCAATTCCCACTATTCTCGAAGAGTGGGCTCACATTGTCTGGTTACCATGTTGTGGTAAACTATTTTGCCATCCGTCCTGATCACTTTACCTGGCCCTTTCCATTCTTTTAGACCCTCTCTTTTATAGTAGACCTGGTTGATCTGCCAAAACCTTATGCAGCATATCATCTATTACTGCATGATTCCATTCACAGAGGCCATTGCTGAATGGGCTTTCTGCTGCAGTGTGCATCACCATAATATTTAAATTTTCGCACACATCTTGGAACTTATCATTTGCAAATTCACCCCCATTATCTGTCAAGAATTTAGACAGTGCTCCCAACCCAGTTCCAAGCCAATAAGTCAGAATTTTGTCCACAATAGTCTTTTTATCTTTGGTGTAAATCACTGTAGATATGCTAAAGCAGGTTGCTATGTCCATGAAACATAATAAATAGATGCCTTTGCCTTTACCCCAAATCTTCAAATCCATCGCCACTACATCGTTGAAATCCTGGGCTAATGGTAGATTCATGACTGGACGCGGAGGTTCCTTCATATTTTGTACAAATCTCACACTGGGCTGATATTTGCTCTAAGAGATCATTATAGCCTTTATCCAGCACACCTGCATCAATGCTCTCAGTCTCTGTGGTGCTGGCTGAGCAAACTGCTTACGAAGTTGCAAAATAATTTTTTTTGTCCATCAAGCTGTTGTCTGTAAGCAACACTAATGCATCATGAATCCTTTGGTTAGACATTTTCAGTTCACTTAAGGGAAGGCAATCATGGCCTGACCTTCTAAAATGTAGATCTACACATCTTCCAAATACCACAGCTTTGTCATGCTTCAAATCGATAGTCATCTGGGCTTTTTTCATGGCAGACCTGCTTAATAACAAAGATATGTCACTTGAAACAGCATCTGTACTTATGAACAAGCTGATTCCTGCAATTCTACAGGGAAGTACCACCCTTTTGGAGTAAGTTAAAGTATGATCATCATGGGCGGAGAAGTGGCAGATGGACTTCAACCCAGATAAATGCGTCGTGGTCCATTTTGGCAGGCCAAATGGGATGAAGGAGTACAATATAAAGGGAAAGACTCTTAGTACGGTAGAGGATCAGAAGGACCTTGGGGTCCGGGTCCATAGGACTCTAAAATTGGTCCCGCAGGTGGAGGAGGTGGTTAAGAAGGTGTATGTGTGCTGGCCTTTATCAATCGAGGGATTGAGTTTAGGAGTCCGGGGATAATGATGCAGCTATATAAGACCCTCGTCAGACCCCACTTGGAGTACTGTGCTCAGTTCTGGTCGCCTCATTACAGGAAGGATGTGGAAAAGATTGAAAGGGTGCAGAGGAGATTTACAAGGCTGTTTTGCCTGGATTGAGTGGCATGCCTTATGAGGATAGGCTGAGGGAGCTCGGTCTTTTCTCCTTGGAGAGACATAGGATGAGAGGAGACCTAATAGAGGTATATAAGATGTTGAGAGGCATAGATCGGGTGGACTCACAGAGGCTTTTTCCCAGGGTGGAAATGGCTGCTACAAGAGGACACAGGTTTAAGGTGCTGGGGGGTAGGTACAGGGGAAATGTTAGGGGGAAGTTTTTCACACAGAGGGTGGTGGGCGAGTGGAATCGGCTGCCGTCAGTGGTGGTGGAGGCAAACTCAATAGGGTCTTTTAAGAGACTCCTGGATGAGTACATGGGACTTAATAGGATGGAGGGTTATAGGTAGGCCTAAAAGGTAGGGATATGTTCGGCACAACTTGTGGGGCTGAAGGGCCTGTTTTGTGCTGTAGTTTTCTATGTTTCTATGTTTCTATCTCCAAATCGAAAACTGGCAAAAGTATCACATTCTTTAACTTTCTTTCACTCTTTATGATCAAGGGACCCTAAATAGCAGTTTAGCCAATCTTTGCCACATACAGTTGATGTACATCCACTATCCAAAACTGAAAGAGTCAAACATCAGCACACTCATTATTGGGCTCAATTTTTCTGTGACCAAAACAATGCCTTCATGGTCCTTATCTTCATCACTGTCAGTTTCTATGTATTCTGTTTTGTGTGTGGTTTCAAAGACTTAATTTCTTCTTTTTGGACAATTCACTATGTAGTGATATGGCATTGAAAACAGTGATTCATAATCCCTTTTCTATTTCTTCATTGTAAACATCTTCTATCACCCTCCCATGTGCATCTTCTATCTCCATCATCAAATTGGTTATATCTGGTTTCAGCATCAGATCTATTATTAGTGTAAATGGCTCAGTTTAGGGGCCATTGTGTGCCATTTGGTCAAGAACGCAGCTGAGCTACCACTAAATCCTCTATTCTGGGTGCTATAACATTCCAATCTGAATTGAAAAAAGTGAAAGGGAACGATTGTTTCCCAAAAAACTTTTTTAATGATGCTATCATTTGATCAAGGAGGGCCTCTGTTTCCTTAACTCCAGTCATCCCCAGATGAGTGTCCATCTGAGACAAATACGCACAGTCCAACAACTTAAAGGCCAATACCACATCTGGAATCTACAAATTAAATTTCATTAGCCTGTTACAGCCCCTATCAAAATCCATGATATATTCCTCTATGGACTGGTTTTCCTGTCTTCTAATACTGTCAAAAATCATCCAACCTTCATAATTCTCCAAAAACTCATCTTTTTGGTAAAACCTATCTAGATATTGCAACAGAAGCTGCAACCCTTCTTCTTTATTTAGGGCATCTGCAGTCCAATGAGAAAACACTTTGCTCCTTATCTTACTTCTGGCCAGAAGTGACAAAGCTAAGGCCATACCTTGCTTTTTCCTCGATATTGTAGTAACAAGCGTCCACATTTCCACTTCTGCCTTCCATTGTTGGTGTGGTTCGGCATCCGAAAAGACATTGGGACAGTCAAACAATGCATGTTTGCTTCTACCTTCTCCTATGGTAATGTCCTGAGTCTGTAACACCACTTCAGGCCTTACAAAACAAATACCAAGCTACAATGGGTTTTCCTCTGCTACCAGTGTTCATCCAGCAGCAGGAGTACTTCAGTTGCAAGCAATAAAAGAACTTCAGAAAGTAAGTCAAATAAAAAGATTTAATAAATAAACTTCATTACTGCAACACTTGGGGCCACACCTTGGACCGTACAAGCTCCCCACAATGCCCAGTTGCTTCGTATTTATGCTGGATCAGCTGACCATTACATCATTTTGTCAGTGGTTACATTGTCTACCAGGTCAGCTGACCCTCACAGTATGTTATCGTTGGTTATATTATAACATTGGACTCACTGGATTCCACTTGATTGGAGTATTTGCTCTTTCAATGGACTTTTTCTGGCTCATGCGCTGTGCTGCAGTCATATCATTACCTGAGTTCTCCATCTTGCTGCTCATTGGCCAGTTCCATGTTTGCTCATCTCAAGACACATAGTTTGTAATATTGATCATCTCTACCATAATGCTGACAACAGCTAGGCTTGGATTTCAATTGATTAATTCCAGGCTTGTTTTCATAAGTTAAAAAGCACTAAAGCAGTTAAGGAGTGATTTGTCATCTGTTTTTTTTATATTTTTGTAGCTTGTATTGTGGATTTGAATTTGAATTAATCAGTTATAGACTTGCTTTCATTGATTACAAAGCACTGAAGCAGTAAGCAGTGATTTGTGTACTTGTACTTTTTTGGGTTCCTGTGGCTTGCATTGTGGATTTGAATGGATCAATTACGGCTTGTTTTTGTAAGTTAAAAAGCATTGAAGCATTAAACTATGTACTTTTCTGTATTTTTGTGACTTGCATTGTGGGAACTGAGGGTGGGTGTGGTCAGGAGGTCAATGATGTCATTTGAGCAGAGGTTTGACATCACTGGTGGATGGGTCTTGACATCACCAGCGGTGGGGCTGGAGCGGTGGGGCGGGAGCGGTGGGGCTGGGGCGGCGGGAGCGGTGGGGCTGGGGCGGTGGGGCTGGGGCGGGAGCGGTGGGGCGGGAGCGGTGGGGCTGGGGCGGGAGCGGTGGGGCTGGGGCGGGAGCGGTGGGGCTGGGGCGGGAGCGGTGGGGCAGGGGCGGGAGCGGTGGGGCTGGGGCGGGAGCGGTGGGGCTGGGGCGGGAGCGGTGGGGCTGGGGCGGGAGCGGTGGGGCTGGGGCGGGAGCGGTGGGGCTGGGGCGGGAGCGGTGGGGCTGGGGCGGGAGCGGTGGGGCTGGGGCGGGAGCGGTGGGGCTGGGGCGGGAGCGGTGGGGCTGGGGCGGGAGCGGTGGGGCTGGGGCGGGAGCGGTGGGGCTGGGGCGGGAGCGGTGGGGCTGGGGCGGGAGCGGTGGGGCTGGGGCGGGAGCGGTGGGGCTGGGCCGGGAGCGGTGGGGCTGGGGCGGGAGCGGTGGGGCTGGGGCGGGAGCGGTGGGGCTGGGGCGGGAGCGGTGGGGCTGGGGCGGGAGCGGTGGGGCAGGGGCGGGAGCGGTGGGGCTGGGGCGGGAGCGGTGGGGCTGGGGCGGGAGCGGTGGGGCTGGGGCGGGAGCGGTGGGGCTGGGGCGGGAGCGGTGGGGCTGGGGCGGGAGCGGTGGGGCTGGGGCGGGAGCGGTGGGGCTGGGGCGGGAGCGGTGGGGCTGGGGCGGGAGCGGTGGGGCTGGGGCGGGAGCGGTGGGGCTGGGGCGGGAGCGGTGGGGCTGGGGCGGGAGCAGAAACAGGGGCAGGGGCAGGGGGGAGAGAGAATGTGATGTCATGGGAAGTTCTAACATAGAGGCAGAGCGTGGGGCCTCCAAAAGTGAAAGTCTGCCTCTAATTAGAACCAACTTCTCCTATACCAATCTTTGAGTCATGCATTCATTTGCCTAAACTTATTTGTCCTATGGCAATTTACATGCAGCTCAAATAAAAATCCAGAGATTACTACTTTTGAGGTTCTGCTTCAAGCAGCTAATAGCTACTAGTCTTGGCAATCTTACGACTAGTGCCAAATGCACACAGATAACTGAAGATGCTATTCAAATGGACAACCAAGAGTCTAGTCAGCAAGTTATCAGCTTTCACTGAAAAATGAAACCATCTAGCCCAGACTTGTCCAATTCACAGCCCGCAGGCCACATCACAGCTGCTGAGGCCTCTAGACTCAGCATGCCAAACTTATTGAATATTCAACTGATTCGTATTTTAAAAGTGCTGTAAAGCGAGCTCACTAGTGACCCATCAGCAGCAAATGCAGAGAGAAACCAGCCTATGATTGGACAAGCAGTAAACAGAGGGAGGTTAAGTTTTTGAGATATGTTCCAAGGTCAGGGAACAGGATGTGAGGGAGCTAGAGTAGGCACAAGGGAACCAGAGCGGGACACAAGAGAGCCAATGTGGGACCAGGGCAAACTAAAGCAGGGCACACTGGCATCTGAGTGAGTAAGTGGAGACTGTGAGAGAGAGAAATAGAGAGTGAAAGGGGAATCTGAGGGAGCAGAGGTAGTTGCCTGAGGGATTAGAGGGAGGGAATGTAAAGGGGAGAAAGGGGGAATGAGGGGAGAGCAAGGGTACGTGCAGGGGGGAGTGTCCGTGCGGGGGGAAGAGTGCGCGCGGGGGGGGGAAAGAGTGCGCGCGGGGGGGGGGAAAGAGTGCGCGCGGGGGGGGCGGAGAGTGCGTGCGGGGGGGGCGGAGAGTGCGTGCGGGGGGGCGGAGAGTGCGTGCGGGGGGGCGGAGAGTGCGTGCGGGGGGGCGGAGAGTGCGTGCGGGGGGGCGGAGAGTGCGTGCGGGGGGGCGGAGAGTGCGTGCGGGGGGGGGGGGAGAGTGCGTGCGGGGGGGGGAGAGTGCGTGCGGGGGGGGGAGAGTGCGTGCGGGGGGGGAGAGTGCGTGCGGGGGGGGAGAGTGCGTGCGGGGGGGGGAGAGTGCGTGCGGGGGGGGGAGAGTGCGTGCGGGGGGGGAGAGTGCGTGCGGGGGGGGGGGAAGTGTGCGTGCGGGGAGGGAAGAGTGCGTGCGGGGGCAGAGTGCGGCGGGGGCAGAGTACGTGCGGGGGCAGCGTACGTGCGGGGGCAGAGTACGTGCGGGGGCAGAGTACGTGCGGGGGCAGAGTACGTGCGGGGGCAGAGTACGTGCGGGGGCAGAGTACGTGCGGGGGCAGAGTACGTGCGGGGGCAGAGTACGTGCGGGGGCAGAGTACGTGCGGGGGCAGAGTACGTGCGGGGGCAGAGTACGTGCGGGGGCAGAGTACGTGCGGGGGCAGAGTACGTGCGGGGGGAGAGTACGTGCGGGGGGAGAGTACGTGCGGGGGGGAGAGTACGTGCGGGGGGGAGAGTACGTGCGGGGGGGAGAGTACGTGCGGGGGGGAGAGTACGTGCGGGGGGGAGAGTACGTGCGGGGGGGAGAGTACGTGCGGGGGGGAGAGTACGTGCGGGGGGGAGAGTACGTGCGGGGGGGAGAGTACGTGCGGGGGGGAGAGTACGTGCGGGGGGGAGAGTACGTGCGGGGGGGAGAGTACGTGCGGGGGGGAGAGTACGTGCGGGGGGGAGAGTACGTGCGGGGGGGAGAGTACGTGCGGGGGGGAGAGCACGTGCGGGGGGGAGAGCACGTGCGGGGGGGAGAGTACGTGCGGGGGGGAGAGTACGTGCGGGGGGGAGAGTACGTGCGGGGGGGAGAGTACGTGCGGGGGGGAGAGTACGTGCGGGGGGGAGAGTACGTGCGGGGGGGAGAGTACGTGCGGGGGGGAGAGTACGTGCGGGGGGAGAGTACGTGCAGGGGGAGAGTACGTGCGGGGGGAGAGTACGTGCGGGGGGAGAGTACGTGCGGGGGGAGAGTACGTGCGGGGGGAGAGTACGTGCGGGGGGAGAGTACGTGCGGGGGGAGAGTACGTGCGGGGGGAGAGTACGTGCGGGGGGAGAGTACGTGCGGGGGGAGAGTACGTGCGGGGGGAGAGTACGTGCGGGGGGAGAGTACGTGCGGGGGGAGAGTACGTGCGGGGGGAGAGTACGTGCGGGGGGAAGAGTATGTGCGGGGGGGAAGAGTGCATGTGGGGGGCGGGGGGGGAGTGCGTGCGTGCGGGGAGGAGAGTGTGTGCGGGGAGGAGAGTGCGTGCGGGGAGGAGAGTGCGTGTGTGGAGGAGAGTGCGTGCGGGGAGGAGAGTGCGTGCGGGGAGGAGAGTGCGTGCGGGGCGGGAGGGTGCATGTGGGGGCGAAGAGTGCGTGTGGGGGGGGACTCTACGACAGCGGATGAATGAACACCGCTCGACAATCATCAAACAAGAATGTTCTCTTCCTGTTGGTTAACACTTCAGCGGTCACGGGCATTCGGCCTCTGATCTTCGGGTAAGCGTTCTCCAAGGCGGCCTTCACAACACAGGACAACGCAGAGTCGCTGAGCAGAGACTGATAGCCAAGTTCCGCACCCATGAGGACGGCCTCAACCAGGATCTTGGGTTCATGTCACACTATCTGTATCCCCCACAACTTGCCTGGGCTTGCAAAATCTCACTAACTGTCCTGGCTGGAAACAATACACATCTCTTTAACCTGTGCTTAACCCTCTCTCCACTCACATTGTCTGTACCTTTAAGACTTGATTACCTGTAAAGACTCGCATTCCAACCATTATTTTGTAAATTGAGTTTATGTCTTTATATGTCCTGTTTGTGAACTGAAATCCCACTCATCTGATGAAGGAGCAGCGCTCTGAAAGCTCGTGGCTGTGCTACCAAAGAAACCTGTTGGACTTTAACCTGGTGTTGTGAGGCTTCTTGCGACATTTTGTTCAACAGCAGCCAAATTACAAAGCTCTATACATCCATGTTAGCCAACAAAAATGTCAACAGTAGCAGCTGTTGGTTTTAGTATAAGGTTGTGTAAGACAACATCTTCACAATACATGAAGTATTCCATTATTGAATAGTTTCCTATTTGAACCAAACAATAGCGCTGGCCTGCTGAATGTTTCCAACAATGTTTTTATTTCAGATTTTACAGCATCTGCAGTATTTTGCCTTTCCTCCCCTTATTTTAATAATGTTTGATTTGATTTATTGTCATATGTATTAGTATACAGTGAAAAGTATTGTTTCTTGCATGCTATACAGGGAAGGCATACTGTACATAGGGAAGGAAAGGAGAGAGTGCAGAATGTAGTGTTACAGTCATAGCTAGGGTGTAGAGAAAGATCAACTTAATGTGAGGTAAGTCCATTGAAAAGTCTGATGGCTTCAGGGAAGAAGCTGTTTTTGAGTCGGTTGGTACGTGTCATCAGGCTTTTGTATCTTTTTCCCATGGAAGAAGGTGGAAGACAGTATGTCCGGGGTGCGTGGGGTCCTTAATTATGTCAGCTGTTTTTCCGAGGCAGCTGGAAGTGTAGACAGTGTCAATGGATGGGAGGCTGGTTTGAGTGATGGACTGGGCTTCGTTCACGACCCATTGTAGTTTATTACGGTTTTGGACAGAGCAGGAGCAATACCAAGCTGTGATACAACCGGAAAGAATGCTTTCTATGGTGCATCTGTATAAGTTGGTGAGAGTTGTAGCAGACATGCTACAACTCTCACAGACATGTATTCTGATTCAAGTGCAAGAATCATTTCCCACCTCAATTAATTTCCCAGAATATTTCAACATGAGGTGATGTAGCAATGCAGAACAATGAAACCAAAGTACGATGGACTGTAAACCTACTCTTTGTGTGAAATAATTCCTGAGCATAGCTCCTCTCTGGGCGATAGTGCCAGATGGTTTACTCTTGGGGCTATGCAGGCTTATTTGAAGCTCTTGCCAAATTTGGCTCAGTTTGTAGCTTGATACACCCGATTTCACAACTTTAGTTGCAAATGCCTCTGTGAAAAATTAACCTGATAAAGGACTGCCAAAGCCTACTTTAACAAATTACATTGATTATTAATCCTTTCATCTGTGAACAAACACAAAGGCAATAATCTCAGGATGTTCCCAATGCCATGTAATAGTAAGCACAGAAATAGGAAGATAGAAAAAATAAACACATGGCTGGATAGGTGTGCAAGAGGGAGGGCTTTAGATACCTGAGGCACTTGGACTGGTCTGGGGCAGTGGGACCTTCGCAGGACTGGGACCAATATTCTGGCAGGGAATTTATTAGTGCTACTGGGGAGGATTTAAACTAGCTTGGCAGGGGGATGGGAACTTGAGAGGTAATTCAAGTAGGAGAAAAGCGACGCTGCTAATGGTAGGAAGAAAAGCAGTAAGTAAAATCGGAAGGCAGAGGAAACATAGGCTAGAATCAAATTGGGTCAAAAAATGGGAAAAATTTTAAAAGGCAACATTAAAAGTATTCCATCTAAATGAACACAACATTTACAACAAAGTAGATAAATTGATGGCATAAATAGCTGTAAGTTAATTTGATCTATTTGTCATTACAGAGAGGTTGCTGAAAGGTAACCAAGACTGGAAACTGAATATACAAGGGTATTAGACATTTAGGAAGAATAGGCACAAAGGAAAAGTCGGTGAGGTAGCGGTTAATAAAGGATGTGATCAGTACATTCATGAGAGAGGATCTTTAATTGAAAGATCAAGCTATACGCTTGAATTCTCTGGCTGCCAGCAAGGGCGGAGAATTTGGCACTCAGCCAAATCTTCGTTCACTGCAGCAGGACCAGAGAATCCCACTGGCGTGAATGGCCAGAGAATCCCGCCCGTCAAATAAATTTGGGTGAAACTAAGAAACAGCATGGGGAGCAAACATTGATGAAAGTTGTTTATATGCTACCAAACAGTAATAGTAATGTAGGGCATGGTATAAACCAGAAAATTAGAGGTGCATGTAATAAGGTTAATACAATAATCCTGAGGGACTCCAATCTACATATAGACTGGGTAAACGTAATTTGACTAACGCTGTGGAGGACAATTCTTGGAATGTAAACGAGATGATATCTAGAACAGTAGGTTGAGGGAACAACAAGGGAACACGTTATTTTAGGTCCAGCATTATGCAATGAGGAAGGACTAATTAATAATCTTATTGGAAAGGAATCTTTAGGGAAATGCAACCATAATATGATAGAATTTTATATTAAGTTTGAAAGTGATGTAGTTCAATCTGAAAGTAATATTTTAAATCTAAACAAAGCAAGTTGCGAAAGTATTGAGAATTGAGCAAGTTGGTTGTGGTTGATTGGGAAACTACATTAAAAGGTGGAAGGTAAAAAGACAATGGCTAGCATTTAAAGAATAATAAATGGTTTGCAAGAAAGATACAATCCCTCAGGGCACAAAAACCCAACAGGAAATGTGATCCAACTGTGGCTAACAAGAGGAGTCAAAGATTTTATGAGTTCAAAGGAAGAGGCTTATAAAGTTGTCAAAAAAGTAGTAAGCCTGAGGATTGGGATCATTTTAGAATTTGAAAAGGAGGATCAAGAAACTGATAAAGAGAGACAAACTAATATATGAAAGTAAACTGGTGAGAAACAAAACCAACTGTAAAAGTTCCTATAGATGTGTAAAAAGGAAAAGATCAGCCAAGACGAATGCAAGCCTGTTACAAGCAGAGACAGGAGAATTTATAATGGAACACTAAAATGCCAGAGAACCTGAACAAATACTTTAATCATCATGGAGGAAGATACAAAAAAATCTCCCAATAATACTAGAGAATCAAGGAATTAGTGAGAATGAGGAACTGAAAGAAGTTAGTATGAGTAAAAGCATAGTACTGGAGAAATTAATGAGACTGAATCCCCTGGATTTGATTATCTATATCTCAGGGTGTTGAAAGAAGAGACTGTAGAGATAGTGGATGCATTGGTAGTCACCTTCTGAAATTCTACAGAGTCTGGAAGTGTTCCTGCAGGTTAGAAGGTAATAAATGTCACCCCACTATTTAGGAAAGGAGGGAGAGAGAAAACAAGGAAGTAAGGCCCTGTTTACCTGACATCAGTTGTAGGGAACATGATGGAATCTATTATAAAGGATGTGATAACTGGACATTTAGAAAATAATAGTAAGATGAGTAAAATAAGGCAGAGTTAACATATAATATATACAAGTGCAAGGAAAATCGTATTTGAAAACCTTTTAGATTTTTGAAAGGATGTAATTAGCCAAATAGATAAGGGGGAACCAGTGGTTGCAGTGTATTTAGATATTCAGAATGTTTTTGATAAGGTCTCGCACAAGTAAACAAAATGAGAGTGCATGGGATTGGAGAGAATGTACTGGCATGGACTGAGAATTGAGGTTTTCCAGCATTTTCTGTTTTTATTTAGATTTCTGACCAGCAGTATTTTGGTTTAATTACATAAATTAATGTCATCTCTGCAATGCTCTCAGGAAAATTAAATCTATAAAATATATAAAATGGACACCATAATTTCTAGGAACTGATGGTCAACTCCATGCGAACACTTGCAACCCAATAATTATTGAGCACCAGATGAATGATGTCTCAGCTTTCATCAAAGCAAGCAAAAACCAAACAACATCTGGGTACTGGGGTGGAAATTCAGACTTCTTCCATGTAATCTCAGCTTATTGCCATTCAGAAACAACTTGCTGTCATCATGTTCATCGAAACAGTAATAACAGATTAATCAGGACCCAACTGTTACCCACCAGCCAGTCACCCCAGACTGCTGATGATGGTGGAGTCTCAAGCCAGGCACTCAAGGCCCAGAGCTATTCAGTGGGTCCTGCGAGATCACTTGCTGTGTCCCCTACTGAAAGTCAGTATCTTTCACCAGCCATGCTGTAACCACTGGGATAGCACTGCATAGGAGCACCAAAGTAAGAAGTTTAACAACGCCAAGTTAAAGTCCAACAGGTTTATTTGGTAGCAAAAGCCACACAAGCTTTCGGAGCTCCAAGCCCCTGCTTCAGGTGAAGAAGGGGCTTGGAGCTCTGAAAGCTTGTGTGGCTTTTGCTACCAAATAAACCTGTTGGACTTTAACCTGGTGTTGTTAAGCTTCTTACTGTGTTTGTCCCAGTCCAACGCCGACATCTCCACATTAGGAGCACCAAGACAGGCAAAGGCACTGGTAAAGCACAGTAATGGAATGCAGAAGGTAATTATTTGACCTTTCTATGGAATATTGACTGGTTTGCTTTATAAAGTTAGTTTGGAATGCTTGTTATATGGTAAATTATATTTTAACGTTGTGGCCAAGTGGTACAGTCAGTGACAGAGGGAAGGTAAGACGTGGGATGAGTATAGAATGGAGATTTGGAGTGTGTTCGCTGGAATTGTAGTCTGATGAAACAATCATGGAGAGTTCAGCTGGGAAAGGGAGGTTCTGATTGCCCCACTCTTTCTCTTGTTCATCTGCTTCCTTCTTATCCTCCTCAGCTACTCAACATATCCCTGGCAGCTAGGGCTGTGCCCTCATAATATTAAGGCTGTGGAGGATACAACACATCATGACAAATCACATGTTCAGTGCTGCCAGACTCCTCCAGAGTGCTTGCAGCAGTGGAACCACTGCTTGAACATCCCAAAGGTCTGGCTCAATTATATTTTCTGTGGCAGCATTGGACTGGTGCTTCCAAGATAGTTTAAGTGAGTGTAATTTAAGTATGCACAATTCTCTAGACAAGGATGTTTATAGTAATTAAGCTATAAAAAATAAGATAGTGCCCTTTGATTGACGCTGACAAAATTGAGGAGATTTTAATCTTAATAGTCTTGCAGTGACAGTCCATAATAATTTTTCTTTTTGTCAATTCTGTTCCACTTCATTGGTTAAGTTATTATAGAATATAATGAATGTCTCTACCTTCACTTGCGCTTGCCTGATGCCTCTTGTAGGGTCCTGGAATAATTATTAACAGTGGGCTCCTAAATTGACTACAAGTCGATGTTTATCTGCCTCTTCTGGAAGATGGGAAGGATGGTTAGATGGTGCAAGGATGTGAAATCAGTTGGAGGATGAAAATGAGAATATATGGGCATAATTCTTTTTATTGTTTGGGATATATGAACTTTGTTATTGTGAAAAAATGTGTAACAGAAAACCATTTCACTGCTGCAGTTATTTCATACATGTAAACATTTGCTCATATTGATACCACAGTAAGCATATCACTGCAAAACTCCATAATTTGAGAGCATAAAAAAAATAATGCTGTTTTTTACCTTCAACAAGGAAATTTCAAAAACAGGATGCTTCAAGTAAAATAATTCCCATTAGAATACAGGTAAATTGTTCTTCACATGCACGCTCTGACACTTAATAATACAATATTACTTTTCCCAACAATTGTTGACAAGAATAATGGGTTAGGGGATGGATTTAGAAATTTGCTACTTGAATACAAGGAATACCGAGTCTATTGATTTTTAAGAAGCAGGTAATGCTTTCCACGTCTGAGATGAATCTGTTTTCATATACAAGTACAATGATGTACTGCATCAAAGAAGTCTTCAGGAAGATTAAGGACAACAGTATCTAGTCAGTCAAATAGGAAATTTATTTTCTTCTCTTTCCTTCTTTGGAAACTCCCTGCAGCCTACAGTATGCATGGCAAACAACATCTGTCAATGTTCCTTAACTAGCTAATTCGTTTATGGTTGACCTGGGTTAACTACTTCAATGAATTCCCCTTTCTTCTGGTAAGAGAACATAAGTCTCTTCTCGGCATACCCCTAACTACAGTTGAGATTTCTTGCCATTAAACACAGAGCAAAATCTGTGTCCATTCACTATCCTAATGAGAATCATTAATGTTCTTACATTTTCTTGCAGCTGTGATAGTGTGATGATGGCAATGGGTTATTGTCAATAGATCTCCCCGTGGGCCTCATGGAATCATATAATACAAACTCCCCCATTAGGTGAGTGGAGGCTTGCCCAAGAGGGAAGGAGCCGGGGAGGTGGTTTAAAACAGTTGGCAGCTGAAAGACTTGGGGCTGACCTGCGTTCTGTAGTCACTGAACGACATTTCAAACACACTGTAAAGATAATTGGTGACAGAAGACTGGCCTTGGTAAAATTATTACATTGGTGGCGAAGAGTAAAGCAAGTTTCTTTCTTCCCTCCAAACCATCTATTTACTGTTGAGACATGTAATCCTCCAGTAAGAAAAATGCCTCTTTTTGGTAAACTTGAAGTCTATGATCCAAGCATAGAAGACTGGGCTCAATATGCAGAACGTGTATTTTTTCGGTCTAACAATATTGAGAGGGACAAGAAGCAGAAAGTGATCCTGTTGACAGCACGCTCGGTGTCCCACGTATTGCGAGATAGACTGGTCTGTGGAATTAACAATGTGACCAGGGATGTTATGATGACCATGGAGGATCATCAATAGATCTCCCCATGGGCCTCGTAGAATATGAGCTCCCCTATTAGATGAGTGGAGGCCCACCAATAGGGGAGGAACAGCAGCGGGGTGGGAGGGTTTCAGATCAGCTGGCTCCATTCAGGCTGGCAGTTGAAAGACTTGGGGCTGACCTGCACTCTGTAGCCCACTGAACAGCATTCCAAACACACTGTAAATAAAGGATGATTGGCGACAGAATACTGGCCTCAGTCAGATTATTACAGATAGCATATTCAACAAGTAGAATTTGTGATCACATTTTCTTTACATATAGTTAAAGGCTACATCAGTGAAGAAGATTTTTTTTTAAATTTTACTTATATGGGTGGGAAGAGCACTGAATTATTTTTTTTAAATGTAGTAGCAATTCACATTTAGAAATAATGTTAAACATATCATTTAACTAAAATATTAATAACCATTCAACTGAAATGGACAAAACAGTAGATGCATATTGCAAATCAAGAAGCAAGCTTTCCACAATATAGAAGCTGCATTTCAGTGAAATGTATTCAAATGTCACAGCTGTTTGTCTTGGCACTCTTTTCCTCAGCGCCAGAATGCACACAAGCAACTGGAGATGCCATTCAAATGGACAAACAAGAAAACCCAGCTGCAGTCAAGCAAGTTATCAGTTTTTGCTGTAAAATGAAACTGTCCAGCACTTTGGATTCATCGCATTTTACAATGGTGCAGCGAGGTTTTCCACTTCAGTAACTAAAATGCAGATTCTAGCTTAAATATTTAGGCTGCAACTCACAACATTCAACTGATTTCCAAGTAAGGCAAGAAGTTTGAGATATGACTTCCATCATTTCAAGTTTCATCTGAAAATGAAATTGGAGGCAGCCAAATAAGAGGTGGCTTCTCAGAGCCCCGTACAATTAAGGATGGAGGCGGGCTTGCAGTTCGGCGGGCCAATGTCAGTGCATGAGACTCTAGGCTGGCAGCAGCCCAGGGGGCTTTACTTGGAAATCAGTTGAATGTTGTGAGTTGCAGCCTAAGTATTTAAGCTAGAATCTGCATTTTAGTTACTGAAGTGGAAAACCTCGCTGCACCATTGTAAAATGCGATGAATCCAAAGTGCTGGACAGTTTCATTTTACAACAAAAACTGATAACTTGCTTGACTGCAGCTGGGTTTTCTTGTTTGTCCATTTGAATGGCATCTTCAGTTGCTTGTGTGCATTCTGGCGCTGAGGAAAAGAGTGCCAAGACAAACAGTGCAGCCCCACAGAGAGAGGTAGGCAATGCCACTGTAGCGGGGGCGGGAGCTCTGAGCACACCAAGTTGGAGGCACTCTCTCAAGATGTACTGGTACAAAATATGTGCAGTGGCCACAGCTGCTAGGCTCTTACAGCAGAGGGAGTACTCCTCCACAAGATATTTTGTAGTTGCAAATATAACCTGCACAGCCCATATGCTTCTTGCTGATCCGCCTCTGGCAGTGCCCACCCACCCCCCCCCTCCCCCCACCACTCTTCCCCACAACCCCTCAGCCCTGACCTGTCACAGGAGGCCTTCACCCTTCCATCTATGGATCCCACCCATATCTGAGTGCCCATTCATTGGCCAAAAAATCCAGATGGCTGATGAAGAGTGCCCTCCATTCGGCACTTTAATTTGCTGAATTGGCTACCCACCAGTGGTAGGCAGGCAAATGTTAATCACCACCCCACCCCACCCCAATTAAGTAGGTTTAAGGCAAATGCTGATGGTTGGGAATGGTTTCCAAACAAATGTCAGTGTGGGCTTAGAGGGAGAAAGGGTCAGACAAAAGAGGCGTGAGGATTTCTTCCTGATCCTCCTGGTGTTCACGATTTCAACCAGAGTAGCGGCGCATCAAAGACAATGAATTGCTGTTAAACTATGAATCTGCGCTCAACTGAAGTTATTATCCAATTTGCCCATAAATAACGGTGAATGGCATTAGCCTCACTGTAATTTTAACAGTAAACTATGGCCAACTATGTTCCAACCAGGAACATAATCTCAATCACATAATGTCTCCAACTGTTAATGAAATTTACTTGCAGTTTGTGTCTTTGAACATTATAGGAACAGCCATTTTTACCCACAGACTATATTAGTCAAAAGGATATTCAATGTTATTAAAATGTCATTGTATGTACATACTACAATTTATTTTCTACCTCCGATATGTGTCAGTAATGGCCTTGGAATAATTCATAACCTCCCTCAATTTATTTGGTCAATTTTCTTTCGCTCAATACGCAGAGCTCTGATATCACAAAAAAACTCCACAGAGAATCGATAGACTGGCAATAGCATCTTTCAAAGCATTGTTGAGATAGAGATTCAAACTCCACACACCAGTGCAAGAACTCTGTCACCAATGAGCTGCTGGATCACTGTTTCACATCAGGTTTTAAATAACAAATCATACCGGACATGGTAACTTCCATCTTTTTTAATGCTATGAGTAATATTCCTTTAAAACCATTTACTATGTAAAACTGCTACTATAGAAAACTGCTGCAAAATTATGGCTGCTGAATAAGATAAGAGCCAATGGTGTTAGAGACAAAGTACTAGCATGAATAGAAGATTGGCTGACTGGCAGAGATGGGAAATGAAAGGGTCTTTTTCAGGATGGCAACTGGTGACTGGTGGAGTTCCGCAGGGGCCTGTGTTGGGCCCACAGCTTTTCATTTTATACATCAATGATCTTGCTGAAGGAACTGAGGGCATTGTGGCTAAGTTTGCAGATGATACAAAGATTGGGGGACATGCTGGCACAGTGGTTAGCACTGCTGCCTTACAGTGCCAGGGAGCCAGGCTCGATTCCAGGCTTGGGTCACTGTCTGTGCAGAGTCTGCATGTTCTCCCTGTGTCTGCGTGGGTTTCCTCCGGGTGCTCCAGTTTCTTCCCACAGTCTGCAAGACCTGCTGGTTAGGTGCATTGGCCATGCTAAATTCTCCCTCAGTGTACCCGAAGAGGCGCCACAATGCGGCGATGAGAGGATTTTCACAGGAACTTCATGGCAGTGTTAATGTAAGCCTACTTGTGACTAATAAATAAACTTTATTTTAGGTGGAGAGACAGCTAGTATTGAGGAGGCCAGATGGCTGTAGAAAGACTTGGACAGGTTAGGAGAGTGGGCAAAGAAGTGGCAGATGAAATACAACATGGGAAAATGTGATGTTATGCATGTTGGTTGTAAGAATAGAGGTGTAGACTATTTTTTAAATGGGAAGAGAATTCAGAAATCGGAAGTGCAATCGGACTTGGAAATCGTAATTTAAGATTTCCTTAATGTTAACTTGCAGCTGGAGTTGGTCATTGGGAAGGCAAATGCAATGTTAGCATTCATTTTGAGATGTAACGCTGAGACTTTATAAGGCTCTGGTCAGACAACATTTGGAACATTATGAGCAATTTTGGGCCCCACATCTAAGGAAGGTCATGCTGGCCCTGGAGAGGGTCCAGAGGATGTTCCGGAGAATGACCCCAGGAATTAAAAGCTTCAGGTAGCGTTTGAGGACTCTGGGTCTATTCCCAATGGAATTTAGAAGGATGAGAGGGATCTCATTGAAACTTACAGAATACTGAAAGGCCTGGATAGAGTGGACATGGGGAAGTTGTTTCAATTAGTAGGACAGACTAGGATCCAAGGACACAGCCTCAGAGGAAAGGGATAACCCTTTAGAACCAAGATGAGGCGGAATTTCTTCAGCCAGAGGGTGGTGAATCTATGGAATCCATTGCCACAGAAGGTTGTGGAAGCCTGGTCATTGAGTGTATTGATTAATAGGGGAATCAAAGGTTACTGGGTAAAGGCAGGAAAATGGGGTTGAGAAACTTATCAGCCATGATTAAATGGCGGAGCAAACTCAATGGGTTGAATGGCCTAATTCTGCTCTTATATCACATGGTCTTATGCATTTATGGAAGCATGAAAAAAACCCAACCACAGATTTCACACTATATTATATATAATTCTGGTGGCAATGGATAAGCAAAGGATTCATCTCATAGTATACTTGGCAAGCACAAAGTAATATTAAAATATAATGCAACAATGGTCTCAATAAAGCTATAGAAAATGTGTAAAGGAAATAAGTGCCTCAAAACACATACTACATCGTGTTTTCACTTTCCCACATAGATTTTGACATTTGCTTTGATTCATTTCTACAAACATATATAGATTAGAACCAAAATGAAAAATAAATACACACAAAACAGTGTCCACTGCAAAGTTACCTGCTGACGTCATCTTCTCCAAGCACGTGTTTTGGAAGAGGAGAATATCTTCCCGATGAGATCTGTGGCAGTGAGGTCTTGTAATCCAGTGTGTCATTATTCCCAACTAAAGGTAGAATGTGATTCTCTATTGGAGGGGAATAAGCTAAAAACAATACACAAACAAAGGTAATTTTATTTGCTTTGAAAATTCTTAAAGAACAACTTGACACTTAAAACATTTCTGTATTGTATATATTAATTGGTAACAATAAATTGAATGGTATATTTTAGAGGAAATCCAAGTAGACATTATGCTAAACATGTACAACCAATACAATGTAATAATCAACATAAATATTGAACCAAATAGCCAAAGAACTAGAACATTTTTAATTTTTTTCTCCTAAAATGTATCACTTCAACCTTCATCTTTAGTTTTATCTGCCTATTCCACTAACCAATCTGTGTTCCTGAAATCCTTTACAGTCCTCGTTATTTTCCAAACCCCAAATTTTGTGATCAGCAAATTGTGCTCCTTATGCCCAAACAAATATCGTCTCTTCATAATACTAATTTCATAACTGTATTCTATTTTAATATCCGCCTATATTTAATAGTAATTTCTAAATAAAACTACTTTCACACACACTTCATGCGGCAGTAATATTTCAAAAATTTGAAAACATTCACATTTAAGATGGACAGTTGCTTCTTTCATTCAAATATAATAACTATTATTTCTGAAAAGAGAGAAATGCTGCGAAACCTGTTCATCTTGCACTTAGCAGGACAAAGACAAGAATGCCAAATTTCAAACAATCAAAACAGTTTATACCAATGGAGAAAATGAGTGCTGATTAGTTGACAAGGCAACTCTGATTGACCAAGGCATTGGCATTTTGCTGAAACCTATGCTTACCTTGGTTTGAAGTTCAGAGGTCGGGTTTAAATGAGTGGGCAAGAATCTGACAGATGGAGTACAATGTTGGTAAATGTGAGATCATCCATTTTGGTAGGAATAATAGCAAAATGGGCTATTATCTAACTGGTAAAAAATTGCAGCATGGCTGCTGTGCAGAGAGACCTGGGTGTCCTTGTGCACGAATCACATAAAGTTGGTTCGCAGGTGAAGCAGGTAATTAAGAAGGCAAATGGAATTTTGTCCTTCATTGCTAGAGGGATGGAGTTTAAAAACAGGGAGGTTATGTTGCAGCTGTCTGAGTTGCTGGTGAGGCCACACCTGGAATACTGTGTACAGTTTTGGTCTGCTTACTTGAGAAAGGAAATACTGGCACTGGAGGAGATGCAGACGAGATTCACCAGGTTGATTCCGGAGTTGAGAGGATTGGCTTATGAGGAGAGACTGAGTAGACTGGGACTATACTCACTGGAATTTAGAAGAATGAGGGGGGATCTTATAGAAACGTATAAAATTATGTAGGGAATAGGTAAGATAGAAACAGGGAGGTTGTTTCCACTGGCAGGTGAAACTAGCACAAGGGGGCATAGCCTCAAAATAATGGGGAACAGATTTAGGACTGAGTTGAGGAGGAACTTCTTCACCCAATGGGTTGTGAATCTATGGAATTCTTTGCCCAGTGAAGCAGTTGAGGCTACCTTGTTGAATGTTTTTAAGGCAAAGATGGACAGATTTTTGATCAGTAAAGGAATTAAGGGTTATGATGAGTGGGTAGGTAAGTGGAGTCGAGTCCACAAAAGCATCAGCCATGATCTTTTTGAATGCGGAGCAAGGTCCAGGAGCCCAATGGGTACTCCTGCTCCTAGTTCTTATGAACTCAGATTTCCAACAATCCTCAGGCTTTTGTGCACGCGCCAGCCGGGAACAGGCCGCACATGTGCAATGCCAGCTTTTTATATTCTTCAAGCCGAGGACCAACTCTGTTTTTCTGTTCAGAAGAAAAAAGAAGAGGAGGAGCATGAAAGGGCCAATCAGATGACCTGATATAGAATGCTGTTGAGTACGTGTTACAGGGAGCAGGATCCTTGGGGTGGGTTTCAGGGAGAAGATCCAAAGCCAGAGACGCAGATAGGGAGAGGACCCAAAAGAAAGTCCAGGTAAGGGGTTAAAAAGAGGGGACAGAAAAACGTCCCAGAAACAAGTCCCATTGAGTTAAACTACAAGTAAAGACAGGATCCAACTTGAAAAAAAGAGCTGCTTTTAGGCAGCATGAGAGAAGCCCTGAAGATTCAAGAAACAATCTGAAGATTGATGACTGTGATGCAGGCCATTGGGCAAAGGTAACCCTTTGGAGCAGTGGGGTTCTGATGGCTGAAGATCTGAGATTATGCTTGGATGGTGAAGCTTGAGTGTACTCAGGGATCCAGGGAAAAGAATCTCAGAAGGCAAGCTTGAAACCCTGAGAGGTGGGTCATTCATGAAGATGTCCAGGTGGGAGCGACTTTTGAAGAGAATTCCAAGGGAAGACCTTCAAATGTAGAAATTGGAAGACAAAGGTTAGGTGAGATTGGTTAGTTCTCAATGTGACAAACATCTGAGTGGGTTGTGGAGAAATCCATGGAATCTGTTTTAGTCATATCTGTCATTCATTCTATTCTGTAGTGTGGTGTGTTCGACCACAGTTCATCTGTTAATTCACACGAATGTCATGTTTACCCTGAATGTTAGAGTATAAGATTGATGTTGTTGTAAGTTATTTTATCTTTGAATAGTAAAGTTTATTTTTGTTTGTTCTAAACCTGTGGCTTTATTTGCTTAGTAAGTGTCAAGAATCTCAAAATTTATCTCTGTTGAACAAAATGTTATTGGTTTCTAAGCAGGTCTCATACCCCATCCCCCTCCCGAACTGGGTTCCGGCTAAGGACTTTAACATCATTGAGAAAGTCACAGAGAACTATAGGCTTCCCAGGTTTATAGGTAATTCAAAAAAGATGCAAGTATTGAACATAACAGGTCCCTGTGTATGAATGTATGTCGTTTCTAGGAAGTGTAATTGAGCCATGTTTTGAGTGCAATTAAATCATTTGTTATTATCACTATCAGCACACAGGAGTTGGCTGAGTTTTTTTTCTGAGGACTTTAACACTCATATTGAGTCATGGCCATGTTCTCCCACTACGTATAGCAGGCAAATTGTGTTTAAATGAATGCATCCACTATAAGCAGCAGGAACTGTAGGTCCACCAACTATCAGCAACAGAGCTGAACACTGCCTCTCTGGGTGGGATTTAAAGGGGCTAACCAGGGTCTTGCCCACCCGTGGAGAACTCCGTCAGTTCCATGGGGATGGCCCGATGGAATTAAATGTCTATGAGGTACATAACCGGCCACTGTCAGATCTTCCTTCAGGATTGGGGAACCCAGGGACAGAAATTCCACCTGGCAAGATCTGCTGGCAAATCAGAGGTTGGCAAACCATCACTGCCTGTCAAAGCCATCGGGAGCAGTGGCTGCTGCTGACGGTACACCCAACAAAGGCTGATGATCAATAAAGAGCTCCAAACATGAATGAAGGAGGATATGGGTTACAGTTTTGGGAGGAGGTTCAGGACGGCAGAGAGAAGGGCAAGAGGGTGGCTTTCAGCAGCTCCCCCATATCTGATGTTGGGGGTCCCACCATTGGGCACTGATGGTCACTGATGGACAGTGGAGGAGATGTATATGGGATTCTATTTGTTAAATATTTCATATCTAAGCGAAATTCTATACAAGGGACATGCTACAGGCAGCATGGTCATTAAATGTTATGATAATCATTCCTGTGAGATAATGTACACTCTACAAAATGTGTGAGTGAGTAAATGATACAGATTGATCTTGAGGGCTTGAAACAAATCTCTGGGAGACATCAATGTCAAATTATCTTACAAAAGAAATGCCTGTGCAAAGAAATTATTAGTGTTCCCAGACGAGGGATGTCTTGCACTGTAATGCTTTCTGCAGAATATGGAAGGTATTTTCTGATATGTTTTGAAATGTTGTTTATGCATATTCGTTCTAAATATTATTTAAAGAGAAAGAAGAGAATTTGTTAATTGTATTACCAAATGCCCAGGCATGACCCTCTCACCCTGAGCATTGCACTCACCTGAACTCCCCTGGGACGTCTGCTCACCAGATACACATGATGTGGAGATGCCGGCGTTGGACTGGGGTAAACACAGTAAGAAGTTTAACAACACCAGGTTAAAGTCCAACAGGTTTATTTGGTAGCAAAAGCCACACCTGTGCAAAGATGTGTGCAAAAGTGTGGCTTTTGCTACCAAATAAACCTGTTGGACTTTAACCTGGTGTTGTTAAACTTCTTACCAGATACACACCCTGGGAGACCAGTCGTGATTCATGCCTTTCTGCCATCATGGATGGATTTTCTGATGGAAGAATGATTCAGGCATAGATATCTGATAATTATATGTTAATATATTCAAATGATGTTCCTGACATTGACGGGAGGTTGTCCTCACTGACGGGAGGAGGGACAATTGCATCACATGTTTACATGCGGTGTTTCAGTTCTCAAGATGTTTTATGCTCCAATCACTGAACCCAGCTGTAACAATCAGGAGCACATCTGTCCAGCTAGGGAGACAATGGACTGCACTCAGGGTGTATGCTACTTCTGGATTGAACATCGTCTGTTGTGGCTGTAGAGGCCGACTCATATGTGGCACTCTCTTCCGCAACTGGCAGAGAAGAATAGTGTTAGCCCACGACTGACTGACGTTTTTTCCTTTTGTCAGGCTCTCTTTTCCAGTATCTGGTTATTCATTTAGTTCTCTGCATTTTCCACACCCTTCCTGACAGCTTTTCTCCAGGTACTCCATTAAGCAGGATGAAATTCCTTTGCTTTGACTCCAATACTGGTCAACTTCAGGTCTTGCTTGCAGATGTCCTTGGATCACAGATGTGGGGGATGATTGATCTTGTGTCAATAGCAAGCTTACCATAGAGCATGTCAATGGGAATCTGGCCATCATCCATTTGGCAGACATGGCCTAGCCAACGGATTCATCGATGACTCAACAGGACAAACATACTGGGAATCAATGCATTCTGGTGTACTTTCATATTCTGCACTCTATCATCGCAGGAAATGCCCAATATTTGTATGAAAGAACAGAAGTGGAAATTGTTCGGTCATCTTTCTTGACGTGCATAAGTTGTCCAGGCTTCACCACTATAAAGTGGTGAAGTGAGAACACAAGACTGGTAAAGTCAGAGCTTTGAACTTCCTGTTAGTTTGTTGTTGGTCCACATCTGCCTTCTCAAATTTGACATGACAGCTGCAGCCTTGGCTATCTTGGTGTTAATGTCTACTTCAAGGAACAGGTTGCTGGTGATTGCTGATTCAAAGTATGTGAAACTGTTGACAACTTCCAGAGGAAGGATGTCGAAGTTGATGGAAGTTGGTTTCTCTAGGTCCTGGCCCATAAATCTTAATTCTCCTAATGCTGATTGTCAGTCCAAGCTCCTTGATGGCTCAGAGGAATAAATCTACAAGCTACTGTAAGTGAACTTACAGTACTGTAAGTGTAAGTATACAGTAGTATAAGACATCAGTGTGGTATTATCAGCAAATAGCAACTCACAAGCAGGGCTTTACAATTTGTAGTCTTGGCACGCAGTCTTGTAAAGGTAAACAGCTTGACTCAGCTCTGGTGTGTCGGTGGACACCCTCATTTGATTCACCCAGAAGCATACAGTAGCTGCTTAGAGAAAAATATACCAAAGAGAGTTGACACCAGGACACAATGATGTTTACCTCGCTGCTTGGAAGCATCTGATGTTGCTCCAGTATAACTGACGGAACTGTGTATGTTCTCTTGTGGAGAATTAGCACTCTGGAAATTCATCAGGCAGCACCGCACCTCCCAAATAATTCAGAAATATGCAGTAAAATTTACTGCACTATAGTTTTGTTAGCAACAGACAACAATATTAAATAGGCCACGCTTTGATTGACACTTTATTTTGCAGGCTAGGTCAGTTCACCTATTGAAATCTCCTTCAGCGTAATGGACATTAATTAACATTAATTTCCACACTGTCTCTGTTGTTTAAGGGGTGTTGATAATAACAAAGCTCTTTCCCATCTCTCTTAATCGACAAAGCTATTGTAACTTTCTAAAGGCAGGCTACATTTCTACTTGAAGCAAAAGTAGGAAAAATATATGAAAAATGTTAACAAAGGAAAGCCAATAATAGAGAAAATGAAAGGTTGTAGACTCATAGAATAACACAACCTCGAAGGAGGCCATTGCCCCATCAAGTCTGTATTGGCTCATTCGAAGATTAATCCAGATAGTTGCATTCCTCTGCTCTTTCCCCAAATCATTGCACATTTTTCTTCTTCCAATATTCATCCAATTCTTTTTGAAAGATGTCACTGAATTTGTCTCCAACACCTTATTGGATGGCAGTTCACTTCAAATCCTAACCATTTGTTGTGTAAGGAAGGCTCCCCAATGTCACCCCTGCCACTTTTGCCAATCACCTTAAATCTGTGCTCTCTCATTATTGGTTCTTCAGCCATTGAATACACGTTCTCTTTATTTACTCTATCTAAACCCTTCATAACTTCAAACGCCTCTTTTAAATCTCCTCGTAGCCTTCTCTTTAGCACAGCTTCTCCAGGCCATTCACACAACTTTACACCTTCATTCCTAGAACCAACCGAGTATCCTCTTCAGAGCTTTCACATCCTTCCTAAATTGTAGAGTTCAGAATGGGACACAGTACTCCAGCTGGTGCCAAACTAGTATTTTTACATATATATTTAAAGCTCTTTTTACTTTTAATATTCTATGTTGAGGGAGGGGGAGGGACAATTTTAACAAAAAGTGGCAGGTTTGGTTTGGGTGGATGGTTCAGATTTTAAAAATCAGATTATCCACCCACAACATCTCCAAACTGCCCACTTTAAGCTTTAACTGAGACAGGAAGGTGATGAGCAACCACCCCACTCAAAATCGGAGAATTGGTACTTTAAATATACTAATGAGAAATAAAGAGAAAGACTTCAATTTATATAGCACCTTTCTTGACACCAGACATGTCAAAGCCAATGTGTACATTTTTTGTTTGAAGTGTAGGAAACAATTTGTGCACAGTGAGCTCCCACAAATCACAATATGATAATGACCAGGTTATCTGTTTCTTTCAATGTTGGTTGAGAGCTTAATATTGACCTGGACACTGGGCTAGTACCCTGGTCTTCTTTGAAATAATGCCATTGTATCTTTTACATCCAACTCAGAGGGAAAATGGGGCTTCAGTTTAACATTGCATTCGAAAGACGACATTTCTGATAGTGTAGCAATCTCACAGTATTCACTAATGAGCCAGCCTTGAATTTTGTACTCAAGTTTTAGAGTGGGACTTGAACCCAAAATCTTCTCTCTGAAACAAGAGTGCTACCAACTGAGCCAAATAAAATAGAGTGCTGAATACAGACCACATTATTGTTCTGCTTTTTATTTTAAATTTGGTTGGCCAATGTTCCCAAGCCTTGGGAAACCCGACAACTACATCCGGTTAAGACTTCCGTTATACCAAACTCATAGACCTGAATTTTTAGCCAATTATGTGTGCACACTCAGCGGGCTCAGACGTAGGTACAAAACATGTTCCCGGCCGCAGTCAGCCCTGGAGTGTTATTTCACATTGGTTGGCCAATTAACAGCCATCCAGTGTGAAATGCGCTCTGTGAAAGGCTGAGTGCTACCAGGAAGAGCAAGAAGAGGGTGGGTACTGAGAAAAGGGAGGATGCAGGCTAGTGTTTCCAATGTGCTTCCTCGGGGGGACAGCTGCTGCGGAGCTATCTCAGGGACCTGCTGACCCTTGAAAAAAATATATTGATGTTAAAACAATGGCACAAGTGTCTAGACAGCACAATCAGACCTCAGTCCCCAGACAAAACTGTGAATTTCATTTGAGCCCTGACCTTTCAGCCTGTCCTGGATTGAGGTTCCAGCTTAAATGTAAAGGCCACCTTGCCATTCGTAAAAGCAGACAGGTAATGTCAAATCCTGGACAACTGGTGTTTATTTAATTTGAATTAGCTACTCGATTACCAGCAGGTGCTCATCCAACTTGCATGCCTGCTTGCTGGCCGAAATATCATGTGAAGACATGTCAGATCACGTGTCCAACATCTTCACACAATTTTACATGCTTCTGGGTCAGATGCATGCCTGAACTTTATATGTAAAATTATGGCCCTAGACCCAGTGTACCTGCCTGAGAAATGTACAGGATCGGACATTCCCCTACCCTGGAAGATCCTCAACAGGCCTTTGATCCTAAAAAAGAGCATCAAATTCTCTCACACCACAAAACCGGGGATCAATGCCCTATGAGCCCTCCATTTCCCTCCTATCCACAAGGTGTTGAGCCAGATCTCCAAATCCATCTCCACTCCACAGGCCTCTGACTCCACCACCACACCATTGCCCCCCCACCTCCTAAGGCTCTGTCCTCCCCTCTCCAAACATCACATGCTATTAACCAGCGTCTGACTTCCCCCTCCAGCTTTTGGATATGCCCCACCCCCTCCAGTCCCCAGGCCTTTGGCCTGCACCCAGCCCTTTCCCCAATCAATCAGGCTGACCTCAGGGTGGAGAACTGGCCAGTGACAACACAAACATGTTGTGGAATTAAAGCCCCACTGCATATTGGGAATCACAACTTCCAGCTTTCCTGCTCGTTTTTGACCCACCCATTCCTGATGGTTCAGTTAGGTAGAAATTCAGGCCTACAGATCCATTTATAAAGCACGGAAAACTGTATGCTTTTGTAGTGGGGGAGTTGTACTGTCTCCCTGACTTATGTGCATGTGAGATTGTGGTTGTCGTCTTGGAGTTGGTAAATCTTGGAGCTTGCTTCTGTCCTTTCCAGTGACAATCAGTTGGGCAGTAACTTTTGGCATTTGCTCCAGATACATTCCACCTTCCCTTTAATAATTGCAAGCTCTCACATTCTTCCATCCCTTACTAAGGCACTCAGGACTCAACAACACTCTTAGCACTGTCGGCACACTAAGTCATTCATATTAGCCGGAAGCACAAAGTTAACTTTTTTCTCTCTCACATTTTATAACAGCACTCTTCCTCTTGTCATTTAATTCTATCTGACAGCTTGCTTTTCCCCCACTCATTCAACCTGACACTCTTCCTCCTCATAGGCAGTCGACGCTGGCAGCCCTTTCACCTCCACCGCCTGCCTATCTCAGTTTATCTCAGCCTTCAATATATTCAATGATGGAGCATCCACAGCCTTTTGGGGTAGAGAATTCCAAAGATTCACAGCTCTTTGAATGTGGTAATTTCTCTTAACCTTGATGCTAAATGATCTGCGTCTTATCCTGAGACTGTGCCTACCCACCTCATGTTTTAGATTGCCCAAACAGCAGAAACAATTGCCTGAATCTTCTCTTCAGGGTTGGAACTCTTATTTCAGACGCTGATCAAAAAAAACACGCACACGTACCTTCCCCTGAGTTTTCAGAGAAATCTTCCGATGGAGGATCCTGCAGAACTCAGACAACACAGGAAACCTCAGAAGGAGCAGCAGAGAGAATCTGCACTGAAGCCATGCTCCCTTTTTACAACACTAGCTGCCATATTTGGTAAGTAAAGAATTTAGATGTCCCAAAGATTCTTTGAAAGGCGACATAGAGAAGATAAGCCTGTAAGGTGGGTTAGGTGGGTAAGGTGAAGGGGTAAGGTTGTAGATGGGTAGAGTACTGAAATTGGGTCGGGTTGGCTTGGGGGAGCCAGGGGAGTATGCTATTTGGGTGATAGAGGTTAGTTAGGCTGAGTCAGGGGTGGAGTTGGGTAGTGAGGTTGGGTTGGGGACAGGGGGGAAATCGGACGGTTGGTAGATAAGTTTGAGGGTCAGGAGGTGAAGGGGACATTAAGGGTTCAAGGAGAGAGTTGGGAGGGTCAGTGTGGGTGATTTGGGGGTCAGTTCTATAGTAATGCAGATGTTAGATGTTAGGTTTTAAACTAACATTTTCTGAGTAACTACCCAGATAAGTAAATGGAAACTGTTAGATTTGGAGACTGCCCATCAGAGATTCAAACATACCGGACAATTCCCACACAGTCACTGTATTGAGGGGTCCCATTACTCAACTTCTGGGGTATGCCCAGTCTTTGACCATCTGGGGACCAGAAGATCTGGGTCAATCTCTTAGCTCCTATTCTATCAAGTGCCTTCAGAATCTTGTATGTTACAATGGGGTCACCTCTCATTCTTCCAAACTCGAGAACATAAGCCTAATTTACTCAGTCGTTCAGGACAACCCACTCATCCCAGGAGCAAATTTAGTGAACCATTGCTGTACTGCCTCCAATGCAAATATATTTTCCTTAAATATGGAAAACAAAATTGTCCCCAGTATTCCAGGTGTGGTCTCACCAAAGCCCTGCACATTTGTAACAACTTTTTCTTGTAGTCCAATCCCCTTGCAATAAAGGCCAGTGTGCCATTTTCCTTCCTAGTTGCTTATTGTGCCTGGGTGTTAACTTTGTGTTCCTTGTACAAGTCTCTGAACATCAACAGTACAAGCTTCAAAACTTTAAAAAATATATTCTGCTTTTCTATTCTTACAATCAAAGTAAAGAATGTCACACTTCTCCACATTATACTCCATCTACCATATTTTTGCCCAGTTCCTTAACCTGTCTATAAGAGTTATATGAGAACCAATTTAAGATTGTCAGTCAGGCTTTCAGTAGGGAACAATTGTGGAAATGTGAAAGCTACATATATTAATAAACGGGGCCCTTTTCTTTATAGACAGAAAGAACTTGTGCACACAATGTACCTGTTTCAGCCAAACAGAGTAAGTGATAGCAATTCACTTGTTCATTCCACAGGGCAACGCTTTGACCAATCACAGTCAAGCTGCCTGGTTGCATTTCATACAATGCTTGACAGTTAACTGTCAGTTACCATTAACTGGTGCATTCTCTGTGCCAGTGCTTCTACTGAACAGAGCCCACTTGCCAAAAATCAGCACCCATTTCTTTTGTAATATAAAGTTGTTGCTTCCCCTGATATTGGTATTCTTGCAATTGTCCTGATGAGTGCAAGATGAAAAGCTTTGACAAAATATTTTTCAGTACTCAAGTTCTGTATCACCAAACGACTAATCTTACTTTTGTGTATCTTCCCTTTCAGATACTCTAGAGGTGTAACTTGGTCAAGCAGCAGAAGAACAGCAACAAGAGGGTAATGACCAAAGCACTGCATGGTCGCTCGATTTCATGCTCGTAGCCATCAGCTTATATATTCACTCTAAGAGGCAGGATGGGGACATGGTGAGGTATCAGACTCAATGAGCTGTAGCCAAGGTAGGGGGCAAGGAAGCATAGGTGCTAGCTCCTTGGGGGTGAGTTGGCACATTGGTTTTGTTTCAAACAGCTCAGATAAGGATTTTGATAAGGTAGCCTGCAGATCAACACGGAATGATAGATAAATATCCATTACACTTTGGCAGCCCTGCCAGAAAACCTATGTTCAATATCTAGGAGCATGGAAGAATCTAGCATCAACTTGGCACAGGGCTTTGTGCAGAATTTGGAACCGATTCCTTTCCAGCATGGTAGTGGTGGCCAACTCTGTACACAGCATCTGATAATAGATGTTGCAAATTCCATTGCACCTCAACCAGCAGCTACTAAATCTACAATTGTTGCAGCTAAAGCGCCGACTGATGTCAGCTTGCAGTCATGCAGACTTAGATTGCTGACATCATGGTTGTGGAGCACAGTGTGCAAAGGGGCTTGTCCTCCAACATGTTGCTTGGATTGCTGAGGCATTACCCCGGGGGGAATAGCAGGTGGCTCCATGGAACACGAACCTGCTGATTCTTCTCAGTGTGAGGGAATTTATTTTCCAAAACTTGCCACTTTGCCGGTGCCCTTACCAAGCACAGAGCTGTTCGAGGACCTTCCAACGTCATTAGCAGTCTCCTCCATTGGAAGTCAGCAGTTTTCTGTAAAGGCATGCCGCAATCACAAGGGTAAACATTGCATAGGAGAACTAGGTCAGGCAAAGGCATACAAAGAACAGAGAGCTAAGGTAATGCATTAAGCTAATTAGCTTACATTTGTGTGCAATATGGCATGAATTGATTTATGACCTTGCTTGAGATGCTTATCTTGTGATGGCTTATGTTTTTGCATTGTAACCAGCAGATGCTGTGATGTTCAGTAATGGAGGAAAGTGAAATATGGGACAGTTGATGGATGGGAAATTAGGGTTGCAGTTACTGACATTGCAACTAAATTAGCTCTTTGCTAAAGCTTAAGCAGAAGGGAACTGTCCAGTTGCCTCCTCCTTTCCATTTCCTCTTCTTCTTCCTCCTCCTCCTGAGGTTTTTGGGTTCTCTTTTAATTCTTGCTTCTGCTTGCTGTGGAGTGGCAAGGGCCGTCGTCCTCTTATGATGGTGAGGTTGCACAGCATGCAGCAAACCAGTCTGCCGTGTATTAAAAGGTTCCTTCAGAATGGTCCAGGTAGCAATAGCATTGGTTCAGCATGCCAATGGTCTGCTCTCTCACATTTTGTGTGGCAGCATCACTTTTATCATATATATCCTATATATGTGTGCATGATTGGCACATTGGAGTCACAAGCCTTGAGCAATGATGTCAGCGGATGGCCCTTGTTGTCCAGTAGCCATCCTTTAATTTTACTGTGATAGTTCAAATACAGATGCCATAGCAGACTGTACAGGAGAAAGAGTGTTGCCAGCATATCTGACACTGACTTTAGGATTTATTGCTTAGGGTTTCATGGCAGCTGTACAATGAGGGAGTGGAGTTTCTTTGAAGTTTGAAGTTCAGCACCCAGAAATCGATATTTATGCAGTCAATGATCTCCTCACAATGCAACAGTTTGCAATCTTAGCAAAGCTGTGATCTCTGGCAAGAGAACAGGGAAAATAGATAGCTCTCATTGGATAGCCTCGGTGATTTGCCTTCTACAATGGTAAACTACAAATTGTGAAATATCTCTAGCTCCAGCTTGGAAGGATTCTAATCCATTAATGTTCATTGCCATAGTCGCTTTCAAGACCACTGACAACTTAGTCCTTAATTGCCTTGCTCTGATGCCACAATTGTGGTTTCACCAAGTGTCAAATTTCAGTGAGGACTTCCTTAGTGATTCAAACCTCTCAGACATTGTTCCTGACTGAAGTTAGAGAGGAGAATTTCTCCTTGAATGCCCTGGGCAAATATGACCTTCCCTCTTTCTTATTAGCAGCATTCCCTGCTCTGCATGGCCTCTGCTCATTCTCCCAGTCACTCTGTATTCCAAACTGAATGGCCACTAGTGCATCCATGTCTGCTTTGCATACATCCAACAGATGTTAGCTGCATCTGTCCTATCCCCTTGCACAGTAGACGTGCATATGCATGCACCACTCTTCATTTTGGCTTCAGAAGATCAATGGACATCCAATCAACAGTCACTACCGAGTCTAATTTTGTGTCCTTTATCTCGGTGTTTTTGTGCACATTTAAACATTCAAATGGAGCTAAGTAGCTGGAATAGGAAGAAACATTGATCTGATCCATTGATTTTGGGATCACTTAGCTCTATTACTTGCTGCTTATACCATTTGGCAGGCAAGCAGTCCTGTTTTGTAACTTCACCAGATTGACACCTATTTTTTAGTTATGCCTGGTGCTGCACCTGGCGCGCCCTCTTGCACTCTTCATTGAGCCAGGGTTGATCCCCTAGCTTGGTGGTAATGGTAGAGTGGGTGATATACTGGGCCATGAGGTTACATATTGTGGTTGAGTACAAGAAAATATATGGTCACTTTTACTTCTGAAGATAAGCTCTATGAACAAAGATAGAAAAGAAATGTATGTAAACTAGCTAATAGATGCCAGTTAGAAAAATGTTGAGCTGATTGACAAAATAGCTGCTGAATTAGAATGTTACATGAATATAATAATGTTCTTGGTGACAGAAAAAATTATTATTGTTTGTCTGAAAATGGAAGGGACAGGGCTTAACGTCTGACACCCTCATTGCATAATTATAAACAGAAGCCGCTAATGTATCTGGGTCAACATATTATTGACAGGTTTATATTTCATACAATGTGCTTCAATGGTGGCACACAAATATTTGGATTGACAGAGGATTTCTCAAATTCAATTGCTAACCAGTTAAAGCATTCATTCAAAATTATATTGTCAAGAATGTGCTAGATGGGGGTTGAGGCAAGTGGTAAGTGGTAAGGGAACCAACAAAAGAGAAAAACATAAAAACAAAATATTGCGGATGCTGGAATCTGAAAGGGAAAAACATACTTCACCTTATCTTCACCAACCTGCCTGCTGCAGATGCTTCTGTCCACGACAGTATTTCTTGTGGCAATGAAGGCCCTTCTTCACATTGAGGATACCCTCCATCATGTTGTGTGGCACTACCACCGTGCTAAATGTGATAGACTTCGAACAGATCTAGCAGCTCAAAACTGGCACCATGAGGTGCATTGGGCCATCAGCAGCAGCAGAATTGTACTCAACCACAAGATGTAACCTCATGGCCCAGTATATCACCCACTCTACCATTACCACCAAGCTAGGGGATCAACCCTGGCTCAATGAAGAGTGCAAGAGGGCGCGCCAGGAGCAGCACCAGGCATAACTAAAAAATAGATGTCAATCTGGTGAAGTTACAAAACAGGACTACTTGCCTGCCAAATGGTATAAACAGCAAGTAATAGAGCTAAGTGATCCCAAAATCAATGGATCAGATCTAAACTCTGCAGTCCTGTCACATCCAATTGTGGATGGTGGTGGACAATTACTCACTGGAGGAGGAGGCTCCACAAATATCCCATCCCCAACGATGGAAGAGCTCACCTCATCAGTGTCAAAGATGAAGCTGAATTTTCGCAAGAATCTTCAGCCAAAAGTGCCGAGTGGATGATCTCACCTCCTCTGGAGGTCCCCAGCATCACAGATATTGGTCTTCAGCCAATTCGATTCTCTCCATATGATATCAAGAAATGGCTGAATGCACTGGATACTGCAAAGGCTATGGGCCCTGACAATATTCCAGCAATAGTATTGATGACTTCTGCTCCAGAACTTGCCATGCCCCTAGCCAAGCTGTTCTATTAAAGTTATAACACTGGCTTCAACCTGGCAATGTGGAAAATTGCCCAGGTATGACCTCTACACAAAAAAAGGTCAAATCTAACCCAGTTAATTGCTGTTCCATCAGTCTACTCTTGATCATCAAAGTGATGAAAGGGGTCATCAACAGTGCTATCAAGTGGCATTTACTCAGTAATAATCTGCTCATGGACGCTTGGTTTGGGTTCCGCCAGGGTCACTCAGCTCCTGACCTTGGTTCAAACATGGACAAAAGAACTGAATGCCAGAGGCGAGGTGAGAGTGACTGCCCTTGACATCAAGGCAGCATTTGATCGAGGAGTCCTATCAAAATTAGAGTCAAAGGGAGTCAGGGGGAAAACACTCTGCTGGTCGGAGTCATACCTGACACAAACGAAGATGGTTGTGGTGATTGGAAGTCAATCATCTCAGCTCTAGGACATCACTGCAGGAGTTCCTCGGGTAGGTATCCTAGGCCCACAAGTGCCAGGCAATGACGATCTCCAACAAGCCAGGGTCTAACTGCGATGATACTGGGCCTTTAAGAAATGTATTTATATCATGTTTCTTTTAAGGGGTCTGTTTAAAATTCAGCTCGGTTTTACACCGTGCCGATTTGTCTGCACCAGGCAGCTCACATGCTGAGAATGTAGGCTAATGATTGATTTTAGCGAGGTATGTGTTTGTCTTTAATCTGGGTTAATGCATTTTTGTTCATTTTGTTTTTTTCCTGGGGTTTCAGAATAGGATCATGATTCGGTTGATTAACAGGTAGAATCATGTGAATGGGCAGAGCAAAGTTTGCTGGGAAACCACACAGTTCTCTTTTATCTTAAAACAGTCAGTTTCTGCCTGGTCCTGAAAGAAGCAAGAGGTGTCTTTCTGTCTTTCTCTGGAGGCTGCCTCTCTCCAAATGTGTTCAAAGGCTCTCAGACTGTTAACAAGTAGAAGTATGTAAGTCTGTGTGTCGCTAATTGATTTTGAAGAGGAGTTTAAGTCTATTAGAGAATATTGCTTGAATGGAACTAATAGAGATAGATTAGCAGTTAAGAATTGTATCTTGTCATGTTAAAGTATTTCAATTGGTAGAAGTTAAGCTAATTTATTTGTTGTAGTGAAACTGTATTGTTAAATATAGTTTGTTTTGATAAACGCTTCCAAGTGTGTCACTAGAATCACACCTGGAGTGAAACACCTAATGCTTCCACTAATGCCCAAATAGAAAAACTGTTGGAGTCTAGTTGGGCTTCATAACATACTTTGGGGTTTCTGCTCTGGTATGCTAACATAACCACCCCCCTTGACATTCAATGGCATTACCATCACTGAATTCCATACTATCAACATCCTGGGGATTACCATTGACCAGAAACTGCTTTGGACTAGCCATATAAATACTGGGCTACCAGAGCAGGGATTCTGCAGTGAATAACTCACCTGGCTCCCCAGAGCCTGTCTACCATTTACAAAGCACAAGTAAAGAGTGCAATGGAATACTCTCCATTTGCCTGGATGAGGCACTGTCAGACTGAACTGCAAGATGGGCAATGCCCAGCCATGTCCCCGATTACCAGGGACTTTAAAGTTTTTAAAGTTAATTTATTAGTGCCATAAGTAGACTTACATTAACACTGCAATGAAGTTACTGAGAAAATCCCCTAGTCGCCACACTCTGGTGCCTGTTCGGGTACACTGAGGGAGAATTTAGCACGGCCAATGCATCTAACCAGCACATCTTTTGGACTTCAATGGTCGCCGAGCCCTCTCCCACCCTCCCAGATGTGGCCATCATGCCTGGTCTCTGGTTATGATTTTCACACAGCTCAATGCACCCGAGGGTTGAAACATCCTGGGATTGGGGAAGATCTGGCCTTGAACAGGCTCAGTTTATTTAAATGCTGTTTTAAATGTGCTAATCTGATTCCCACCTTTATTCGGTGAGAACCAGATTATGTCCAGGCGCAGTGGGTGGGAAAATACCAGTGAGGTTTAATGCCAGCGCAAAACATACTAAACCACTCACCAGCAACTCTCCGGCTCAGCTCCACTATAATGCATTCTGCATCTAGCACGATGAGGCCAGAAAATTGCAACCGCTGGTTGCTAACGTTTCCGCCAAGTTAATTTGTGCCAGACCCCTTCATTTCTGATTTAACATTTACATTTTCTAGACCAATACCTGTCTTTGGTTCTTCAAAATGTTTTCTATTTCACACTGGACTTACAAGGTGGTCACTATTTTCCAACTGCCCTATTCAAACATAAGTCCACTTGATTTACCAGGACTAAAGGAGGCAATTTTTCTTTTTTCCTTCTAATCTAGGATGCATTGAGGGGAAATTTACACACCAAAAATCAGGCAGGCTTGTGGCAGGTGAGCTGTGAAAATTTTTAAAATGTCAAATGCAAACCTAGGCCAGAATTCTCTGATCTTGCCTCCAGCTGGGATTCTCCAGTCTCGCTGCAGTGAACAGAGATTTGCTTGAGTGCTGGCTGTGGTAATGGGATGTGCAAGACTGGAGAATTCCAACCCTAATCTACCTGGCTCCCACTCACCTCTAATTTTAACAGAGGCAGAACAGTTGTGCCAAGAACCCAACCCACTTAGGTGAGTTATTTAAATATTATGAGGTTGTGTCTCTCATATTTTATTTGTTTTCCAGATTTAACCTTGGGTGGCCAGATTTCCCAAGTTTCTGGAAATCCAAAAGCTAAATGGAGGAGAGGACAGTTGCATGGAAGAGGTAAGTGCATTTCCAGCAGTGCTTTTGGGCCAGGGTGACGAAAAGTCCTCTGCACCTCATTATTATTGACCTTCCTCATTCAACATTGTTGATTTTATGCCCCCAGATTGTATGATAACCCACTTTCTCACAAAGAATCGTAGACCTCCCCCTCAGCATTACAGACTTCATCTCCACAAGGATTGGAAATAACTTCCTCCCTCCCAAGATCAGGCTGCCCTCGCCTCCTCAAACATTTGCCCACCCCTCCCCCCTCGACGCACCAACCTCATTATCCACCTCCCAGGCTCCCACTCTAAAGAAGCAATATCACCACTCCCTTCTGGTCTGCAGCATCCTCCAAAGAATTCCTGTCTGACAAGGAATCAAGTCTGTCAATCAGGTGGGTGGGGAACTTGCTAAATGCAAAAGACTTCCAGGTTCCACAATCACTGCTCCCCAAATCCCACCCCCCACCACCCCGGCTTTCGAAAATCTGCCTCAGTCAAAATTATTATTGGTCATTATTTCTCTCATTGCATGTCTTAAACTACTTTGCCCTTCTATCACTTTCTTTGAAGACATCTGAAAAACATCCTTTTCCTTTCAGTCTCTCACATTCACATTATGTTATTTTATTTCTGATCACCTCACATATATTACATATATAGTTCAAAGCCATTCCTTATTGTAAGGAGTGTTATATCAAAGTAGGCTTCAGTCTGTACAAATGGCAAATTCCCATCAATAATAGCGTCATTGTTGCATTAGCCTTCATATTAATACAGAGACAAGGTAAGAGCTGTAGGAGTGGAATAATAGATGGCAAAAACACAAGAGTGTGGGGCACTTGGAAATGTCTGATTTGAATATGGATGTCTCCTTTTCATTTTATTTTGAGGTTTGTCGACTCCAATGTGTGTGACTGGGTATGACAGATGCAATTCATCTCAACTATTTAAAGGCCCAATTCACACAAGCAAAGGAGAAGTTTTGGAGTTCTGGGAAATAGAAGAAGGAAAAACAAAGGCAATGTTCAAATTTTATGAGTCACTGCTAGATGTCTTGCTGGAGTCAGGGTGCTCTTTCCTAATAGAAAATAACTCCTGCTGCCACAATTAAGAAGGTGTGCCTGGAAATGGCCCAAGAGGTGAGAAACAGGACTATTGTTGTGAGTATATGGATCCACTGTAGGAAGTATTTCAATAACCTAATTAGGTCAGGAAAGCTGAAGATACACTTGCATCCTGTAATGCATCCCCTCTTACTCCGTCATGTCAAACAAACTTCAGTTCTCCTCACTGCTTGTACCCGCTTCAATTTCAGAAGCACCCATTGCTGCATTTCAATGTACTTCATCATCTCCTCCCTACTCCGTCCATCACAGCTATTGTCACTCCATCTCAGTCAACATCCCTAATTCCCAGCAGACACACACAAATGTATGCAGTCCCACTCATACTGCATCTGCCTCATAGTCATATTCACTGAATGCTCTGTATTTACTGGATGCACACATGCGTCACATAGATTTGCAGTGCCCTTGTGCAAAAGACAGTATGATAGGAGAAGGACAGGATTGGAACCTGACACCCAAACAACTTGAAGTTCGCAAATGCTAAGCAGGGGGCTTTGGAGATGAGCAGTATACCAATCTCACTGATTATCAGAAATGTGAGATACTTCATTATATCCGGATATTAGAATTACTCTCACTGACCCACATCTCCTCCAAGACTAGGTCAGTTTGACTTGGGTTCAGCACCAAATAAATGTGAAACCTTAATCCTGTACAAGTTCATGCCAAAATCATATCCATCTCTTCTCTCCTCGAGGACTCTCACACAAGTAATAGAAGTCAAGGATTGCTCCGAGGAGCTCATTCCTTCTGTGTGTGCATTGTCATAGGTTATAGGCAAACCAGGCACCTGCACAGGTACAAACACTTTGATGAGTCCTGTTAAAATAATTAGATGGAATATCATGTGATGATTCACACAAGTAAAAATGAATAGACTTTCCACAGCAGGGACAGCTGTGGAAAGCCTCGGAGAACACAATACTCGGCAATCCCTGCTCGGCTGGACAGAGATACTGAAGCCAGAGAGCCATTCATGAAAAGGAGAATAATAGAGGGACAGCAACAAATGTGGGAGGTACTACCAATCCAGCCAGACATAGTTTCCATTATTTCCAGAGGATGGAGGAGTTCCGCTGAAGCATTTATGGACTGATACTGCAGTGCAATGCAAGGATTTCTTCCAATGAGAGGGTGACCTCATCTGTGAAACTTGGAATTTGAATCCTGCTGCACTAATCGATCCCTGATGGTGGCATTGGAAATTACAGATGTGATTATTTATTCCATCTTAAACACGATGATATATTAGTCAGGAACTTACAAGACATCATGGACCTGTTCCCCATACAAAAGCAGCAGGGATGAGCCACTGGTCCAGGAAAGGGATATTGCCAAGCAGGAATGTGAAGTGCCAACTCCTCTCAAAATATTTACATGTCTTACTCTTTGACCCTGCTCCTCTTTGTCCACTCAATCTCCAATCTGACTCAACAATAACTACCCAACATGCAACCTCCTATCCTGCTGGAGCAGACGGAACACCATTGGCGAGTCTCTCATGGGCCTGAACGTCTGAGGCCATCAGCCACGAACATGCCAAAAGTCAAAGCAACCTACCTCCATCTCTACTATTGCCGCTGAAATTTCACCACACAGGAGGTAGGGAAAGCAAAGGAAAAACTTTATCATTTATCAAAGTTATGCATGTATGCATTCGTGAAAGTATATACCTATCTTTAATTCATTAACTCGCATTAACTTTATTATCTAATTGGGTAACTGACTGAATATTAAGGCATTTCTGGCATCCGATTCAACAATGTGAGAGGATGGTCTGGCATCTTTTACATCCTCCTCCTCTCCATTGAAATCTTCTTTAGATTGTTTATGATTTTGTTAGTATACTGTAACATACAAATAGAAATCTGAATACCACATTTTAACCAAATAGAACTACACCACAAGTTTTCACTTTTTAAAAAATCAAAACAAACTTTATTGTATATAAAATAATTAAACAAAACAAGCACTATTGAATTAACAGTATGATTCATAACTATATAGGTTATGCACTCAGGTTTATTCTTACTTCTCCCAACAATTCTCTTAAGTCACACAAATCATAAAATTATTTATTTCAGTAGGGACTACCCAAGGGTAGCCTATGGTCCTCTCCAGAATTCTCCTCAGCTCCAACTATTCTGAGGTAAAACTTTCATTTACCATCTCTTGACTGTGGATGCCTCAGTCCCTTGTTCTGGTTCTTGCTCAATACTTCCAAACGAATCTGCATATTGTTTTCTTTGACACAAAATTCTTCCTCTAGTTACACGCTGGGCTATATTTAAGTTTCTGGTCCCTCACAAAACTCAAACTGAAATTATGCCTCACCTGCATTCCTCACAGCCAATGACGAAGTTAGATTTTTGGTCTGCTTAAACCACAGGCTGAGCTAACTATCACTGACTTTGGCTATCAGTGAGCTGCAAACCAGGAGGTCCAAAATGAACCTAACATTTTGGGGAAGTACCCAGATAAATTGAAATCAGAGAACTTCCCTAAACACCACCCATCTTCATGATGGCATAATCTGCTCTAGGCTGTCCTCAAACTGACCTTTAGATTAATTATCCCTCATTTACAATTTCTTCTTTGATCTGATGAAGTAAATGGGGTTTACAACCTTTCAGGGTTGCTAAATGTTGTTAAACTAATTTAGCTCTGACTTCCAAAACAAAAGCATCTCTCTGGACTTACATTACTGCAAGATTACAGATGTCGCAGCTCTCGTTCTTTAGCTGAGTCTGCATATTTGCTATTTTATGATTATGCCTTTCTAGTGTTAGCCTTCTATGTCAACATGGTCCTATCCTTTTTAACTGTAATAGATTCCAAGCTTGCTTTAATCACATTTAAACTATTTTCTACAGTTAAGACTTTAATTTCCAAGATCAAAAACTATACTCTAAAACACATGAACCATAAACTAGATATTTATAATATTAGATGAAGTGTTCTAATTGCTTTGTTTCCCTGTACTTTTAAACCTGATTGCTGTGCTACGTTATGCAGAATGCAGCATGCAGCCATTATCCTAGAAAGTCTTACTGGTCTATACTGAAAGGAGCCTCCAGGCCTGTCATGATGGTGAAGCACAACTTTAGCATGCTGACAGTTTGCTTGATGACATATCTGGTTGCCACATGGCTCATGTTGTTGCACTCCTGTGTCCATTGGCAGGATTCTCCAGAGGTCTCATTACCCAGGTTTGAAGGTATCCTTGGTTGATTGGCAGCCACACCTTAAAAGCTGATTCCAGGTCTGAGCATGTTGACAATGTTGGACTGCTGCTGTATAAGAGCATCAAGGCAGCTCCCAAGAAATCTGGAGTAGGCCTGTCTGAACCTCTTCTTCTGATTGCACACCAGCTGAACATTGATGGGATAACATCCCTTTCAGTTGATAAAGAGACGTGGTTAATGTCGTGGAGTGTTTGAAATGTCACGTGTGTATAATCGATGGCATCCTATGCCTGTGGGAAGTCAGCAGAGAGGCGAATGTGAGTGCCCACTCATCCAAGATACTGTCATCACAAAGGAAGTTTATATACCTCCCAACCCTGGCAAACAATCCATTTGTTACCTGTGCTGTGCATTTGTATGCAGCTGATTGAAGAATTCCCTCCATGTTTTTCTATGTGGCCTAGAAGGAATTAGTGACAAGGAAATTGAGGGCAGTAGTGACTTTCACAGTCGCTGGTAATGCGTAGTCACCAGATCTAACAGATAGCAAGTTTTCTTCTCGGAGGCTACAGAGGTCTCCGACTACCTGATCTCAGCTTACATAAGCATTGCTCTTCCAATAGGTCAATTAAGTTAGCCTCTGTCTGTAGACCCAGTTAGTTGGGTTGTGCCTCCTATGATTTTGACCTCTCTGTTGCTGCCTTCTCTTCTGTCAACCTGCAGCCCCCTCCACAGCATGTCCTTGCTGTTGATGATGTTGATTCATCCCAAATCCAATCAAAATCAGCTATGGCATCGCCCTTTGTGATTCTCTCTGTGTGAGTATCTCTGAGCTATACAAATAAGTCTCGCACAACAAGTACCATCACCAAATCGGTTCCCACTGAGAAGAATTTTCATTCTGATAGGACCTCCTAACCTTTAACCACTTCAATACCATGAGGGTCAATCTCACTTCAGTTTCATTGCCATGTTTCCCTAACACTGGGAAACCCATGCAATAGCTGTTAAATCTAAATTGTTGTCAAAAGTATGAGATAAGATATTCATTGAAATATGCTAATGATGAAACTGCTCACAATTTTAACATTTTCCTCATTATTCACCATGGGCAGAATTTTCTGATCTCATCATACCTGCCACGCCAACTCCGGAAAATAGCGTGCAGGCCTAAAAATCAGCACCGCGTCCGGCGCCAAACGGTTTGCAATTGTCCCAGTTTCTTTCTGCTGGCGCAAACTGGATTGAGCCCAGAAAGGGAGCAAAACTGATTAGCATGAGATTGACTGGATTTCAATTCCATTAGCAAGTTCGGCATGCAATCATTCCCCCCTTCCCACTCTTCTCTCCAGCAGGAAGTCACACAGGTGTGAATCACTATTGATTCCTTGAAGTGTGGTTAAGGTGTCATGGATTGCAAGGGTGGACAAAGAGGTGAGTATCTCTTAGCTCTAATCTCCAGGATGAAAAGGGCAAGTCAGACACTGCCACGATGCAGTGTGGGTTGGGGAGCCTTCAAGGATGCTTGGGAGTGCAGGGGCTGGGTTGAAGGTCCGCAGGTCATGGGTCACCTCTGGATTGGGGCTTGTGTGACAAGTATTCTCTCAACCTGCTGAAAGACCTTTGAGTGATGAGGTCGAGTGAAAAGCCCACTAATGTCGCACTGGTTACTCTGCTATTTGTCAGCCTGAAAGACAGCGTGATTTATTTTTGAAGTTCCATGCCAGGCCCCACCATCAGTTACAAGCGCAGGCGTGATGGCCATGCCTGGGTTGTTCAGATGTCATTGAAACCCACCATGGTTGGGGTCAAGTGGGCACTGCCAAGTGGGCACTGCCAGGTGGGCCCTTTCAGGGTGTCAAGCATGGTGTCAAAGGGGTAAGGCCAGAGGGGGAGCGGGGGGGGGGGGGGGGGGCATGACGGGGTGGGGCATGACGGGGTGAATGATGGGGGCATTTCAGGGCTCATGTAGGGGGACCCATTGGGAGGTCCCCAATGCCCTGTTGCTGGCAATCCATTTCGGGGAGGGGATGAGGAAACATGCCACCAATGAGGAGGGGGGTCCAGATGTCTGTTGGGGGTGGGAGCTGGTTCTTCCAGTGCATTGAGAGATCGGGACACCCTTTCGGTGAGGTGAGGTGGTAAGATCAGGCATCTCCCAATCATATCGGAGCAAAGTCAATTTAATAAAAATGACATGATGTGCCACCAACAGGCACCAGACCCGACGGCCTCCCGAGATATCAGAAGCCATTAAAGCCCCCAGGTGGTTGGGGGCAGAGCTGGGTACGCTGGCACTGGCCACCGGACACCCTGGCACGGCCCACAGGGCACCATAACTGTGCCGGGGCAATGTCAAGGGGGTGAAGCCGGAGTGCAGGTGGGGCCAGTGGGGTGGAGCAATGATGGGGGTGGAGAGAAGGGGGGAGCTCTGCAGGGGATAGAGGGAATGGGAACTCTGCCAGGGTGGGAAGGAAGGGGGGACCTTGGTCACGGGGGCGATCTGCGGAGGGAAGGAGGAGAGGGAACTCTACCAGGGAATGAACGAGGGAGGGATCTCTGCAAGAAAGGGTGATCGTCAGGGGAGGGGAACCCGGGTCTGTGGGGCGGGGGTGGGGGGGGGGGTCTGAATGCCCATGGTGGGAGTGGGAGGTCCCAATGTCCGTAGGGAGGTGTCCCGATGTCCGGGGGAGGTCTCTCGATGTCGGGGGGGGGGGGGGGGGAGGGGGGAGGGGTGCGGGGCGGGTGCAATGTGCAATGTCCATGCGGGGTTGGGGGGGGGTTGGTGAGGGGGGTCCCGATGTCTTTGTGGGAGGGAGGTCCTAATGTCCATGGGGGGGGGGGGATGGGGGAGTCCCAATGTCTGTGGGGGGGGGGTGGGAGGGGGAGAATGGGAGGTCCCCATGTCCTTGGGGAGGGTGGTGGCATCCTCATATCTGTGGGGGGTTAGGGGGTCCCAGTGTCCGTGGGGAAGGGGTGGGGGATTCCGGTGTCCATGGGAGGGGGATGGGGGGTCTGGTGTCCGTGGGGGTCGGGAGGTGTCCATTAGTCCGCGGTGGAGTGGTCCTGATGTCCGTGGGGGGTTGTGGGGATGTCCTGATTTCCAGGGGGTGGGAGGTGCGTGCGGGCAGCAAGAAAGTGTAGGGCCTATTAGATACCAAATCAATAACCTGTCTGTGGTGGCGAAAGACTTGGATATGTTTCTAAATGAACACATTGGCTCTGTCTTCATAAAAGCTGGGGACAACACAGACACTGTAGTTAATGACGAGGAGTGTATAATATTGGATATAAGGGAGGAAACATTAAGTGGTTTAACATTTTTGAAAGTAGATAAGTCACCGTGCCTGGATGAAATATATTACAGATTCCAAAGAGAAGCAAGGGAGGAAATAGCAAAAGCTCTGACCATTGTTTATCTGGTTCTCTCTAGCTATATGTTTGGTGTTGGAGAACTGCTAACATTATACCATTGTTTAAAAATGAAGGAAAAAATACATTAGCAATTACAGGACAGTCATCTCAACCTCAGTGGTGTGCTAATTGTCATTTGGAAAGGCACAAGCTAATCAAGGGCCAGTCAGCATGGATTTGTAAAGGGAAGCTTGTGTGTGACTAACTTGGTTGAATTTTTTGAGTTAATAATGAAGTTCTATCAGGGTAGCACATATGATGTAGTCTACATGGATTTTAATAAGGTTATTGGCAATGTCCCACGTGGCAGACTGGTCAGAAAAGTGAAAGCCCATGCGATCCATGGCATAGTGGCAAGTTGGATCCAAAATTGCTCAGTGACACGAAGCAAAGGCCAGACATCATAAAGAACAAAGAACAATACAACACAGGAACAGGCCCTTCTGCCCACCAAGCCGATATATGGTTTCTATCCCACTATTCACCTCCCGTTCATGTGTCTATCAAGATACGCCTTGAACATTGCTAATGTGCCTGCTTACATCACCTCCACTGGCAGTGTGTTCCAGGCACCCACCACACTGTGTGAAAAACTTTCCCCTCACATCTCCCCTAAACTTACCCCCCTCACTATAAATCTGTGCCCTCTTGTAGATGAAATGATTAAGCAATTTGTACATGACGCAAAAAAAAGCGCGCAGTTGACAGTGAGGAAGAAAGCTGTCGAAGTTATCAATGGACTTGTCAGATAGGTAAAGAAATAGAAATGGAATTCAATTCAGTGAAATGTGAGGAAATGCATTTGGGGAGAGCAAACAAGAAAAGGCGATATACAATAAATGGGAGGATACTCGGAACAGAGGGGCCTTGAAGTGCATATCTGCTTATCCCTGAAGGAAGCAGCCCAAGTGTATAAGACAGTTAAGAAAGCATACAAGATATTTTCTATTATGAGCGGAGGCATAGAATAAAAGAGCAAGGAACTTATGTTAGAATCACATAAGACACTGGTTAGGCCACAGCTAGAGTTTTGGTCTCTGTAATTATAAGAAGGATGTGTTTGCACTAGAGAAGGTGCAGAGGAAATTTAAGAGGAAGTTGCCAGAAATAAAGAATTTTAGCCATGAAGAAAGATTGGATAGGCTGTGATTGTTTTCTTTGGAACACAGGAAGCTGAAGAGCGATTTAATTGAGGAGCACAAAATTAAGGGGGGCCTGAATACAGTAGATAGGAAGGACCGATTGCCCCTGCTGAGAAGTCAATAACCAGGAGGCATAGATTTAAAATAATTTGTATAAGCATTAGAGTTGAGTTGAGAACTTTGTCCATCCAGAGGATGGTGAAACTGGGAGAGGCAAAAAAGTTCTCATCACATTTTAAAAATACTTGACTAGCCACATTGATGCGCGATTAATTCACTCGGGAGGCTGGATCGTACCCGGGAAATAAAGGCTTTTATTAGCAACAAGAATAGAGCATACTGCTTAACAATACAATCCCAGACTAAAGGGTCACTAGGAAGTGCAGTGACCTTTATACTCCTATAGGAAGGCGGAGCCAACCGGAGTGTACCACAGAACAATGCCAACAGGTGGAACACCCCAACCCTAACCCCAACAGTAACAAGAGTAACATATGTACAAGTACCCATAGTGATAACCATCTATGGTTCAGTACCCATAGTGGTAACCATCTATGGTTCACCACACACATGACGTGCCATAACCTACATAACTACAGACCAAAAGTTAGATTAGGCTGGATAGCTCCACTTCAGACAGCAGACAGCAGTTTCTACCCTGCTTAAATCCCATCTTTTTGACAAAGCTTCTGGTCTTCATTATCTCTCTTTCTTCAGCGTGACCCTATTTATTTTATTATTATGCTTCTAAAATGCTATGGATGTTTTCCTACATTATAGGAGCTACATAAATACGAGGTTGTTGTTACGGAGAACTATTTTTATTTTAATCTGCATTTTGTGCAACCTTTGTCTCAGCATTTATCTTTTTTTTAAATCTAGCTCTTTTTTTTCTATCGAAGTTAAATTCCAAGGGACTATGGATAATAGTCTCACTGACAGCTATATGAAATTAAATCAACCGTTTGCTAAATACTTGCTCCTAGGAAATAAAAAGGTATATATATTTTTCAAATTACTTTCGAGATAATTACTCTAAATCCTTAAGAAATGGTCTAAACCTCTGAACTAAAACTCTTCTGTGACCTGATCCAATTTATAAAATGTGACCCACTTTGCGGCGTCCTTGGGCGGTTGTTTTGCTTTGGATCAGGTGCTGGCCTGATTTAAAAGAAATACCTCTACTATGGCATCACAGAAGATTAATAATATGGTTGGGGCTACTGTGAATGATGTCGTTCACATGATTAAATAAAAGCTGCATCCTGCGCAAATACAAAACTGTTTATTAACTTAAAACGTTATCAAAGAAACCTCAGGTATGTATTTTTAAAACAGTTCAACACATCTGTATTTAACACATTGGAGATTCTAGTCCCTGCAAATATATTGCCCAGATGGACAATCACATTCCATTTCTTCAAAAATATTTAATATTAAAAGAGTATTGATCAGTAACATTAATAATCCATGAAATCATAATTAATATCTTAGGGGATATTTCCATTGGTTTTGCGACAAAAAAACTACTGTCTCAGTCTCACTCCTGATCTAATTGATGCCACCTTGTAAAATACCACCTGGATGGCTGGAGCACTTGCTCATTTCAAGTGGCAGGCTTTTCCAACAAGCAGTTTAGAGTTCAATAACATATATAAAACTCCAACTGAGATTGAGAGACAACTGGACAGAGAATGCATGTGCAGCTATCCTCAGCAATGAGGCCAAAAACCAGTAAGTTTAAAATTGTTTTTGTCAGACCAGAAAGAGGCGAGAGCCTTGGTACTGGTTGGGGTGGTCTCTGGCCTGCTTGATATTATCAGAGACCGCTGGCAGCATGTTTTGAGACATCACCTTCAAAATGGACTGGATGTCCATTTGGCACAAAAGGATAGCTGGCTGATTCTCTCTGCTGCTCAGCCGTCCATTGTTAAAGTCTACCTCTATGATTCTTAACCTTCATTAAATTAACTTGCAGCAGTATTCTAATCTCCTTCTGAAAACCTAAAAACTCTAAGAAACTTCAGGCTGTTTCTTTGTAATCTAGAAAACATACCTCACCCAGCCAGGAAACAAACTTTATATGCACTATTGGCTCAACCAAAAGGCTGGCTTTACTGTAAAAATACAGTAGCATTCTGATACAGATCCCAGATGATTGTTGGGCAAAGCGACTGCATTTTCACAAGAAAGCCAACATTTTGGTTAAACTTTCTGATCCCCTTTTCTAGAACTTAGGGCAAACCTTTAGTGCATATAAAGTTTTTTTCTCCCGCTGGATGAGATATGTACAATTAAAGCGCATGGTATTGGCAGATAGGAAACAGGTCTTTTTCCGAATGGCAGGCAGTGACTAATGGGGTACAGCAGGGATCATTGCTAGGACCCCAGCTATTCACAATATATATTAATGATTTAAATGAGAGAACTAATTGCAATATCTTCAAATTTGCAGATGACACAAAGCTGGCTGGGAGGTTGAGCTGTGAGGGGGATGCAGAGATGCATCAGTGTGAATTGGACAAGCTGAGTGAGTGGGCAAATGCATGGCAGATTCAGTATATGGATAAATGTGAGGTTATCCACTTTGGTAGCAAAAATAGGAAAGCAGATCATGATCTGAATGGCTATAAATTGAGAAAGGGGGACGTGCAATGAGACCTGGGTATCTTCGCACACCAGTCACTTAAGGTAAGCATGTAGGCGGTAAGACAAATGGTATGTTGGCCTTCATCGCACAAGGATTCAAGTACAGGAGCAGGGATGGATGTCTTGGTCCAATTATACAGGGCCTTGGTGAGGCCTCGCCTCGAATATTGTGTACTATTCTTGCTCTAAAGGGAGTGCAGCAAGGGTTTATCAGACTGATTTCTGGGATGGCGGGACTGACATATGAGGAGAGATTGAGTCAGTTAGGATTATATTCGCTGGAGTTCAGAATGAGAGATCTCATAGAAACCTATAAAATTCTAATAGGACTAGACAGCATAGGTGCAGGAAGGAAGTTCCTGATGGTGGGGGAATCCAGAACCAGGGGTCATAGACTAAGGATAAGGGGTAAACCTTTTAGGACCGAGATTAAGAGAAATTTCTTCACCCAGAGTGTGGTGGGACTGTGGAATTCACGACCATAGAAAGCAGTAGAAAACATTGTATGTTTAAGAAGTTGGATATAACTCTTCGGACAAAAGAGATCATAGGATATTGGGGGGATGGGGTGGGGGGTGAGATTAGGCTATTGAGCTGGATCATCAGCCATGATCATACTGAATGGTAGAGCATGCTCAAAGTGCCAAGTGGCCTACTCCTGCTCTTGTTTTCTATGTTCCTATGTTACTGTCAGAAAATACTTAACTCCAAAACAGCAATTATCAGCACAACTTAAGATTTAAAAAAAAGACTAGACTGTTAAAAATTCATTATAATCAATGGAACAAATATCCTTCAAGTACTTTAACAACACTTTCATACTGTATTGTGTCCCTGACTCTACACTGACATAAATTTGCCACAAACCTGTGACATTGCCCTGCCACCCCAAGAAATACTACTAGAACCTGAACAGCATTTCCAACTACAGATTTGCCATCTATCCATATACTATTGGAGTGACAGAAACATTGTGCAAGATATAAAAACACACATTTGTGTTCAAATGTCACTCTATGACCTCCCTATCGCTATAATCTACCCCAGCCCAACAATCATCTGGGATCTGGCACCTTGCATATCCCAAATTTTCCTTGTTCCACCACTGCCAGCAATTTTTTCAGCTACCCAGGCCTCGAGTTCTGGAATTTCTGAAGTAAATTATTTTGCCTGTCTACCTGTCTCTTCACCTTGTCTTGGTTTAAAGTCCACCTCTTTGACCAAGCTTTTGGTCACCTATCTTAAAGTGGTAATTTGAAACTAGTATCTATGTATATGGCTTAATGTTAAATTGTCCGTGGGAATGCACCTTTGAAGTATCTTGGAATGTTTTACTACTTTGGAAGTGCTGTATAAAAATAAATTACTGTTGTGAAACACAAAGTTGTCAATAGTACAAGTAGGTCAGAACTCTCCCATTTCACAAGCCACCTTGTTTTCCCCAGGTTATTTCAGAAGCTGTTATTGAGTCAAACACTTCACTTGTAATGTCATCAATGACAACTGGTACTAATAGTGAGAGTAAAGTTGGATAAATATTTTTTTTAATCAATTTTTTTTGACAGTATGAACTCAATCTTCTGAGTGCTGAGATCAAATATTTATTGTTCGATTCTTGTTGCCTGTAGCAATCCAGTCTTTGTATTTGAGATGACAATGGACAGTCTGGTGTAACATATTTTGTTTGGCATGTGGCAATTCATTTTAATTTTTTAAAATCAATTATTGCCAATCATCCATTTGGTTTTGTACAAAGTTATTGAACAGCTGTTCACAACTCTATTTTCACATATAAAATTACAACATTGTGGTTCGCTGTTTTTGCTTATTTCATGACCTACTATCAAGCAAATAAATGCGATTTACATTCCCAGTATTGGTACCTACAGAGAAATGATTTTGTATGGCTTAGCTTCTGTGATTTTAACCAAAAATTTACAAAAAAAATTCTCAATTCATTCATTGTGCTTTTTAATATATTTAACTTCTGTATATTGAAATTTATAACTGCAGCAATATACTCCATTCCAGTGCAATGATGATTCTTCTGTCAATTAGACATGAAATTTTATACTTAGCAATAGCTGTTGATGGAGATTTAATCAATACTTGTAATATAAGTATCACACAACATTAGCTTTCAAAGGAGTGACTGCTAATGTACACTTATGTTGTGGCTTTGCCACATTTTCATGTAGCCTTTTGGCAACATGCTACATCTTATCACAAACACAAAACTTAAAGATGCTTTATACATATTTGCTGTATATTCATTTTAAGAATTGTGCAGAACCTTTTGCACATACTCTTTCATTATGCACAAGGCATGCTTGTGTGGAGGTGGTACCTGAAAAAACAGGTGCTGAAGCATCCAGTCCAAGGTGAACCACTGTGGATTCAATAGTCTGATTCTTCTTGGAACCTCAAATAATGTAAGCATCTTGACAGCCAACAACATGAAGCCTTTGTGGATGCTACCTACACAATATGCATGGTGATGATCTTAAAATCATAGTTCTCAAACTTGAAGTCGAAGAGTCTTGCTTCCTACACAGTTACGTTGAAGACACTTAGCAGATAGCCTAACCCAGCAAAATAGAAGATATATTCTTGGATCTACAAGTTGACTTCACTGATATTGAACTTGAAGATGTTCTCCAAATTAATCTGGTGCATTTTTGCAGAAATGCCAGTGGAAACATGAAGAAGTGGCAAAAAATTCCACACTGCAGAAGCTGTGGAAAACCATTGATGGAAATTGATGGATGGACTGATTCAATTCAGCATGTCCACAAGCACTGGAGACATTTTAGCCTTATCACAATGAGCTACGCATTTCCGGGCAGTAATTTTTAAAGACAGACAAGTCATCATACTGGATCTTTGCAACTTCATCACTGACATGGAAAAATATAAAATAGGCAGAGGAGTAGGCCATTCAGCCCTTCAAGCCTCCACCATTCAACATGATCATGGCTGATCCAGATGAGAAGACTTGCAAGAGAGACAGTCTATTGGCCAGGTATGACATTGAAATCATTGTAAAGAGGTGTGAGGCATAGCAAGAGCAATTGTCAAGTTAGCACAAAGAACCATTGAATTCACATGAAGTTCCTATCTATTCTTGGTCCAAAGTGTCCTCCGACCTCTTTTATATCCATGGCACTGACTCCACTGCCATCTCCAACTACTGTATCATGTACCCCATTATTTGACAATTGCATAGTATATTAAGCACAACTGCCATGCACACTCAAAGTGCTATTTTCAGCTTATGTGGTGCATGTAGAGAGATAATTGTCGGCAATTTCAGGATGTGAGAGAGAAGTGGAATATTGACCACATTACTTCTTCTCATTACCCTGGATCTAACAGCCTAGCTGAATTAATGAGAAAATTCCTAATTCTTAGATGTAGACAGACCAAGCAAAATGTACATATTGCAATATTTAATTTAAGTGCAAAAGGGGAAAGTATCTTTTAAAAAAAGGAAATGTTGTAATATACTTTTAAGGGATAGAATCATGCCATCACTAGAAGGTAAGTGTGTCCTGTGATCCATTCTCAGTTTCGCTTTGACCTGTGAGCAGAACACAGCACACATAGTCCTGCTGCTGCAGTCTTCAAGTATTCTACCTTTGTATAAATGTTCTGATGTACCTAGTCTTAACAAATGAACCCACAACATGTTTACACAATCCGTTATGAGCCTTTATATCATTATAGAAACACAACAAAGTATGGCTAAAATGATTTAAGAATCATTTGAATTTGCATTTGTTGCTCTCAGAGACTCCTCTTCCTCATCTCTCAGTGCAGCATATTCAGATTTCTGAAAATAATATCCACCATTTTCTGTTTGCTAGGTACTTTATCAAAGTCAGTAACGAAACAAGAATAAAGATTAATGTTGATACCAAAAAGTTAGAAATGTAATCATGGATCCTTCCCAACTAAAAGAACCAAATTATAACCAAATCTGTTAGAGTTCTTTGAGGAGGTAACAAGGAAGTTTGATAAAGGAGAACCAGTGGACGTGATTTATTTCCAGAAGGCCTTTGACAAGGTGCCGGATAGGAGACTGTTAAATAAGTTAAGTGCCCATGGTGTTAAGGGTAAGATCCTGGCATGGATAGAGGACTGGCGGAAGGTAGAGAGTGGGGATAAAGGGGTCTTTCTCAGGATGGCAGCCGGTGACTAGTGGTGTGCCTTAGGGATTAGTGCTGGGACCACATCTTTTCATAATATACATTAACGATTTGGAGGAAGGAGCTGAAAGCACTGTTGCTAAGTTTGCAGATGATACAAAAATATGTAGAGGGACAGGTAGTACTTGAGGAAGCGGGGGGGGGGGGGGCTGCAGAAGAACTTGGACTGGCTAGGAGAGTGGGCAAAGAAGTGGCAGATGGAATACAATGTGGAAAAGTGTGAGGTTATGCACTTTGGAAGGAGAAATGGAGGCATAGACTTAGGAAATCAGAAACACAAAGAGACTTGGGAGTCCTTGTTCAAGATTCACTTAAGGTTAACGTGCAGTTTCAGTCAGCAGTTAGGAAGGCAGTTGCAATGTTAGCATTCATGTCGAGAAGGCTAAAATACAAAAGCAGGGATGTACTTCGGAGACTGCATAAGGCTCTGGTCAGACCCCATTTGGAGTACTGTGAGCAGTTTTGGGCCCCGTATCTAAGAAAGGATGTGCTGGTCTTGGAAAGGGTCCAGAGGAGGTTCACAAGAATGATCCCTGGAATGAAGAGCTTGTTGTATGAGGAATGATTGAGGACTCTGGGTCTGTACTCATTGGAGTTTAGAAGGATGAAGGGGGGATCTTATTAAAACTTACAGGAGACTGCAAGGCCTGGATAGAGTGGACGTGGAGAGGATGTTTCCATTAGTAGAAAAGACTAGAACCGTTTCTCAGCCTTTTGGCTAAGATCAAGTGTAGTATCAACATGCTGTGCTTGGATGAAGTCATTAGGTTACATTTTAGCTTCATTTGAAGCAATTTTTAAAAGCGGCATCTCGGCCTTTTGGCTAAGATGCAAATGAGATCAAGCCTTGGAGGATGTGCAATGCCTACTCCAATCAGTTTGGATCATGTAGATCAAGCCCAAGACAGGAGGTGAGAGCCCTGTCTTGTCAGCTTGGATCGGGAATGTCTCTCTTGTTGAGACTCTGAATTGGACTTGATTTGATTGAATTAGATAAATAAATTTTAAAAAACTAGAATCAGAGGACACAACCTTAGGCTAAAAGGACGATCCCTTAAAACAGAGAGGAGGAGGAGGAATTTCTTCAGCCAGAGAGTGGTGAATCTGTGGAACTCTTTGCCGCAGAAGGCTGTGAAGGCCAGGTCATTGAGTGTCTTTAAGACAGAGATAGATAGGTTCTTGATTAATAAGGGGATCAGGGGTTATGGGGAAAAGGCAGGAGACTGGGGATGAGAAAAATATCAGCCATGATTGAATGGCGGAGCAGACTCGATGGGCCGAATGGCCTAATTCTGCTCCTATGTCTTATAGGACAACTACAACCAACTAATACATAACGGAGTTTGCACATTCTCCCAGTGTCTGCATGGATTTCGTCCAACGCTCCGGTTTCCTCCCACAGTCCAAAGATGTGCGAGTTAGGTTGATTGGCCATGCTAAATTGCCCCTTACTGTCAGGGGGATTAGCAGGGTAAGTACATGGAGTTATGGGAATAGGGCCTAGGTGGGATTGTTGTCAGTGCAGGGTTGATGGGCTGAATGGGCTCCTTCTGCGCTATAAAGATTCCATGAAATAATCATACCCAACCCACAATCCCCAACCCCATTAGCCCCCCTCGTAAAAAAATCTTTATTTAACCCTTTACAAGACCTGGTTGAGAAGGCAAGGCCCCAAATAAATGGATTAAATGAAAGAGAGCATGGATTTAAGCCCTATTTTACCATTTTGATTCTATATGCTGGGCGGACTTGTAACTGAGTGTTTTATATCCGACTTCTGGACCCATTCTCAGGCGCCCCCATATGCACTCTGCCTGCAAAAATATCAGCAATTCCGAATCGCGCTACAGGAACCTGTGTGCAGGGCTTAATGCTTCCGAAATCCTGCAGCTCCGATTGGCACCTCCAACTGCATGCGCAGAAAAAAAAAGATAGAATGCAGCTCCCCTGCCATATCCCTCCCAGGCTCACTAATGCCTCACACTGGCCTCCCCAGACGTTGTCCCACTCCCACAACATTAGTGACCCCTTTATCCCCCCACCACCCAGACCAATCCCTCCCCCTCCCCCCCACTGATCTCAGGCAGAGTGGCAGCGGGCCCCCCTCCCCCCCGACTGATCTCAGGCCGAGTGGCAGGGAACCCCCTTTTTCCCACTGATCTCAGCGCCCGAATCGGACTTTTGCGGAACATGTCTGTTTTGCGCTGATTCTGGTTGGGCGAACATGGCGGTAAAGGGGGAAGTGCCGTTAAGGTTTGACGTGCAGCCCATTAAGTCAATTTAAATGCATGCAAATGCATTTAAATGGCAGTCGCGCCCATTTTGGGCACAGTCCCAATCGCAGCCACTTTTGAGCCTTGGTAAAGGGGGAACCGGCACGGAGTGGGCACGGATCGCACTACTCGCCTCACGCCCGACTTTACCAAGTTTTCGCACCCAAAAATAGGCGCAACGTGATGGTAAAATCGGACCCATTATGTTTGATCAACTTGTTTGATTTTTTTGAGGAAGTAATGGAGAGAGTGGATAAATGTAGTTCAGTGATACCTTGACTTTCAAAAAGTGTACGATAAAGTACCAGGCCTGTTGCAAACTTGAATCCCTTGACAATGATTGCATATTTATTAACTATTGGACAGAAAGTAGAGAATTGTGTCAAATGGTTGCTTTTCAAACTGGAGGGAAATGTATAGTGGTGTCCCTCGGAGGCCAGTTTTGGTGCCACTGCACAAACTTGAAAATATAGTAAACAGTGAGGAGGATAGTAACAGGCTTCATGCAGAAATAAAAAGACCGGTGAAATGGGCAGACACATATGGCAGATGAGATTTAACACAGAGATGTATGAAGTGATTCATGTCATTAGCAAGATACAGGAAAGCTAAATAAATTAGAGGTACAATTGTAAAGAAAAGGCTTCAGGAACAAAAACTGCTGTGAGTACATGTACAAAAACCTTTGTAAATTGCAGGATGAGTTAAGAATGCTGGTAAAATGCCATACAGGCAAGGAATCATGCTAAATATTTATAAAACACCAGTTAGATCCTAACTGAAGTACTGTGGCCAATTTGAGGTTCTGCATTTCATGGAAGAAGCCAAAACCTTGCTGAGGGAGCGAAGGAAATTTACTAGAACAGTACCAGGAATTAAGGACTTCATCAGGATATTATCAGACCATGTGGAGAGACATGGGAAACTGGGCTTATTCTCCTCTAAGCAGAGAAAGTTAAGGTGAAAGTTGATAGATATATTGTTCACAATCATGAAGTGTTTTGATAGAGTAAATAAGGAGAAATTATTCCCAGGAGCAGAAGTGCTGGTAACCAGAAGACAAGGTAATTTATACAAAAACCAGCAGAAAAATTAGGATAATTTTTATATGCAGCAAATTATTATGATTCAGAATTCACTGCCTGAAAAATGATTGGAAGTGGATTAAAAAAAAACTTTTGAAAGTGAACTGGATAAATGAAAATAAAAGAATTCCTGCACTGTATGGAAAGAGCAGGGGAATGGGACAAAAGGGATATCTCTCTCAAAAAACTGGCACAGATATGATAGATCAAATAGTCTCCTACTGTGTTGCACCATTCTGTGATTCTACGTGCGGAATTTTCCACTCCCATCAGTAATGGGAATTGTGGCAGGCAGGGGCACAGATTTTGGTGTGATGGGAAAAGCCAATTCCCTGCCGGCAAGAAATTAGTTTAGAATTTTGTTCTCCTGACTTTGAGCGTGGATGAAAGACAGCTCACGTTTCCACTGATATATGTTGGGAACCACATTTTCATTCATATACATTTTATGAATGTTCACTAAAAGGCCAACTGGCCAGAATTACATTACCCCTCCAAATTATGTTCCCCACCAGTAAATGGTCTGTTACCTGACTGTACATAAGTGGCATTGCTAAGGATTTAACACATTTGACTCAGGCAATAAAAGGGTTCAAAACATAATTCAGTTGGATATACCTAAAAATCCTTTGCAAAAGGTAGAGAGAGATAACATTATTTTCACACATACACACAGACACAAAGGCTTTGAGAAATGCTTTTCCAGACAGAGAAACAAACAATAATGCTGCAGCTGCATTTCAGAAAAACATATCTTTTTATCCTGAAGAAACACTCAAGCAAAGAAGTCTAATAGTAAAACAGACAATTGTTCGGTTATCCTAAATGCAACAGATTATTTAAAATTAGAGACTGAGGTTAACAAATTTTTTTTTTAATAAATCCAATTCAGTCCAATCAAGTCCAATTCAGAGACTCATCAAGTGAGACATTCCGACCCAAGCTGACAAGACAGGGCTCTCACCTCTTGGCTTGGGCTTGATCTACATGATCCAAGCTGATTAGAGTAGGCACTGCACCTCCTCCAAGGCTTCATCTCATTTGCATCTTAGCCAAAAGGCTGAGATGCCGCTTTTAAAAATTGCTTCAAATGAAACCACAATGTAACCTTATGACTTCAACCAAGTACAGCATGTCGATACTACACTTGATCTTAGCCAAAAGGCCGAGACTGAGGTTAACAAATCAGTCAGCTTTGCGGACTATCAGAGTCGGGGCCTTATACAGTTTCCTTTTAAGCTGAGACAAAGGCAGAAAACTACACTTTATACTTCTGATTGTGAGTATAAAAAACTGGTTGTTATTTGTTTGAGTAACATACATGATTTTCTAATTGGATTTGAAACTTTCATTGACTTTGAAGTAAAGTTGTACTTTATATTTATACATAGATTCATTAGTTTATCTTACATTTACACTGTAATATTCAAAACATTATTACAATGTAATCCAAGATTTAAGCTGATAATAAAGTATCATTAGGTAACCACGATAAAAGTTGTAGACTCATTCTGCAAACCTCAAGGACCCTAACTCTTCAAGAATTCTTCCTTATCGGATTCTAAGTTCTGAGGGAGCTAAACTCTTCAGTGAGTTAATTTTTGCTATAATATACCTATATATGTTTTATACTGAGACATTATTGTTTAGTCTAAATACTCCTAAGAAGGTGGATACATTCCTTTAAGACCAAGTCAATAGTTGGCATAGCTGACTTCAACTCTTACAATGATTTAAAATCTCTGTTAGTTGAGAATTTAAACTGATGATAAGTTCAACTGAATAAATTTATTTTGCTGGGGCATAATGATAGCAGAACTCTAACAGCATGGAGCTGGCGAGCTTCACTTCACCAATGACTTTGAGGTACATAGCTGCTGATGTTGCCTACCTTTAAGAGTATCACTGCAAGATTTCACAAGTTACACCAAGGCTGGACAGGGGAGACCGACTTACCAGAGAAGGTTGGTGAATATGTCCAGGGAATGTGGGGAATGCCTGGAGAAAGGGGTCGGTTGGACTCTGGGTGGAGAACTCAAGGTACTGGTGGTAGTAGGCACTGTTACAGTAAGAGGGATAAATGGGATGCTATAGGGTAGCAGATTCAGGGTGAGAGTTTAGTAGCTGAAGGTGTCATTAGATGGGCCACACAGGGGACAAGACAAATGGCTTGGATAATTGGAGGGGACAGTGTCAGGATAGGTTGGGGACAGTGACAAGGATGGTGTGAGCAGATAAGGTTAGGTGCCACAAAAATAATAAAAGGATAATAAATAAGGATAATAATAAATACTTAAGGCTCTGTATCTGAATAAACATAGCATTCAAAACAAAATAGATGAACTGTTAGCGCAAATAGAAATCAATAAGTACGATCTGATAGCCATTATACAGACATGGCTGAAGGATGACATAGATTGGGACCTGAATATTGAATGGTTTATGATATTTAAGAAGGATAGGAAGTTAAGAACAGAAGGTGGGGTGGCTCTGTTAATTAATGATGGTATTAGCACATTAGAGAGGGATAACCTAAGTTCAGGAGATCTAGATATAGAAGCAGTTTGATTTGAGATGAGAAATCAAAGGCAAGAAATCACTTGTGGGAATGGTGTACAGGCCCCCTAATTGTAACTACACCATATGACAGAGTATAAAAGAAGAGATAATGGGAGCTTGTCAGAAAAGTACTGAATTATCATGGGGGATTTGAAAATACCGGGTAATATATCAGCATGGATTGAAGATTGGCTTGCTAATAGAAAACAGAGTTGGCATAAATGGATGTTTTTCTGGTTGGTAGTGATGTGTGGTGTGCCACACGGATCAGTGCTAGGGCTTTAAATCTTTACAATTTATATAAATGGCTTCGATGAAGGGACTGAAGCTATGGTTGCTAAGTTTGCTAATGACACAAAGATAGGTAGGAAAGTCAATTGTTAAGGTGACATAAGGCTACAAAGGAATATAGATAGATTAAATGAGTGGCCATAGATCTGGCAAATGGAGTGTAATGTGGGCAAATGTGAAATTGTCCATTTTGGTAGGAAGAATAAAAAAGAAAATGATCTAAATGGTGAGAGATTGTAGAGGGGTTTTGGATGTCCTAGTGTCCAAATCACAAAAGGCTAGAATGCAGGTACAGCAAGTAATTAGGAAAACAAATAGAATGTTGGTCTCCTTATTTAAGGAAAGGTGTAAATGCATCAGAGAAGGTTTACTCGACTAACACCTGGAATGGGCAGGTTGCTTTATGAGGAAAGGTTGGAGAAGTTAGGTTTGTATCCACTAGAGTTTAGAAGAGTTAGAATCATAGAATCATACAGTGCAGAAGAGGCCCTTCGGCCCATCAGATCTGCACCAACCCCAAGAAACACCTAACCTCTAATTTAATCCCATTTATCAGAACCTGGCCTTGAATGTTATAACACGCCAAGTGCTCATCCAGGCACTTTTTAAAAATGTGAGGCAATCCGCTTCCACCACCCTCCCAGGCAGCGCATTCCAGATTGTCACTACCCTCTGGTTAAAAATGTTCTTCCTCACATCCCCCCTAAACCTCCTGCCCTTCACTTTGAACCTATCTCCCTTATGATTGACCCTTCAGCTAAAGGGAACAGCTGCTCCCTATCCACTCTGTCCATGCCCCTCATAATCTTGTACATCTCAATCAATTGAGATGTCACCCCTCAGTCTTCTCTGCTCCAACGAAGACAACCCAAGCTTACCTAACCTCTCTTCATAACTTAAAATGTTCCATCCCAGGCAACATCCTGATAAATCTCCTCTCAATCCCCTCCAGTGCAATCACATCCTTCCAATAATGTAGCGACCAGAACTGCACACACTACTCTAGCTTTGGCCTCACCAAAGTTCTAAGCAACTCTAACATGACTTCCCTGCTTTTGTAATCTATGCCTTGGTTGATAAAGGCAAGTGTCCCATATGCCTTTTTACCACCCTACTAACATGCCCTTCCGTCTTCAGAGATCTGTGGACAAACGCACCAAGGTCCCTTTGTTCCACAGAACTTCCTAGTATCATGCCGTTCAATGCATACTTCCTTGTCAAATTACTCCTTCCAAAGTGTATCGCCTCACACTTTTCAGGGTTAAATTCTATCTGCCACTTTTAACCATTCTGTCTATATCTTCCTGTAGCCCTCAGACACTCAGCCTCACTGTTAACCACCCGGCCAATCTTTGTGCCATCTGTAAACTTACTAATCCTACCCCGCACATAGTCACCTATGTCGTTTATATAAATGACGAATAATTGGGGACCCAACTCAGACCTGTGGTACGCCACTGAACACTGGCTTGCACTCACTAAAGTAAGAGATGACTTGATTGAAACATATAAGATCCTGAGGAGTCTAGACAGGGTAGATGTGGAGACAATGTTTTCTCTTGTGGGAGAATCTCAAACTAGGATCACGGTTTAAAAATAAGGTGTGGCCCACTTAAGACAGAGATGCAGAGAGATTTTTTTCTCTCAGAGTCTTTGAAACTGTTTTCCTAAAAAGGTGGTGGAGTCTTTGTATATTTTTAAGGCAGAGCTAGATAGTTTCTTGATAAGCAAGGAAGCGAAAGGTTATTAGGGGTAGGTGGGAATGTGGAGTTGACATTACAATCAGATCAGCCATCATCTTACTGAATGGCAGAGCTTTTTAATGCTTCTTAAGGCCCCTATAGTGCCACGAGATATAAACTGACATTCCAGGGTTTCCAGCACAGTCACAACTGACTGACTTGACGGCTCTGCTATTCAAAAAATACAGTGAAGCTATTCAGCCAATCACCGGCTGATTTATCTCTGTGTTTGCTGCTCATAGGGCTCAAATAGGCACAAGTGAAGCTTTCGAGCAGATCTCCAGTCAAGAGTTGATTGTGTTTTAAAAGTCTGACTGGACTCATTCTGTGTCACTGTGAGCCTGGATTGAGTGTAAGATACTTGAGATGTTTTTGTTATTTTACATACGTGGTGCCATTCTGACTGTCTGAGCCATCCAAGCGCGTGTGTCATTCCATGACCTGCCATTCTGTGAGTTCTTGCCTGGTGAGCTGTGCCCTGCAGACGAAGTGAAGGAGTTTACCTCTGCAGCACCATGGACCATTGCTTGTGTAATATTAGTCAGAGGAGTGTGTGAGTTGTTTTTTTGGCCGAGTGTTTGATCATAGCCACTCCAAGCCCCACATTCTGATAACACCCACAAGCAGAGTCTCTGATCAGTCAGAAGTGAGACGGAATAGCTTTGGCTGCACAAACAGCCCAGTCTGAAACGCTCTCCAAATCCACTTGTGTGCCTAGGACTCAATACTACCAAACTACAGGGCAGCTCACTGCTGACAACCCGCATAGCAGACGGTAGAGAGCAATGTTGCAATGGGTCAGCACCTCTGTTCTGCAGGTAAGGACCATCAAAACATTAAGAGTGAACACAAAGGAAATGAATTCTGCCAGTGTAATGACAAAACCAGCAGTATCAAATCATGGGTGGTGTAATGCTGATCATTGTTACAGACTCCAGTCAGTGGAATATTATCTTAAGCATGAGGTTTAGACACAGAAGACAAATCATTTTACAATGCCCATGCTTATATTCCCCAGTATATATCTATAATACTTGACACTCTATGGATGCCCTCTATATGGGGGGAGCTATTAATGATGACTTTAAAGAAGCAGGTCCACTTTCTTCATACACAGTTCAGATCTTGGGCTTATAACATGTGCCACACACGCAGAGTCATCGCCTACTGTTTTTCAAGTCGCATCTTCTTAATGTGAAATCGGATCAGTAAATGATAGTTCCCAAGTGACCTCAGCCAAGAGAAGCTGGATTAAGTTTTAACAGGCCAAGAATCAGCAGTTGGCTAATTTGCAGTGGTCTCTCCAACTTATAAATCTTTTATCAGCGGTCAGTGAGAATCCTGCATAACGTATTTTGTCAAGACTGACCGGTCTGACATTCTGCAGGGACAATCCTGGGATTCATTAAGTTTCCAGATAGGAATAGGTAGGGATTTTTGTTCTCAGTCCAACCTCAAAATCAAAAAACTGAACCTTTAAAATAGGATCATTTCTAACACTGGTTGTCAGTAATGATAAAACAAAACATTCAAACTGGATGTGTGAACTGATGCAGTATTTGCATAGTTAAAATGGAAAGTATTGGGTCCATGAGTTATTTTTGGGACCAAGTCCCATGTGTGATGGGAATGGCAAGCACCTAGATGGTCTTGACAACATCTTTACCTCTGATCAGGGAAGTGGGGCATCCCAGGGTAGGGAGCAATAATGAGAGCTAAGCACAGGACCCCACTAACTATAAATCCGCCACTGACCCCTGGTAAAATGGGAACAGGATGAAAGAAGAAGAGTGCAACTGTTACTGAATCATAATAAGCAATTCTTTGAGATGTAAACAAAATAAAATCAAGTGATGCATTGTATTTCATTCATTTGGTTGACTGGTTGTAAGCAAACAACTAGACAGTGTTTGGGTGAGATTATAACTGACTCAAACCCATTCACTTGCAAAAAATTAAAATCAGGTTCTAAAGGTTTCCAGCTGCACCTCATTTCAAGTCAAGCTGTTTCTAAAAAAAATCATGGTTGGCATAGCATTTTCTGTTTTACTACAAAGGTGTAAATAACAATTGCTACATGATCTGTCTGAAGGTCTTGTCACAGTAAGATCACAACACCAGGTTAAAGTCCAACAGGTTTATTTGGTAGCAAATACCATAAGCTTTCGGAGCTTATGGTAAGCTCCGAAAGCTTATGGTATTTGCTACCAAATAAACCTGTTGGACTTTAACCTGGTGTTGTGAGACTTCTTACTGTGCTTACCCCAGTCCAACGCCGGCATCTCCACATCATGAAGGTCTTGTGCCAGCTTAGAGGCATTGCTGAGCCAGCTGAATTACTACCATAATTGGATGAAGAATTGCACCTTCATTCTATTTCATTCAACGATTCTATAACCGTCACCCTCCAAGGAGTACTCTCTGATGTCATTACTGCCCAGATTTTGAACCCTGAACGAATAAAATGCTATAAAAAATAAAGTTAATTGCAAATTTCAGAAGTACAAATTCTTAAAAGGGACCTTGAGGAGGAAACAGCTGATGGAAGAAAGTGTATCTTTTTTAAAAAACTATGCTATGGAAAGATAGCTAAATATTTTTACTTGTGTGGTTAATAACAGAGAATGACAGTAATTGTGAGATAAAATACTGAGCAAACTTAAGAGTGAAAATGCAATGTTATGATTAAAAGCAATAAAAAAGATTCACTTACAGTGTGTGATATCAGGAGGTCCGTAAGGGTCATTTATGTAAACAGTAGTAGGTTTTCCAACTTTAAGGTAGACCACATCTGCTGTGTGTTTCAGCACTGCTACAGCTTCTTCATGGGCTATCTCTTCCAAACTGTAGTTATTTACCTTTTTAAAAAGACACAATTGTGTGACCATTTCCAGAGATATGTTCAACATTAAAATTTAAACATCTCCTTAATTGTGCTGTATTCAATGAGAAGGTACAAACTGGCAAAATAAAATTTCTTACTGAACTTGTGTACCATGCAAAACAAGTAGAGACCATTGTTTCAAGCTTCACTATCGAAGAATTCTTTAAAATAAATTTCTGGAGTAGCTCCAGCATCTGGGGTTTTACCCAACTGGATCAGTGGACAAATACAACACATCGGCTATTTTACATCCCCCTGTGGTTGGCAGGTGGAGGGGACCCTAAAATTAGGTGCCATGCCATGGATGGCATAGTTGGCACCTACCCACTACCCCTGCCCCCACTGCAATTTTACCCATTGCATGGTAGGCATCTGGTGGCCCATCCATTCCTAGGGCAATGGATGGTCACTTAAGGCCTCCCCTTAAGGCCATTGAGATTTTACTGAGACAAGCGGAAATCAACTGCAAGTCTGCATCCCAGCAGCTTTCATTGCTCTGTCTGGTGGCTGGGCAAAGGAGCTCGCATCTCCTTTATGGATCCCCTGTCCCCATTGGAGGTCTTCTGAACCCTGCATTACACCTGTACACTGTCCACTTCCTCGTCACTACACTCATGCCCCTCTTTGCCAGGACCTGCCAGGCTGGGCCCTCAATACCTCCCCCATTCACCTTTGCATTGACAATTGCCATAGGAAACCAGTCACATCCCCTTATGATACTGCTAAGAACAGAGAGCTTCGAGCTACATGATTAGTCAGCAGCTCAGAGTAGAGTCTTCCTCTGGAGGCGTAAGCCTCACCTCAAGCCAACTAACAGCCCAAGAGAATGGCAATTTAGGCAAAATACTGAAAGATTGTCAACAATTATGGAATCATACTCTGAAGTTGGACATCATTTATATCTCAACCAAGGCTACCAAAGCATGAAACATGGTCCTTCATGCCACTGCTCTTGTGGGATCTTGGCTGCTACATTGGCTGTGAAAGACTTTGAGATTTTTTGAGGATGCAAAAGATGTTGTGCAGGATATTTTCCTCTCCCCACACGTGTTTTGTAGCGGTGGAGACAACCTGCCATTGGCTGGCAGCAGGATCTTCTGGTCCTGCTGCCGTCAACAGGGTTTCCTGTTGTTCACAGCCTCCATTGCCGCGGAGCCTACGGTGGGGGGTGGTCGCCCAGGAAGTTCCTGCTGGCAGGAATGGTCAGAAAATCCTGTCCATATGGAAGTTACTTTTGTCTTTAACTTGAGTTTGGACCTTCACAAGAGGGGAGCACTAAATTGCTAGGAAAGAGAAATCCAGCCTTTAGTAATCTCCTAATCATTTGCAACATTAAATGTAAAAAAGCATTCTTATGTCTTAACATGAAGACACACAAGGCTCAAAATATAATCAAATTTGATAAAAATATTATTCCTTACCATGAGGAGTCGGTCTCCAATTTGTAATGTTCCATCTCTCTGTGCAGCTCCTCCATCAATTATTTTTGTAACATATATACTGTTATCACCTGGGATATGCTGGTTACCCACACCACCAGCAATACTGAATCCTAAACCTACAACATAAACAAAGACATCGTTTAGCACATACAATTATTGCAATTTATGCTGTTTCCCATAAATGTGTTATCTATTTTATGTATATCAGAGCAATGCTGAGATGGCATTAGTTTATTTGTAGGTAGGGACCTTGTTTACAGTGCTTTAAAATATCTACTTCATGCTTCAGCTCCAGCTGCCAGCTCTTTCTACTGCTTTGTTTACTTTTCTCTGAGTTCACCACCAGATGTAATAAATCAAGCACTGTGAGCATCAATAGTCAACAGACATGCATATCAAACACAAAAGGAAAATGTAACATTGCAATGTTAGCTTAATTTTTTATGACATTTGCAAAAACTATGATTTTGATCACATTTCAACAAAAAAAGTTTATCTTTAAAGCTATGTCAAAGGCAAGGTACTATTTTAATACTGATTATTCATAAATAATTTATATATCAATTAATTAAGATTTAATGGATCTTACTGGCTTCTTTTTAAAGGCGGTCAACAAAGTTCTCATATTTTTCTCTTTGAAACTTTGCTTGACAAAGGGAGTGAAATAAACAATGGGCTAAAATTTATGGTCATATAATGTTATAGATATTAACCATAATTGAAATAGCTCTGTGGGGCCAGAAACATTGCAGCCATGATTTGCATTAATAATGGTATGGCAAACAGCACTTATAGTAATTTTGACTCAGAATCAGATTGTCAAAGGTAGCCTGGATGATGAGTTTATAGAGTGTTTTGAGAGTTTCTTAGAGCAGCACATTCTGGAGCCAACAAAAGAGATTTGGTAATGTGCAATGACCTTATAGTGGAGGTGCCCCTAGTTGGCAGTGATCATAATATAATTGAATTTCATACTCAGTTTCATGGAGAGAAAAGTGGATTTAAGTCTAGTGTTTTAAACTTAAATAAGGGCAATTATGAGGGCATGAAGACAGCTGACTAAAGTGAACTGAGAAATTAGGTTAAGGGATATAGCAGTACAGAATATTCAAAATAGATACATTAAGGTCAGGAAATGATGCACCACCCATGGTTATCTAAGGAAGTTAAAGATAGTTTCAAATTGAAAGAAAAAGCATAGAATTCCACAAAGATGAGTGGCAGGTCAAAAGATTGGATAGAATATAAAGTACACGAAAGGATGGCTAAAAGATTAACAAAGTGGGAGACATTAAGATATGAGAGAAAGCTATCTTGAAATATAAAAACAGATCATAAGAATTTACAGGTATTTGAAAAGAAAAGTGAGCATTGGTCCTTTCGAGAGTGAGTCTGGGGGATTAATACTGGAAATAAAGGAAATGGTAGATGAATTGAACAGTTATTTTACATCTGTCTTCACTGTAGAGGAAAGAAGTAACATTCTAATAATAATAATTATGAATCAGGAGGCGAAAAGGAGGGAATAATTAAAAACAATTACAATCTCTACGGAAAGGGTATTGAAAAAATGTAAGAACTAAAGGCTAACAAGTCCCCAGATCCTGATGGATTTTATCTGAACATCTTAAAATAACTGGCTGCTGGGGTAGTAGGTGAATTAGTTTTACTTTTTCAAAATTTCCTAGATTCTGAAAAGGTCCCATCGGATTGGAAAATAATGACTTGTGACTCCTCTATTCAAGAAAGGAGGGAGACAGAAAGCAAGAAACTACAGGCCAATTAGATTAACATCTATCAAAAGGAAAATGCTGATGGCTATTATTAAGGCGATTATAGCAGGACACTTTGAAAATCTCAACGTCATCAGGCAGAGTCAACAAGGATTTGTGAAAGGGAAATCGTATTAGACTAATCATATTTGACTAATTCATTAGAATTATTTGAGAAAGTAACCACCAATTGGATAAAGGGGAACCTGTGGATATGTTGTACTTGAAGTCGGTGGTGGCAGAGTTGGGGGGTGGGGAGGAAGAAAGAGATGCTGGCTCTGATCACGGGGACAAGGGGGAGTGATGCTGGCTCTCATCATGGACGGGCGGGGGTGGGAGCCCCTGAGGCCCAAGTTTAAGTTTATATATTTGTGTTACAAGTACATTATCTCCGTGGTGGGGTGGGGAGCAGGTTAATTTTTGCGCTGAAGGGTGCAGCTGGGTGTTACCAGCATGTTTAGGCCCCATCCTTCTACATGCAGTGTGAAACACACCTTCCCTCCCCCCGTTTTATTCTTGACAAAGTGCCATAAGACCTGGAGAGAAAACTGGCACTTTGCCATTTTTGGTCTGGTTCCGCCCATTATCATGGATAGAGGAATGGTTAGCTGATTGGAACAGAGGATAGGCATAAATGGACGATGTTCTGTATGGAAAGATGTGATGAGTGGAGCGCCATAGGAATCAGAGTTGGGTCTCAACTATTTACAATTTATCCCAATGATTTGGGTGAAAGGACTGAATGCATGGCTGCTAAATTTGATGATGATACAAAGATAGGTAGCAAAGTAAGTTAAGAGGAAGTAAGGAATCAAGCAAAGGGATATAGATAGGCTAAGTGAGTGAACAAAAAATTGGCAGATGGTGTATCATGTGAGGAAGTGTGAAATTGTCCACTTTGGCAGGAAGAATAGAAAAGCAGCATGTAATTTAAATGGAGAGAGATTACAGACTCAGGTCTGGAGGGATCTGAGTGTCCTAGTACACAAATCACAAAAATTCGTATCCAGGTACAGCAAGAAATTAGGAAGGGAAGTGGAATGTTGACATTTATGGCAATAGAAGTGGAATATATATGTAGAGAAATTTTATTGCAACATATGGGATGGGATGGGATGGGATGGGATCTACCCCCCCCCCCCCCCCCCCCACTATTTTGCAGTGGAGTTTCCCACTGTTCACTATGGAACCCATGACAAGTGGTCAGCGTCAATGGAACCCGAAGATCCTGCCGGCAGAAATGGCCAGAAAACCCCACCATCGGAGGTTTAGAGACAACACACTAGTACTTACAAACATCATAAGATGCTCCAAGAACACATTTCTGACACATTTGATCCTCATAGGAAAAATTCAAACTATTCAACAAGTTTTAAGACATTCCACTTATAAGACTTCAGGACTTCATTTTTAAATCATGATTCCTGTAATTCTGTTCAGTTTATTTGAAGATTACCTTTGGGTCCTTTTATGAGCTTTATTTCTGTAATAGTTTCCAAAACAGGCCTCCGTCTACGCACATACAGTTGCACAATTGAACCAGCTTCTTTCAAGGCCTCCACAGCTCTACTGTGTGACACTTCAGATACGTCAAATTCATTCACCCGCAGAATGCAGTCATTGACTCTAAATAGCAAAACGAAAATCTACCGTCACATAAAATTATTTGTTTTTCTTAATTTAATCTCTGTATCTATATACTCGGAAATAAGTGGAAAGAAATAGGCACAGCTAAATAATCTGAAATAATGTTTTCTATCAAGCAGAATCTAACTATTAGCATTACTTCACATGCAATTCCACATTGGATATTAGCCAAAATAGAAGAAATAATGCTGTTAGACTACTGGAAAATGGTTGTCATTTTCTATAATGTTACTTATGCAAATTGGAAGGTAATATATTTACTAGGTTCTTTTTTGTTAATTCAGTAGAAACATTACATCAAAATTCTCAAGAATAAAAAATTAACTCAAAAGAAATTGTCATTCGGCTAGGACGAGCACTTTAATTGTTTTATTTATTCCCAGTACAGGGTTGGGACAACCTTTGGCATCATGGTAAATGCAATCACAAGTTTGTTATTTATGCATTCCATTAGCCTTTTTGGTACTTTTGGTTCCTGTTCATGACATTTTACTTATCTATGCACATAGGCCCTTTAAGCCTCTTTGCATCTCTATTGATTTTAACCTTTAACCATTAAGAAAATACTCAGATTTATCCTTTTTGGCTCCAAAGTAGAAGACCTCACAGTTGCCATTATTGAAAGTAATTTACCAAAATTTAGCCCATTTTTTAAAAATTAATATATCTTTTTAATGCTATGCTTCCATCTACACTGTTTATATTTGTGCCATCTGTAACTCATTATCCGAGTAGAAAATAAATAGAGAATGGTTGAGGCCCCAATACAACTCTCTGTGGAATTGCCACTCTCTGCCTCTAGCTGCTCATGATGTGGAGATGCCGGCGTTGGACTGGGGTAAGCACAGTAAGAAGTCTCACAACACCAGGTTAAAGTCCAACAGGTTTATTTGGTAGCAAATATTGCTCCGAAAGCTTATGGTATTTGCTCCAAATAAACCTGTTGGACTTTAACCTGGTGTTGTGAGACTTCTTACTCTAGCTGCTCAGCCATTCTTTTGAACAGTTCAGTAATTTGCCTTCATTTCCATGAGCTTTACTGTAGCTACAGTCTGACTGAAGGACTTTGTCGAGTTCCTTCTGGAAGTCCAGAGGAGTTTGATTAGCGCAACACAGATCTGACAGCAGACTTGGAATTGGATGGCAATGGCACTCAGAGCAGAACTGGCCGGGTGAGTGCATTACACAATGGCCAGCCAATTAACTCTCTCCTTGTGCAGGGCCTGCTGTATCATGGGATGGATTGCCAGCCTCACGTTGTCTGCTGCCATTTTTAAATGCTAGTCTGGCCTGCCTGCAGTTATTTGTGTGTACCTGGCATTGGGAAAGCAGGTATCAGCCTCAGTGCAGATAATATCAAGCCTTCAGCTGCAAAGCAAAAGTTTTGAAAAGCAAGCTATTGATTCTCAAGTGAGAGCTACATAAACAAAATTGTCAGTGTCTGAAACCATGTGAAAAGATCCTGAGACAAAAGTCATCAATCTTGGAAATATCAAAGATCTCAAAACAAACGGACCTACAGTTTAGTGACGCCTCCCTGCAGCTTCTCCTTCAGGCAGCCCAGGGATGGTGCAATATATAATTGGGTCCAGCAGCGCAATGCATCCAATGCCACAAATGGGTCAATGACTTCCTGCAAACCGCATGGATGAGTCAAGAGTATAAGAATTGGCTGTCAGGTGGATAGGATGGGAGGGGTTTCAATGGGGAAGGAGTCAAATAGGAGTGAGAAAGAAAGGAATGCCCCAGGATTGACAGGATGTTCCAATGCTGTTATGGGTGGATGTGTGAGAGAGACCTAAGGAAGGATGCATCATGGTCCTAAGGGATGCCAGGAGAGTGGGCAAAAGAACAGATTATTGTCTGGATACCCACTTTACCCTTCTGCTTACAGAAAGGCCCATAACACCAGATTAGGGCAAACATTGGTGGAGATGTACCAGACCTTAAGACAATGATGGTCACAGAGATGGAGGCTCTGCAGCTAGCCAGAGAGTGGGCAACTGGGCAACTGATGAAAAGGTCAGAGACATGGGTGATAAGAATGAAGAAGACTTGAAGGTGGTGTGAGCCCATGGGGATAAGGGGGCACACAAAACACATGAATTGGTGGAATGATTGACAAGGATTTTAAACGAATTATTTGTCTTCTCCATGCAGTTCCTTTACAGTCGCTGGGTCAAAATCCTGGAATTCCCTCCCTAACAGCAATGGGGGGGTCAACCCACAGAACATGGACTGCAGTAATTCAAGAAGGCAGCTCACCAGTACCTTCTCAAGGGGAACTAGGGATGGGCAATAAATGCTGGCCAGCCAGCGATGCCCATGTCCCACGAATGAATAAAAAAAAAGAATAAATGCAGATTCTGGACCCAAGGGACATTAGCTGCCTCAGCCGTAATCCTGCATTCGACCTCTGAGGATACAGTGTCACATGTTTCCCCCGCACCATCCACCAATGCAAATACACTTACTCAGTGAGGATATAAGAACATAAGAAATAGGAGTAGTAGTAGGCCATCTGACCCCTCGAGCCTGTTCCGCCATTCAATAAGATCATGGCTGATCTTTTCATGGGCTCAGCTCCACTTACCCACCCGCTCATCATAACTCTTAATTCCTATATGTTCACAACGCAGCTTGGGTTCACAATCTGGTGAGTGTGTCACCAAGTAGGGGCAGCTAATGGAGTCTGAGAGAGCCAAGAGTCCTGCTAGAGTCCAGGCTCATGCTGAACCCCAAGCTGATGACAGGCCTATGATTTCAACCAAACTGACTACACTGAACCTGCTGGAATTGCAGCCAAGAACTGGGGAGCATCTAGTGGAGTTGGCAGAGGCATTGTGCAGACATCCACAGATGATGGAGGAGTCTGTCCAGGACATGAGTTCTGCAATGTCTTAGGTTTGGGAGTGCAAGGGTTCCTCCATGGAGAGGTTGACAAAAGTTATGGAAAGCCAAATCCTGCATGTCAATCAGTAACGGCCAGGTATGAGCTCAAACATGTGTACCATTTCTTTGGCCATGAGTTCAATGCAGCAGTGGCCCAACTGTCAAATCTGAGGGTTTCTCTCCTGGCAATCAAGGTTGGACAAATGCACCTCTCCTCCGCTGCCACTAACCCCACTGTCTTCAGTGCGTGAGACCACAGAGAAGGCCTCTGCTCTGATGAGAGAGCCCATCAGCATAGTGGGGTCTTCAAGGCTTTGGGCACCCAAAGAAAGGCTATGAAGGTCAGCTCAGGTAGCGAGACATCCAGCAGTTTACATCCAGCCCAGCTGCAGATACAGGGGCTGCACCTCATCACACCAATCAAAGTGATTTCAGAAGATTACTTGGTTGCATCATGATGGCACAAGTGTATATGCCTTCAATGCTCATGTTTAGCTACAGTATATAATTAAATTATTTTTCGGTGTTCTGTATTTATTGTTTGTGGTCTCCCCTCGTCCCTTTAAGTATATGCCTGTGTAGGCAACATCATTGTGTGGCCATCTCTGTGGATGGGGCAACGGACATGGTGAGACTGTCTGATGATTGGTGGAATTTTAGGTGGTGAGGGAGGGGAAAATATCACCAGTGGTGGTTGTATGTCTGATATTTCTGGACCACTTGGATGGAGGAATTGACTGTGAATAAGGCTCTTATGAACCTCCCTAGTGAACTGTTCCAAGGCTCTGACAAAATGTGCAGGTGTTCTGGATATAAAGCCTCCTTCTTTTGCTGCGCAAAATTGTAAAGAGTGCAGTAAACAGCAATGATTCTTGAGATCCTTGCTAGGTCAAACTGCAAGGCCCAGAAGAGTCTAGAAAGTCTGTTGTCTGTCTGTGGCCTTGGAGGAGCCACAGCAGGCATTGTATTGTGCCTTAACTTCAGTGCTTGATTTTCTCACCAGTGTTAACAGTCAATGACAGTTGAAAATGCCGGAGCACAAACTCACCACGAGCACATCCTGGGAAACAGGTGCACACACGCAGGATACACTTCCTATGGTTGCATAATAGCTAAACATTAAATGAATTCGGAATCACAAAAAACTCTCCAACCCTTTTAAACAGTGCAGTTGTAACTTTCTTGATGCAGCAATGTATGGCTATCGATAATGTCCCTGAAAAAAGGATGTGTAGGAATTTAATGCCTCAGTGATTTCTGGCACCAGTGGCATCGAATGCTCACCCAAATCGAGTTGTAGGTTGACCTGCAGCATCACCCAAAAGCCTGTGACGGACTCCTGGAAAGAACACAGTCTTCTCTAGCACTGGCATTCCAACAACTGCAGGCAGTTAGTGCAACTTTTGAAGACTCTAGAATGTGAGACATTCCATGTTCTGCCTCTTTCCTGCATCAGTTCCCATTTGCATTCTATGTTTTCTGCCCAGCCACAGGCTGCACCTCTAGCTGTTCCTGCTGCCCTAGTACTGTAGCCTCTGGTGTCTGGAGCCTCCAGTGAGCTCCCACCCATATTCTTATGTGGTGAATCATAGAAACCTATCACCTCTATCTTTCTGATCTTTCTCTCTTGCACTCTTGCAGACAAAACTGTGATATTTAGAATATCATTCAGAGACTCTTGTAATCTGATTCTACAATGACTTCCAGTGCACTATTCCCATTCAAAGCTCATCTCCATGCATTATGAATCACATAGGCCTCATATCCAGGTAGAAATGCTGCTTAGCTATCCTTTGGATCCCCAAATCTATTCAATCTTGAAATTAAATAGACAGATTAATAATAACCATTCACAATCTGACATTGTTAACATATCCCTGGAACTTGGAAAAAGCCTATTCACTGTCATCATAGTTGCTTTTGCCATTATCTACAGATATGATCACCTTGCACCTTCTTCCCAGTAAAACAACTGGGATCCCTTTTAATCTGTAACAGCCAAGCTCCCCAGACTTGTCGTCAGCAGAATTCAGAACAGGTCACATGATCTCTTCATTCCTTCATTTTATCCTAACTAAAGACACAGTCCCATAACATCTTATGAAATCTCCCATTTGTAACATCCAAAAACCATTTTAGTCACCTGTTCAGAAAATTCATGCAAGTTCATCAAACATGACCTACGCTTTACAAAGCCACGTTGACTTTTTTTTAAAATCAGCTCAAAATATTCAAGGTGTTTAGAGATTCCATCCTTAATTACAGATCATCGGGGAAGTGATGGCCTAGTCATATTGCTAGACTATTAATCCAGAAACTTTGCTAATGTTCTGGGGACCCGGGTTTAAATCCCGCCATGGTAGATAGTGGAATTTGAATTCAATGACAAGATCTGAAATTAAGAATCTACTAATGACCATGAAACCATTGTCGATTGTCAGAAAACCCCATCTGGTTCACTACTGTCCTTTAAGAATGGAAATCTGCCATCCTCAGCTGGTCTGGCCAACACGTGACTCCAGAGCCACAGCAATGTGGTTGACTCTTAACTGCTCTTTGGCAACTAGGGATGGGCAATAAATGCAGGCTAGCCAGTGACGCCCATATCCCATGAATGAATAAAAAAAACTCCAATAATTTTTAGAAAACAGATGGTAGGCTGACTGATCTATAATTCTTTTGTTTCTCTCTGTCTCTTTCACCTTTCTTGAATTTCAGAGTAACTTGCAATTTTCTAATCTAAAGGAACGGTTCCCAATTTGAGAGAACTTTGAAAGATAATAGTAATGGACTAGCTATGTTCTCGCCTATTCACTTAAATCTGGGATAATAACCATCTTTCCCAGGGGATTTGTCACTCTTCAGTGCCATTAATTTTGGTAAGTTCCCGAGCCTGATTCAGTATTAGTTTACTTGGCATATCCTGCATGTTAATTCCAAGTAACCATTTTTTAATTTTCATTTATAATATCAGCATTTTCAGTTTTTAAAGAACCAGCATTGATCTTGACCATCTCCTTTTACTCTTGTAATTGTAATTTTTGTGTGTTGGTATTGATATCTCCTGCAAACTTCTTTTCGTATTCCCCTTTTGAAACATTTACTATCCATTTTGTAATTCTTTATTATGCTTTGTATCCCTCTCATTCATGAGAATCTGTAATTTCTTTTCTGCATTCTTGTATGCTTTTTCATTTGGTTTTATGTCATCCCTGACCTTTTTAATTGTTTTTGTTTGCCAAGGAGATCTTTTGATCCTTAGGGGATCTGTGTCATGTTTAATCTTTTTTGAACACTTCCCACTCATCTTCTGTCATTTCATTTATTAACAGATTTGCCAAGTTTACTGTGGGAATTCACTGTCTCATTTTGTGAAAGCCAACCTCATCTAAATTTAGGATCTTAGTCGCTGTTTAGCAATTCTTCTTTACATAAATGTTCACACACCATTAGGCTGTTAACTAACTCCAGCTCAGCACTCATTATTCTGTCCAATGTGGTTTGTCCCCTTGTTAGTTTGAGGACATATTGTTGCAGAAAACTATCCTGAACACACAAGAAATTTGCTAGTTTTCTGACATGCAATTGACTGCTTATAACAATCTATACAGAAGTTAAAATTCCTTAGTAAAACCACTCTACCTTGAATGTATATTTGTCTAATCACTGCATTAATACTTTGTCAATTCACAGCTTCTACCAAAAAGTCTAGACACAAATTCCTTGTAGCATCGTAAATCCCCTTCTATTTCTGAATTCTACCTATGAAATCTTCAATAACTGCTTAAACTCTCTTTATATCCCTTTTATCTTAGAGGTGATTTCATCCTTTCAGCCTAATTCTACATCCACCTGTCTTCCTGTAGACCTCATGACCTGGTATATTCAGATCTCAGTCCACTTATTGGCCACTTAAAGGCCTCAATAGGAACATGGGACTAGGACATTATAGTTATTACTGAAACGTGGCTCAGGGAGGGGCAGAAGTGCTGGAGGAAATATGTGAGGAAATTACAGATAGCTCCAAGAAAAATAGGATGGTAATAGCAGAGGACTTTAACTTTTCTCTCCATCCTAGCCCCTAATGCAATGGCTGTCCCAGTCAATGTTGGAACTTTGTTGAGTGTATACAGGAGGAATTTCTCATTCAGTATATGGATGGCCTGGCGAGAGAGAGGGAAAAACTTGACCTCCTCTTGGGAAATAAGGAAGGGCAGGAGACAGAAGTGTTAGTGAGGGATTACTTGGGGTCAGTGACCATAATTCCATTAGTTTTAAGATAGCTATGGAGAATGATACGTCTGGCCCAGAAGTTAAAATTCTAAATTAAGGCAAGGCCAATTTTGATGGTATCAGGCTGGAACGTTCACAAGTTAATTGGAGGAGTCTGTGGGAAGGCAAAAGGATGTCTGGTAAGTGGGAGGTTGTCAAAATTGTGTTCACCAGGGTTCAGCGTAAGCATATTCCCTTTAGAGGGAAGGGCAAGGCTGGTAGAAGTAGGGAACCCTGGGTGACTTGGGATTTTGAGGCCCTGGTCAAAAAGAAGAAGGATGCATATGGCATGCATAGGCAGCTGGGATCAAATGGATCCCTCGAAGAGTATAGAGGTTGTCAGAACAGAGTTAAGAGAAAAATCTGGAGGTGAAAAAGGGAACATGAGATTGCTTTGGCAGGTAAGGCAAAGGAGAATCCAAAGAGCTTCGACAAATATATAAAGGGCAAAAGAGTAACTAGCGAGAGAGTAGGGCCTCTTAAGGATCAACAAGGTCATCTATATGCGGATCCACAAGAGATGGGTGACATCCTAAATGAATATTTCTCATCAGTATTTACTGTTGAGAAAGGCATGGATGTTAGGGAACTTGGGGAAATAAATAGTGATGTCTTGAGGAGTGTACATATTGCAGAGGAGGTGATGCTGGAAGTCTTAAAGCGCATCAAGGTAAATGGAAGATAAATCCCTGGGACCAGATGAAATGTATCCCAGGACGTTGTGGGTCCCCTAGCAGAGATATTTGAATCATCAACAGCCACAGGTGAGGTGCCTGAAGATTGCAGAGTAGCAAATGTTTGCCTTTGTTTAAGGAGGACTGCAGGGAAAAGCCTAGCAACTACAGACTGGTGAGCCTAACATCTGTAGTGGGTAAGTTGTTAGAAGGTATTCTGAGAGACAGGACTGAATCGGGACAGTCAACATGGCTTTCCGAGTGGAAAATCATGTCTCACGAATTTGTTTCATGTTATTTGAAGGGATAACCAAGAAGGTAGATGAGGGGAGTGCAGTTGACGTTATCTACATGGACTTTAGCAAGGCCTTTGAGAAGGTACTGCATGGTAGGTTGTTGCATAAGGTTAAATCTCACGGAATCCAGGATGAGGTAGCCAATCAGATTCAAAATTGGCTTGATGACAGAAGTCAGAGGGTGATGGTAGAGGTTTGTTTTTCAAACTGGAGGCCTGTGACCAGCGATGTGCCATAGGGATCGGTGCTGGATCCACTGTTATTTGGTATTTATATTAATGATTTGGATGAGAATTTAGGAGGCATGGCTAGTAAGTTTGCAAATGACATTAAGATTGGTGGCATAGTGGACAGTGAAGAAGGTTATCTAGGATTGCAACGGGATCTTGATCAATTGGGCCGATGAATGGCCGATGGAGTTTAATTTAGATAAATGTGAGGTGATGCATTTTGGTCGATTGATTCAGGGCAGGACCTACACAGTAAATGGTAGGGTGTTAGGGAAGAGTTATAGAACTAAGAGATCTAGGAGCACAGGTTCAAAGCTCCTTGAAAGTGGAGTCACAGGTGGACAGGGTGGTGAAGAAGGCATTCGGCATGCTTGGTTTCATTGGTCAGACCATTGAATACAGGAATGGGACGTCTTGTTGAAGCTGTACAAGACATTAGTAAGGCCATGCTTGGAATACTGTGTACAGTTCTGGTTACCCAGTTATAGAAAGGATATTATTAAACTAGAAAGAGTGCAGACAAGATTTTCTATGTGCTACCAGGACTTGATGGTTTGAGTTAGAAGGTGAGGCTGTATAGTCTGGAGCATAGGAGGCTTAGGGGTGATCTTATAGAGGTCTATAATATAATGAGGGGCATAGGTCAGGTAGGGGAGTCTAAAACTAGAGGGCATAGGTTTAAGGTGAGAGGGGAGAGATAGAAAAGAGTCCAGAGGGGTAATTTTTTCACTCAGATGGTGGTGGGTGTCTGGGACGAACTGTCAGAGGCAGTAGTAAAGGCAGGTACAATTTTGTCTTTTAAGAAGCATTACATGGGTAAGATGGGTATAGAGGGATATGGGCCAAATGTGGGCAGTTGGGACTAGCTAGTGGTAAAAACTGAACGGCATGGACAAGTTAGGCCAAAGGGCCTGTTTCCATGCTATAAACCTCTATGACTCTAATAAGCCCAAGCATGACTTCCCCAATCTCCTTTAATTGCGATGGGAGCAGAAGCCGGTGGGTAGATGGATGGCACAGCACCCACCAGATCTTACATGCCCCATCATCAAACCCACTGATGGGTTTCAGATTAAGAAAGGGCCAAGTGTTGGAGGGGAAACACTTCTGTGGAAATTGTTGGGGCCATGGGGGCTGCCCACTCTTTAGCATACGAGACCTTTAAGTGGCCTCATGTATTATACTCACACGGAAAAGCCTATGCCAGTTCAGAAACCTGGCAGCTGTGTGGGCTGGTGTGGCCTAAGGTTTTGCAGATCCTGTTGGTCCATCAGAGCAGCCCTCTCCAAGATCACCTCATATCCCACCCTCCCCCATCTTTTAACCCTCCCAATTGGTCTCTCTAGTCCAGTCTGCTTTCCCCTTTAGCTAAGTCAGGGAATAAATCGCAATTGTTTATGATTTACATAGATGATTTGGAGTTGGGGACCAAGTGTAGTGTATCAAAATTCGCAGATGGGTGGCAGAGCAAAGTGTGCAGAGGACGCTGAAAGAGAAATAGATAATCTAAGTGAGTGGGCGAGGGTCTGGCAGATGGAGTACAATGTTGGTAAATGTGAGGTCATCCATTTTGGTAGGAATTACAGCAAAACGGACTATTATTTAAATGGTAAAAAATTGTAGCATGCTGCTGTGCAGAGGGACCTGGATATCCTTGTGCAGGAATCTCAAGGAGTTGGTTTGCAGGTGCAGCAGGTAATTAAGGCGGCAAATAGAATTTTGTCTTTTATTGCTAGAGGGATGGAGTTTAAAAACAGTGAGGTTATGTTGCAGCTGTATAAGGTGCTGGTGAGGCCACACCTGGAGTACTGTGTACAGTTTTGGTCTCCTCACTTGAGAAAGGATATACTGGCACTGGAAGGGGTGCAGAGGGATTCACTAGGTTGATCCCGGAGTTGAGAGGATTGGCTTATGAGGAGAGGCTGAGTAGACTGGGGCTATACTCATTGGAATTTAGAAGAATGAGGGGAGCTCTTATAAAAACATGTAAGATTATGAAGGGAATAAATAAGATAGAAGCAGGGATGTTGTTTCCACTGGCGGGTGAAACTAGAACTAGGGGGCATAACCTCAAAATAAGGGGGAGCAGATTTAGGACTGAGTTGAGGAGCAACTTCTTCACACAAAGGGTTGTAAATCTGTGGAATTCCCTGCCCAGTGAAGCAGTTGAGGCTACCTCATTGAATGTTTTTAAGGCAAGAATAGATAAATGTTTGAACAGTAAAGGAATTAAGGGTTATGGTGAGCGGGCGGGTAAGTGGAGCTAAGTCCATAAAAAGATCAGCCATGATCTTATTGAATGGCAGAGCAGGCTCGAGGGGCCAGATGGCCTACTCCTGCTCCTAGTTCTTATGTCCATCATGCTCCTAACACCTGCCCCACAGCCATTTAACTCTGGGAGTAGTGTTAAGTGATGAGCCAAGACTTCCATCTTCTCTCTTGAGAAGAAGCCTACCTTAGAGAGCTATCAGCCAGTCGAATGGCCAGCAGCTCCGTAGTCCCAGCAACACCACCTGTAATAGTGGTCACTGGTGGGGCTACAGGCAGTCCCATCATACTGGGTAGTCCAGGTATTTCCAGGATTTGGGGTCTCACAGGGAGCAGAGCCCTTAAGATTTTGACCCAATACAGTGAAGGAATGGAGAAATAGTTCTAAGTCAGGATAGTGTCTGACTTAGAGGAGAACATGCAGTCGTGGTGCCCCACTGCTCTTGTCCTCCTGGTTGCAAAGGTTCTGGATTTGGAAGGTACTGTGAAAAAGCTTTGGCAAGATGCCAAATGGTGGAGGGAGTGAATGGTGGATGGGGTACTGATCAAGTGGCTGTTTTGTCCTGCATAGTGTGGAACTTCTTGATTGTTGTTGGTGCGACACTCATCTGGGCAAGCAGAGGGTATTTCATTGCTCTCTTGACTTGTGCCTTGCAGATAGTGGACAGACTTTGGGGAATAAGGAAGTTGACCAGAAGTTTCCCAGATTCTATGATTATATTTCATCTGTTTGCAATTGCAACTTTCCATTCTAATATCTTTCTTTTTCTTTAACTGAAGATTTCGCCTTCATGGTGGTTGAGGACCAGTGACCATGTTTGACCTATTTCCCACTTTTCTGCTCTCACTCCTACTCACCCTCTCAGAACCACATTAGGATTCCCCTTGTCCTCACCTTCCACCCCACCAGTCTCCGTATTCATTGGATCATCCTCGACCATTACCTCCAACTGCAGCATGATGCCACCACCAAACACATCTTCCTGTCCGCTTTCAACATTCTGAAGCATTCAGCATTCCTTCCACAACACCCTGGTCCCCTCCTCAGTCATCCCAACAACCTTCGCCCCCCCCACCCTCCCCTACAGCAACTGTCCTTGCAAGTGTAGGATTTATTGCACATGTTCTTTTACCTCCTCCATTCTCATTCTCCAAGGCCGCAAACATTATTTCATTCAATTTAGTATACTACATTTGCTGCTCACAATGTGGTCACTGTGTGAAATCTCCTCCTCTGGTTGTTTCTTTACTTCATCATTCATGACTGGATGTGGCAGGATTGCAGAGCGTTGATCTGCTCATTTGGTTCTGGGATCACTTAGCTCTATCTATAGCATACTGCTTCTGTTGTATAGCATGTTTCATCATGTTAGCATCTCATTTTTTAATGTCAGATACAAATCTTGGCATGCTTTCCTACACACCTCATTGAACCAGGGCTGGTTACCTGACTTACTCATAATGATAAGAGTGAGGAATATGCCAGGCCATGTGGATATAGATCATGGTGGAACACATTTCTGCTGCTGATGGCCCACAATGCCTCATGGATACCCAGTTTTTAGCTGCTAGATCAGTTTTGAATCTCTCCCATTTAGCATGGTGGTAGTGCCACAAAACACAATGGATGAGCTCCTCATTGTGAAGATTGTTTCCACAAGGACGGTGTGGTGGTTACTCCCACCAATACTGTCATAAACAGATGCATCTGCAACAGGTAGATTGATCTGGATAAGGTCAAGTAGATTTTTGCCTCTTGTTGGTTCTCTCACTACCTTCTGCAGGCTCAATATGACAGATATGTCCTCCAAAAGCCACTCTTAGCGATGGACATTGAAATCCTCACACCCAGAGTACATTATGTGCCCTCATTGCTTCTTTCAAGTGGTGTTAAACACTGAGGAACACTGATAAATCTGTTGAGAGAGGGCAGTAAATGGAAAACAGCAGGAGATTTCCTTGCCCATATTTGATCTGATGCCATGAGACTTCATAGGATCTGCAGTCAATGTTGAGGACTCCTTGGACCATTCCCTCCCAAATGCATTCCACTTTGCCACCACCTCTCTTGGCCTGTCCTACTGGTGGAACAGGGCATTCTCAGGGATGGCAATGGATGAGTCTGGGATATTGGATAAAAGATATGACTAATTTGTGGGATAAATCTCCCAATTTTGGCACAAGTTGCCAGCAGTGAATGAGGAAGACTTTTCAGGTTCGACTGGGTAGGGTTTGCTGTTGTAATTTCCAGTGTCTAAGCCAATGTTGGGTGGTCGGTCCAATTTATGAACATACAAATAGGAGCAGAAGTAGGCCATTCAGTCCCATTTACCCCCAATAACCTTTGATTCCCTTGCCTAACAACAAGTTATTGACTTCTGCCTTAAAAATATTCAGTGATCCTGCTTTCACTGCCTTCTGAAGCAGAGTGTCAAAATCGCACAACCCTCAGAGAAAAAATTCTCCTCATCTCTGTCCTAAAAGGGTGACTTCTAATTTTAAAACAGTGGGCCTTCGTTCTGAATTCACCCACAGGAGGAAACATGCATTCCGCACCTACCTTGTCAAGACCATTCAGAATCTTATATACTTCAATCAAGTCACCTGTCACGCTTCTAAACTCTAGTGGAAATAAGTCAAGCCTGTCTAATTTATCTTCATAACACAACCCGCTTATTCTAGGAATCAAGCAAGAAAACCTCCTCTGAACCACTTTCAATGCATTGACATCCTTCCATAATAAGGTGGCCAAAAGTGTATACAGTATTCGGGTTGTAGTCACTCCAATGCCCTGTATAACTGAAGGATTGTGGTGAACCATCGTTGGTTCCCACCAGGTAGTACTGAGCCAGGGTCTGGCCAGTACTATGAGTTGCTGTTGGGGTTAGGGTTGGGTTGTTCTACATGTTACTGTTGGGGTTAGGGTTGGGCTGTTCTACCTGTATTATAGTTATTATGGTACATCCCAGTCGGACTCCGCCTCCTGGGAGAGGTATAAAGGTCACTGCTCTGTCTGGGACCCCTCAATCTGGGATCGTGTATTATATATGGTAGCTCTATTGTAGTAGTTAATAAAAGCCTTTATTTCGTCGAGCATCTCTAGCCTCGTGAGTTATATCGCGCATCAATTTTATTAACTACTAATTGAACTCTTGTCGTTGAAAAAAAGAAAACGATACAGAGAGCATGGAGCAAATGTTAAAACCTGAACGTCTTACGCTGGACCCACGTGCAGCGGGCGCCTCCAACACCTTCGACCACTGGTTGAAATGTTTTCAGGACTACCTCGAAGCCTCCGCAGCGGTCACCACGGACGACGACAGACTCCGGGTCCTCCACGCGAGGGTAAGCGACGCTGTATATCTAGCGATCCGTGCGGCCACCGACTACAAAGGGGCCCTCGAGCTTCTTAAGAAGTGCTACATTAAACCGCCAAACGAGATGCATGCTCGATATCTCTTAGCCACTCGACGACGGCAGCCCGGCGAAACGACGGAACAGTATGCGTGCGAGCTCCTACAGCTAGCCAGGGGCTGTAACTGCAAAGCAGTGTCGGCAGACCAGAACATGAACGACCTCACTCGAGATGCGTTTGTGGCGGGAATCGGATCATCTTATATACGACTTCGGCTGTTGGAGCAAGGTAATCTCGATCTCACTAAATCTATAGAGCTAGCGGATACGCTAGAAACGGCTTCCAAAAGCCTGGCAATGTATCCCGAAGACCACTTGGAGACAGCGTGGCAGGAGCAGTCACAGACCCCACTTCGTCCAGCGGGTCCGAAAAGCTGCGTGATGGCGTGCCCACCCTCGGGCCTGACGACGGCAGCAGCTCCGGGCGGCCCGCGGCGTTACTTCTGTGGGGGAGTGAAGCACAATCGGCAGCGATGTCCCGCTAAAGCGGTGTTGTGCTCCGCCTGCGGCAAGAAGGGGCATTATTCGAAGGTATGTCGATCCAAACTTACTTCCAGGAACAGCAGTGCGGCGTGCGACTCCCTGGAGCCGGGTTCTTCATCGTCGGCGTCGTCAAGGGTTTCTTCCACGTGCGAGGCCAGGACGTCGCCATTCCAGACGACGGAGTCGCAAGAGATGCGCGACCACCAGGGGTCGCTGATTTTGGCACCATCGCCCACGTGCAACCTATGGGAGCAGCCATTTTGGTCGGCACCGACCGCGAATGACCAGCAGGGGTCGTCATCATCCATCTCAGCTGCCTGCAGTGGCGCTCACGAACCAACGGTGGCGTCGATCATCCTGGACCAGGCAAAGCCTCACAGACTCGACAAGTCCATGATGGACATACAGGTAAACAAACGCACGATTTATTGTCTGTTTGACAGCGGGAGCACGGAGAGCTTTATCCACCCAGACGCCGTGAAGCGGTGTGGCCTCCAGATCCAGCCTGTCAAGCAGACAATTTCGATGGCATCAAGGTCCCGGTCTGTCACCATGCTAGGGAGTTGCGTGGTAAATTTAACGGTGCAGGGCACAGTTTACGAGAGCTTCAAGCTCCTGGTGTTACCGCACCTTTGCGCGCCAATACTCCTCGGACTAAATTTCATGGTCCACTTGAAGAGTGTAACCCTACAGTATGGTGGGCCACTCCCTCCGCTTTCAATGGGAAAACAGCAGCCTCCAAATTGCCCAACGCGCTCCACTTGTAGCCTCTCGACGCTTAAGATTACCACACCCTCCCTATTCCAGAATCTCGTGCCAGGCTACAAGCCCATCGCGACTAAGAGTAGGCGTTACAGTGCTGAGGATCGGATCTTCATTCGATCCGAGGTTCAGCGGCTCCTCAAGGAAGGGATCATACAACCTAGCGCTAGTCCTTGGAGAGCGCAGGTCGTGGTGGTCAAGAGTGGGAACAAACCCCGGATGGTCATTGACTATAGTCAGACCATTAACAGATACACGCAGCTGGATGCGTATCCCCTCCCGCGCATTTCTGACATGATCAACCAGATTGCGCAGTACCGGTTGTTCTCCACCATCGGCCTAAAGTCTGCCTACCACCAGCTCCCCATTCGCCCAGAGGACCGACAATACACGGCTTTTGAGGCGGATGGTCGCTTGTACCATTTTCTAAGGGTTCCTTTTGGTGTCACCAATGGGGTCTCGGTCTTCCAGCGTGCTATGGACCGAATGGTGGACCATAACGGACTGCGGGCTACCTTCCTGTACCTGGATAACGTCAGCATCTGCGGCCATGACCAGCAGGAGCACGATACCAACCTCCTTAGATTCCTACGCACTGCATCTCGCCTGAATCTGACCTACAACAGGGAGAAGTGTGTATTTCACACGCGCCGCCTAGCTATCCTCGGATACGTGGTGGAAAACGGGGTCATTGGCCCTGATCCAGACCGTATGTGTCCCCTTCTCAAACTTCCCCTGCCCACTAGCGCAAAAGCACTGAGAAGATGCTTAGGCTTCTTCTCTTACTACGCACAGTGGGTTCCCAATTACGCGGACAAAGCCCGTCCACTCATCAAGTCTACCTCTTTTCCCCTAGCACCAGAGGCTCGTTTGGCCTTTGAAAAACTAAAAGCCGACATCGCGAAAGCCACGATGCATGCTATCGATGAGTCCATCCCCTTCCAGGTGGAGAGCGATGCATCTGATTTCGCCCTGGCCGCCACACTTAACCAGGCGGGCAGGCCCGTCGCCTTTTTTTCTCGCACCCTCCAAGGCCCCAAAATTCGACATTCAGCGGTGGAAAAGGAGGCCCAGGCCATTGTGGAGGCTGTCCGGCATTGGCGCCATTACTTGGCAGGAAAACGGTTCACCCTGATCACGGACCAGCGGTCCGTGGCGTTCATGTTCAATAACACGTTACGGGGCAAGATCAAGAACGATAAGATCTTGAGGTGGAGAATCGAACTCTCCACCTATAATTACGACATCATGTATCGTCCAGGGAAACTCAACGAGCCCTCGGATGCCCTGTCGCGTGGAACATGCGCCAGTATGCAGGAGAATCGTTTGCAGGCTCTCCACAATGACCTCTGCCATCCAGGGGTCACTCGGCTCTACCACTTCGTAAAAGCCCGGAATCTACCCTACTCGGTGGAGGATGTCAGGTCCATAACTAGAAGCTGCTGGGTATGCGCGGAATGCAAACCGCAGTTTTACCGACCTGACAGGGCACAACTCGTTAAGGCCACTCGTCCCTTCGAAAGACTGAGTGTGGACTTTAAGGGCCCCCTTCCCTCGACAGATCGGAATGTGTACTTCCTCAATATCATTGATGAGTACTCACGATTCCCTTTTGTCATTCCCTGCTCTGATACGACCACTGCCACGGTTATCAAGGCATTTCGTGATCTTTTCACCCTGTTCGGGTACCCCTGTTACATCCACAGTGATAGGGGCTCGTCGTTCATGAGCGATGACTTGAGGCAATACCTGCTCTCATACGGGATTGCCTCTAGTAGAACCACGAGCTACAACCCTAGGGGTAACGGACAGGTGGAACGTGAGAATGCTACAGTCTGGAAGGCTGTCTTACTGGCGTTGAAGTCAAAAAGCCTTCCAGTCTCCCGTTGGCAAGAGGTACTCCCTGATGCGCTCCACTCCATACGCTCACTCCTGTGTATGGCAACCAACGCTACTCCCCATGAGAGACTGTTTTCATTCTCTCGGAAGTCTTCCTCTGGGACCTCATTACCGTCTTGGTTGACGTACTCAGGACCTGTCCTCCTGTGGCGACATGTTAGGGCCCGCAAGTCCGACCCTTTGGTTGAACAGGTCCACCTCCTCCACGCCAACCCTCAGTATGCCTATGTGGCATACCCTGACGGGCGAGAGGACACGGTCTCGATTCGAGATCTGGCGCCAGCAGGGGGCTTGGAAACCCCTGTCGCTCCCATACCTCCTGTTAGAGACCCCCCAACTACGGTTTCCCCTCCTGACACGGCGCGGGCAGCATCGGGACCATCACTTAACTCTTTTACTCCCGTGTACAGCTTGCCTGAGTCCAGGAGATGGTCGCCACTTCAAGTCGTGTCCGAGCTCAACGGATTGTCACCACCTCGGGGTCAACCGGCCCGTGAGACATTGGAGGAGCAGTTGGACACCGCCTTGGGGAGAACGCCACTGCGAGTGCCTACTCCGGTGTCATCGCCGGTGTTGAGGAGGTCACAACGACGGTGCGGTCCTCCTGACCGTCTGAACTTATAGACTGATGAACAATTGTTCTGTTTTTTTTTGTACCCCGCCGGCCGGCCTTTGTCTTCAAAGGAGGGGTGAATGTGGTGAACCATCGTTGGTTCCCACCAGGTAGTACTGAGCCAGGGTCTGGCCAGTACTATGAGTCTGTATATATGTTGCTGTTGGGGTTAGGGTTGGGTTGTTCTACATGTTACTGTTGGGGTTAGGGTTGGGCTGTTCTACCTGTATTATAGTTATTATGGTACATCCCAGTCGGGCTCCGCCTCCTGGGAGAGGTATAAATGTCACTGCTCTGTCTGGGACCCCTCAGTCTGGGATCGTGTATTATATATGGTAGCTCTATTGTAGTAGTTAATAAAAGCCTTTATTTCCTCGAGCATCTCTAGCCTCGTGAGTTATATTGCGCATCAAGGATAACATCCTCATTTTTGTCCATACGGCAGTACGAATCCTCCAGTAGCAAGCAATAATAAAATCAACTTCTCAAAGTAAAGGTTTAATGAAGATCCTTCATTACACGGCCACGCCCTGGGCCACAAATGCATCTGCAATCCCCATCTGCTTCCGATTTCTACCAGGTCAGCTGACCCTCACAGCATGTTACCATTGGTTACATTGTAACAACTTTTAGGTTCAATTCCGCTTGTCATAAAGGACAGCACTGCATTATCCTTCCTGATTACGTGCTTGACCTGCTTACTAACATTTTGTGATTCATGCACATGAACATGGTAATCCCTCTTCACTCAGAATTCTGCTCCCTTTTAAGTAATACTCTGCTTTTTTATTCTTCTTACCAAAGTGATTAACTTCACATTTTCCCACATCATGCACCATCTGCCAGGTTTTTGCCCACTCACTCAACCTATCTGTATCTGTCTGCAAACTCCTTGAGTCCACGTTAGTTGTACGTGGGATCACCGATGTGGGCACAAAATCAGGAAAGAATTGGGAAACGCAAACCTTGCCTGCAAGATTGCGATTTCTGATTTTCAAGCCCTCTCACTAGGAGAATAGTGTGAAAAACGACGTGGGGGAACATCATTTCAATACATTAGCATGTTATTAACAAGCACTCGCTCCAGTATCCCCCCTCGCTAAATATTCAGCGGGAGTCATGCCGGCGCCATTTACAACAGCTTTATAAAAACATGAACCTGGTGACCTCACCTCCGAAGGGGATATCAGAGGTGAGCACTCAGATTACTCTTAACGTCTTGGTGTCAGTCACAGAGGGGGAAATGGAGAGGGTGCGGGGGACCCACTTAAGTTCAACTTGGGGCCAGGGGGTGGGATTCAGTATCATCATCTCTGGAGGAGAGATCACTCACAGGCCTTTGATTAAAGAGGTCTGGCAGCTGGCATGCAGGCAGTGCTTCCTGCATCTTCCTTGTTGGGCTTGTATTGACATCACCACTGATGGAACGCCCTTCCAGAGTGGCAGCTGGAAAGTGGCTAGGAGGAGGTGAATCTAGAGGATCAGCACTGCAGGCAACTCTGAGGTTCTTGGGTGGGGTTCCATGAGAGGCCAGGCTGCAAGGGCAGAGTGGGGGACTCAGTAAAGGGGTAGTTCCTGAAGACTCCCTCACGGGGTGGAGGGAATGGACCACTGTTGTGAGATTTTAACCCCACATGAAGGCAGCAGTGTGAGGACAAAGGGGATAAGTTGCATAGAAGTTTCAACCCACTTGTCATGAAGGTTGACTGTCAGAGATCGGTGTTAAGGTGGCTGGCTGTTCCAAATGAATGGCTTGGTTAACCTGCAGCCCTTGTGAGCTGGGGGAATGAGGATCCTCTAAGGATGAGGTTGACATGCTAATTGCCGTTTTCACATAAATCAGGCCTCGCCTGAGCGCACCGCTGCTCAGACAGAATTCCACATCTACCTCAAACCCTGAATCCCCCTCCCCACCCCCATCCCCCCCCACCCTCAACCTCCCCAGGGGCTGGAGCCCCACAATCTGAGCCACCTCACGGAAATGTCCTCTGTGCCCTTTGCCACTGCACGAAAGGGTTTCCTGTATGGGCTTCACACCCTTCACTTCCTTGCCTTCGACCATTACCCGAACACTTTGGCCTTGGCATGCCTTGTTGCCATCCGGTGGTGAAGGTCACTCTCCAGAGGGGCCCTCCCCTTTAACATCGGGGACCTGGTCGGGGGTCAGGTACCACTCAGACTCTGTAAGGTCGACATGCTTCATCCAGGTGGAGTTGAGGGTGACAGCTGTGGGTAAGTGGCTATTGTGTAAAAGGAGAGGGTTTGAGACTAAGTGGAAAGGCACTCGCTGAGAGGGAAACACATGGGTAGATGTCCCAGACACACAAGGAGTGCGGGTCATTGCATTGTCAGGAATACTCTTCGCTGACTTTGAAGTTCTCTTCCTTTTAGTTTATGATTCAGGAGAATCATGGAGCCAGTCGAGTTGGCTATTCTATTGATTGTGATCAACCAGCAACAGAAGCATTGACATGCCATTTAATCCGGACAGGACCAGCACCCTGCTCTTCCAGGAGCAGAACCACAGATGGTGGAGCCTCATAGGAGATACTACCTGTAAAGTGTCTTCCATCATCGAACATCCTACCTCTAGATGTCAGAGTTGTCGTGCCAGAGAAGTCTGCATCTGTCCCAGGGGATGGTGGACCATCTTTGCCTAGCTGTGCAAGAGCTGGCACCACATGGACTGGGAACTTTAAAGTTTCCTTTGCTCTGAACCTCTATGGAAGCAGCTTGTTTCAGGGCAGCAAGGGTGACCTGTGTGGCATTTACCAGTCAGCCACACACAAGTGCATAAGGGAAGTCATAGATGCGTTATTCGCTAGGGCCCAGATGTGCATCAACTTGTACCGTAGCGGGGAGGTGATGGCCTAGTGGGCTTGTTGCTCGGCTATTAATCCAGAAACTCAGCTAATGTTCTGGGGACCCGGGTTCGATCCTGCCATGGCAGGCGGTGGAATTTGAATTCAATAAAAAGATCTGGAATTAAGAATCTACTGATGACCATGAAACCATTGTCGATTGTCAGAAACACCCATCTGGTTCATTAATTAGTTAATCGTTTAGGGAAAGAAATCTGCCGTCCTTACTTGGTCTGGCCTACTTGTGACTCCAGAACAGCAGCAATGTAGTGGACTCTCCCTCTGAAATGGCCCAACAAGCCACTCAGTTTCAAGGGCAACTAGGGATGGACAATAAGTGCTGGCCAGCCACGGTACCCATGTCCCACAAATGAATAAACAAAAAACCTGGACTAGGCGAGCCAGGATGCCATGGGTTTCGCCCACTTAGCAGGAATGTCCCAGGTGCAAGTTCAATCGACTGCACGTACATGGCTCTGCAGTCACTATGGCAACATGCGGTGTCATTCATGAACCACAAGAGATACCATTCCCTCAATGTCCAAATCATCTGTGACCACACGATGCGCATAATGCAGGTATGTGCCCATTTCCCAGGGACTGTCCACGACAGCTCACAAATCTCAGCCACTTTTGAGGGAGAGCAGCGGCTGGAGGGATGGCTCCTCAGGGACAGGGGGTATCCCTCAGGAGGTAGCTGATTTTTTTTTTAGTTCATTTATTTGTCACAAGTAGGTTTACACGAACACTGCAATGAAGTTACTGTGAAAATCCCCTTTTCGCCACACTCTGGCACCTGTTCGGATACACTGAAGGAGAATTTAACATGGCTAATGCACCTAACGAGCATATGTTCCGGACTGTGGGAGGAAACTACAGCACCCGGAGGAAACCCACACAGACACGGGGAGAATGTGCAACTCCGCACAGATAGTGACCCAAGCCGGAAATCAAACCCGAGTCCCTGCGCTGTGAGGCAGCAGTGCTAACCACTGTGTCACGGTGCCGATGACGCCAGTGTGGAGGCCACAAACATTCACTGAGACTTGCTATAACAAGAGTCATGAGAAAACACATGTGCTGGTCGAGCAGGTTATTGAACTGCTGAGGATACGGTTCCAGTGCCTGGACCAGTCAGATGGAGACCTCCAAAACAGCCTGCAGTGGATGTCCCACATCATTGTGGTGTGCAGTTCTCCCCACAACTTGGTGCTGCTGTGAGGAGACCAGCTGGACCAGGAGAAGATGGGTGATCACCACATCTCCTCAGATGAGGAAGAGGTCGAGGAGAGCAGCGAGGATCAATAAGCAGAGGTGCAGGAAGAATCTCAGGAAATGGCCAGGGCCCACATGGGCCGAAGAGATAGGGATGCCATTATAGCATCTCATTTTGGAGACAACCAGGATTAGGGAGTGAAGAGCTCTCCCACCATGGGATCTAATATCAAATGACTGGGGGTATCAGTGGAGGATCCTCGCAATGGTGCCTACATTCATGGGCAGGGCACTAAAGGCATTGGCCAAACTCTGCAGGAGAATGATGATGTCTTCCATTGAGGACAGAGCAATGATCTTCAGCGATATGTCTGACTCCAGCCTGACAGAGAGCTGAACATGTCTTGCCAATTAAACAGCTTAACATGGGGTTCAGGGATGTTGCACAACTTACCTCAGCTATTACAGTCCACTCCGAGGTCAGGGATTCTGGTGTTTTCCTCCAACTTACATCCAAAGTGGGTAACCCTTCAACACTTTTTGAGTCCTTGGCCTCCTCATCACTGGAGAAGAATGGTAGACATGAGAGGCCGGAGGGTTCATTTTGGAGGCAGGGGTGTTACCTTCTATGGATGGGGATTGCGGGAGTAGGTAAGTGAAGGGTGGGAGGGGGGGAGCATTAGCAGGCCATTACTAAGTCATCAATGTGTGAGGTGGAAGAGACATAGCGCTGCCATTCTCACACTCCACAGGGATGAAGCACCGAGTGTGCATGGGAATTTTCTGAGCATGAGCCAATGAAATGACAAGGTGGAGGATCTGTAGGTGAACAAAGTGATGTTTAATACAAGAGCGATATCACAATGGTGACTTATCTCTACTAGTGGTGCCTAGGCTCACCTGTGCCCATCAGCTGCATATAGTTTCTTACTCTTCCTCACCCTCCCAATTCCATGGGAGAGTGAGCTGTGAGGAGGATGCAGAGATGCTTCAGCATGATTTGGACAGGCTGAGTGTGTGGGCATATGCATGGCAGATGCAGTATAATGTGGATAAATGTGAGGTTATCCACTTTGATAGCAATAATCTCCTCCTGGTCCAGCTGGTCTCTCTGCAGCACAAAGCTGTGTAGAGGAATGGGTGTAAATTGAGAGAGGTGGATACTCAGCGAGACTTTGGTGTCCTCGTGCATTGGTCACTGAAAGTAAGCGCACAGGTACAGGCAGTAAAGAAGGCAAAATGATACATTGGCCTTCATAGTGAGAGGACGTGAGTACAGGGATAGAGATGTTTTGCTGCAATAGTATAGGGCGTTGGTGAGGCTACACTAAGAGTATTGGTGTCCTTATCTGAGGAAGGATGTCCCTGTTATACAGGGAGTACATCTAAGGTTTACCAGGTTGATTCCTGGGATGGCAGCACTGTCATATGAGGAGAGACTAAGTCAGTTAGGATTCTATTCACTGGAGTTTAGAAGAGAGAGAGAGGATCTCATAGAAACTTGATGTTCCTATTGCTGGAGGAGTCCAGAACCAGGGGTCATATTTTGAGGATAAGGGGTAAATCTTTTAGAACTGAGGTGAGGAGAAATTTCTTCACCCAGAGGTTGGTGTTTGTGTGGAATTCACTGCCACAGAATGTAGTTGAGGCCAAAATGTTGTCTGATTTCAAGAAGAAATTAGATATAGCTCTCGGGGCTAAAGGGATCAAGGGATATAGGGGGAGAAGGGGGGAACCAGGATATTGAATTTGACGACCAGCCATGATCAAAATGAATGGTTGGAACAGGCTCGAAGAACTGAATAGCCTACTCCTGCTTCTAGTTTCTATGTTTCTATCAAGGTGTGTCCCAAGGATCTACAGCTGAGGTTGAGGCGACCTGCTGTCTTCCACATTCTGATGCTTGAGGTGACCGTGAGATGAAAGTCCCCTGAGGAGGCCTGGACCTTAAAGTTCTGGGCCTGCTTTCGGGCTGTACAGATGTTGCAGTACCATCCTCCTCAGTGTGCGGGACTGGAGGTGTTGTGCTCACAGAAAGGGGGGTGTCAGATGGGCTGGACACCCCCAGGGTCTCCTGGGTGGAAGGCCTAGGCTGCACTCCAACCAATCCTCCTCCCTCAGGAGCCCGGGAACCCCTGGGCTCTCCCATGGGATAAAGGGGAGCTGGAGTGAGATCCAGAAGCCCTACTGTCCTCTGGCGCTGACACTCATGGATTTCCACTAGTGCCTGCACCATGCAGTTAAAGCCCTGAACCATGGAGCTCATGCCCTCAGCCATGGAGGTCATAAGCTGAACCATGGAGCGGACCTCCATGGAGTGCACATCCTGCACCAAGGTCTCCACTATAGAAGCCACACTCGCAGTATTGGTCTCACTGCATTGGAATGACGGCACCATCTCCTCAGACAGAACATCATGGGACTCCTCCACTCCAAGAAGAGATGCTGTTATCCCTTCCTGATGCTCGGGTCGCTGCCTTTGCAGTTCTAGCAGCTCTGGGACAACCAGACTCAGGGACACAGCATCAGTCAGGGGCTCAGCAGAGAATTGGATATGACTTGGATACTTGAATACAGAGTACCATTTCAAAATGTACTGCCTTTCCCACGGACAGAGGACGGGCTCATAATCACCCCCAGTGTAAATAAGAAGTTGTCTGTATGAAACGGTTCACAGCAAGGGGCCATTGCACCTACAATTGTAACTTTAGGCTGAAGCAGTGGCCTTGCCCTGGTTGAAAAGCTGATGGACGTGCTATGCAATTCCAGCATTTTCTGTTTTTACCTGCAAACTACGTGTTGTTCCATATTGGTTTGGTCAAAAACAATTGCATGTATTAAAACACACTCATTCAAATAGTTTACCTGAGCCGTCCATCTTCAGCTGCTGCTCCACCAGGGATAATTTTAGTGATAAATATTCCAGGGTCATCTCCAATATGAGGATTATCAGTGCCTCCAGCTATACTGAACCCCAGACCAGAGTTACCCTGTCAGACAAGGAAATGGTAGAATGTAATGTAATTACTTTTATTGACAAAACTCAGAGGTTAAAATCTATCAATACCAAGGTAACATGCTCCAAAATGAACATGTTGTGAAGTCTGCAAGACAAATTTATTACAAAAGCTCTCTCATAGTCTATTGGTCTCTGTCTATCTACCAAACAACCTCACAAGGCTTTTAGGAAACAACGTAATGAATGCATTTGCTGGTGAAAAATAGTAAGTGTCATTTGTCTAGTATAGGCAAGTGTCTATCTAAGGGTTGTGTAAATGATGGGAACTATATTAGCAAACTGCAAAGCATACAGTAAAGTTTCTCCACTGTCATATAGTGAATAAGGTGTTGGGCGGAATTCTCCTAAAAAATTCTAAGTGTTGGATTTGCGGGAAAACTGGAGTAATTCATTTTGTTTTTTTCAGTGGGAGTTCACATTAGAATCTCTCACATTGTATTCAATGCAGAGGCTATCAACGTGAATATCATTAGATTTCAGGGGGCGGGGCCTATTCCCACCCAGGAGGCTGAAACCAATGGGCCTCTGCGCATGTGCAGTGGGCCCAAACAGTTAGCCTCCCATTCGCTAGCTAGCCCTGTGACCCCTGCAAGGCTGCGCTCCCCCCACGGCCCGATTGTGGCTCCCCCGACCATTCTGGGCCCCCTCCACCTGGATCACCCCTCCCCCCACCAATCGCTGACCTCCCTCCTGCCCCCACCAATCCCAATACAGAGTGGTAGTGGGACCCCACCCCCACCGATTGCTCCCTAGGCCCCGCTACCCATCAGCCCCTGCCCTCTGGGCATGGGCACTTTGCCCCTTGCAGAGTGCCAGGGGCACAGGCTGGCACTGCCAGAGTGCCCATGCCCGGGGGCACCACCCCCCCACCCCTGACTCCCTAGGGGGCTCCGATTGCCCCCCTTCACTCCAGCAGGGTCAGGCCGCTAGCTCCCCGAAAGCTCCTGCTCTAAACCCTGCTGGAGTGAAACACTCTGAAGGGATGGGAGGGGCTAGCAGGCCCGTAGAATGTAGTCCCGGGCCCGCTAAGAGCACTTAAATGATGGAGCAGACCGCATCGGAAATCCGGTTTGGGAGATGCTTAGCGGGGCGCAAACGTTCGCAGTAACCTGGAAATCGTCCCCTCGCGCAATTCTCCCAGCCCACTGCACTAAAAGATTAGGGTAGCAGGATGGGAGAATTGCCCCATTACCTTTAACATCAATTGATTTACCTGAAGCCCATTTGAAATAAGTGAGCAAAATAAAAAATAATTCGGAAACATTCTGGGACTGAGACATATGTTTAGTTTCCCGGGCCCAAAACTGAGACTGCCCCTGCATAGATGTACATTTTAACAGTAGGTGGAGAACCCCCATAGTTATCTCAACCCAGAGAATGGCAGTCACGAGCAATTCCCATGAGAGAGCACATGCAAAAGCAGGCTGCTTCAATGTCAGGCTCAGCCATAGGTGTTGCACCATGTAGCCAGGGCATCCTTGAAGAGACCAGAATGATACCAATAACTGCAACACCGTGGCCGCGATGCTACCTTCTCGCCCCGCTGGCCGATGGGCTGGACAAGACAGTAAGATCGGGAGAAAGCTCAAAAATTGGATTGTCACCCGATTTCTCACCTTTTGCGATCTTATTCACACTGAATATCCAGTACAAAACTGAATAAATTATTTAAATCAATGTAAATTCAAATTTAAACGTAATTAGCGAGAGCAGGACGGAATCGTCCAGGATCACTTGGCCTCGTCAGGGAAGGTTCTTTCTGGCGAGGATTGTGTATGGTCCCCCATCAATGAGGACTAGATGTGATGGCCTCGCTGGTAGAACCGGAGGCCATTGAGGCCCCCCCCGCCGGGAGATTGGAGGCAAGGGAGTGCCCCTTGGGCAGTGCCAGCCTGGTACCCTGGAACTGCATACCAGGAATCCTGGAAATGCTCACCGGGCACTGGGCGGTGCCAAGGGGAGGGGGGCTGAGGGTGGGGCCTGAGGGGCAGGCCATTTGGTGGGGAAACCACCTGCGCACCCTGCACAGCGATTCATGGGGGGAGGGAGGAGGGACCACTGCCACTCTGCAACAGCAATCGATGGTGGGAGGGGGGAAACACTGCCACTCTGCAATGGCGATTGGTGGGGGTGGTGATCATTCCGGGTGTGGGGTTCGCAATCACCGTGGGCCCCCCTGCGGTAGCGGGGGTGTGGAAATGCTGAGCCACGGAGGTTGGCTGGCTGTTAGCAACAGAGGCGTGACAGGTCTCTGCTGCACTTAGGGCACAGGAATGTGCACAATGGCACACTCTGCTGCTATCAGCTGACCTTTGGGCGATTTAGGGCCCATTCACTCCCCCTGCTGGTGAATTTCAAGTTTGTCAAGTTTTTTTGCCACAGTGTGGTCAGATTTTTAAATTGTCCAAAAAAAGGTGCAAATTTCTCCCGTTTTCACGTGCATTTGGCACTTCGAATTTATTTGGTAAGGTTGCCCCCCGCTACTGTTTCACAGTTTACCAATCCTCATAAATCATGGTGTTAGTTGGTAACAAGGCATAGATAAAAGCCAACATAAAATAAACATTCCAAATCAAAATTATGTATAAAGTTATGCTATATTGCATACAAGAGTCAACTAATCACTCCTGTACATTCATTTAGTGCCTGCCTTTCTTGTATCTTTACCTGTCCCATGCAGTGTTACACCCAGTGGTTGTAGCATGGGTGGTGGAGCACTGCTGACCTTCAGTGAAAGAGACTGCAGATGGGCTTGGAGAATGAACTTGAGCAGTTCTAGGCCAGAAAGTGCAGCTGTGGACTGCACCATCTAGGCATGGACGACAGCAGTCTGGGCACTGGCATAGTGGTAAAATCAGGAAGGAGAAAAGCAGGTTTGTGCTCCAAGGAGCCAATGCCATTTCCCCTTGACAATGCCTTAACAATATTGACAAGTTTTTAGAGGACATATTGCTGGACTGCTGCACCACTCTGCAAACCCCTTTGCATACAAAGCCACAGCCATGATGGCAGCACTTTGAGCTCTCATGATCTTGAATAACAACAGCTGAGCTTCCATTGTTGCATTCAGATTTTAGTGGAAACTACTTGTGCTGCACTTGGAGTTGGCGACTACTTCCACTGGAAAGGATGGCCTCAAGCTATGAAAGGTCATGTGCTAAGTATGTTGGGCTACTCCATTCTTCTGGCAGGTTTCCAAATTTATTTATAAGTATTTTGTTATGTACAGATATCAGCATTCTTCTGTAGACTGCCCCATCAAAGTGCTTATCTAAGTCCTCTGCAGTGGAATCCTTGCGATCCAGTGAACTGGCACCTGCACTGTTCCTGTCATCTGCCTTGGCTACAGTACACTCTGACTGGTGTCTCACTATGTATGGATCCTGCCTCTAATCTGTCCTCTAAGGTATGCAAAGTGTCAGTTTCTAAGCTGGTGGCTGTACTTCATCATTACTCTGCTCATAGTGCTCCTCCACTTCCTGGCCAGGTTGGACCTCTTGGGTTTCGGAAATAAAAGAACCCCAAAGGTGGTGCGGGAAGGTGGTGAAAATTAAGGGATGTGTGTTTATACGATCTGCAACTTAGACAGAAGAGTGTGTGAAATGAGGAAGAAGTAGAAACCGAGAAGGAGGATTAAGCATGAAGTTACTGGCATCTTTAATGGCTTCAGCCCTATTTACAGCCAAGGCCTCAGCGATGGGCATTCCAATAATGGCCAGCACAGTCTTGTCCATAGGGGTTAAGATATGTAGATACACCTGTCCCTCTCCAGTTAGCACCTGATATTGGTATGGCACAATGTGTTTTGCTGAAGTGCTACAGTTGAATAGCTGGCACTTTGTGCAAGCTGCGAAATGTGGGCTGAGGCTCGCAGCAGTGAAGGTGAAATGTGGCTATAAGTGTTAGGTACGAGTCTTGATTGATTGGGATTATAAGTAGCTGAGTGATGTGCTTTGCACAGTGTCTGAAGTGTAGTTGGTAGAATATAGCATTTGAAAATGCATTCATTAATTTGAGGTCAATAACTTCTTGCAGCACTGCACCCAGGTTCTGTTGGTGTTACACTCCACATCCATCTGCTCCCACTATCTTTTGATCCTCTGTCTGAAGAACCTCCAGGATAGAGGATATGTTTCCTCTTTGCCCCTTCCCTACTAACTGCAGCATCAGAAAACCTTGGAGCTCACACTCTTTTATGCTGTGCCATTTTTCACTATTTTTCAAATCATATTCACTTCCTGCATGACTCTCAGAACATTTCCAAGAACAATGCACACAATTTCCCACACTTTGAAATGCAAATGTGTTTCAAGAGGTGTAGCCTTCCTTTACCTTCTGCTAATAAGTTATGATTTTAGGTCCCCTACTGATGCGTTTGTCCATAGGCGATTGGATGTGCAGACACATTTGTCCCTCTTCAGTAAGCACAGCTGGTGCTATCTGCAAGCAGCGATCATTCAAAATCCTGTGCTGTTGGCATTACATTGAACTGGCAGTCTTAGTAGTCACTTAAATCGTTAAAGTACATTATTGGTTCTTCGCACTGTACTCTGTACAACAAGGTGACTGGTGTTCCCTATTTAGAACAATCCAATGACATAGGTAAGAGAAGGGACGGGGATTTAAAGCAGGAATTTCTGGAGCTGGGCTGGAAGCTGAGAGCCAAGACGAAACATGTGGTCATCTCTGGTACGTTGCCGGTACCACGTGATAGCGAGTTGAGGAACAGGGAGAGAGTGCAGTTAAATATGTGGTTGCAGGGATGGTGTAGGAGGGAGGGTTTCAGATACGTGGATAATTGGAACACGTTCTGGGGAAGGTGGGACCTGTACAAACAGGACGGGGTGCACCTGAACCAGAGGGGCACCAATATCCTCGGAGGGAAATTTGTTACGGCTCTTCAGGGGGGTTTAAACTAATTTGTCAGGGGAGTGGGAAAGGGAGTTGTAGTCCAGAAGTCAGTGAGGGTGGTGAGGTATTGGGGAAGGTATCAGGGTCAAGGGTGGGTACTGGTAGACAGGAAGGTGGGTTGAAGTGTGTCTACTTCAATGCAAGGAGCATCCGGAACAAGGTAGATGAACTTGGGGCGTGGATTGGTACTTGGGACTACGATGTTGTGGCCATTACGGAGACGTGGGTAGAACAAGGACAGGAATGGTTGTTGGACGTTCCGGGGTATAGATGTTTCACTAAGTGTAGGGAAGCTGGTAAAAGAGGTGGAGGAGTGGCATTGTTAATCAAGGATAGTTTAACGGCTGCGGAAAGGCACTTCGTGGGGGATCTGCACACTGAGGTAATATGGGCTGAAGTTAGAAATAGGAAAGGAGCGGTCACGTTGCTAGGAGTTTACTATAGGCCCCCAAATAGTAATAGAGATGTGGAGGAAGAAATTGCTAAGCAGATTATGGATATGTGTGGGGGTCACAGGGTAGTTGTCATGGGGGACTTTAACTTTCCAAATATTGATTGGAACCTTTGTAGGTCAAATAGTTTGGATGGGGCAGTTTTTGTGCAGTGTGTGCGGGAGGGTTTCCTGACACAATATGTGGATGGGCCGACTAGAGGTGAGGCCACATTGGATTTGGTACTGGGAAATGAACCGGGCCAAGTGTTAGATTTGGTTGTGGGAGAGCAATTTGGAGATAGTGACCACAATTCGGTGTCTTTTGTTATTGCAATGGAGAGGGATAGGGCCGTACGGCAGGGCAAGGTTTACAATTGGGGGAGGGGTAATTATGATGCGATTAGGCAAGAATTAGGGGGCATAAGTTGGGAACAGAAACTGTCAGAGAAAGGAACTAATGAAAAGTGGAATTTTTTCAAGGAACAAATACTGGATGTCCTTGATAGGTATGTTCCTGTCAGGCAGGGAGGAAATGGCCGAGTGAGGGAACCATGGTTCACAAAAGAGGTGGAATGTCTTGTGAAAAGGAAGAGGGAAGCTTATGTAGGGATGAGGAAACAAGGTTCAGATGGCTCGATTGAGGGTTACAAGTTAGCAAGGAATGAGCTGAAAAAGGGGCTTAGGAGAGCTAGGAGGGGACATGAGAAGTCCTTGGCGGGTCGGATCAAGGAAAACCCCAAGGCTTTTTACTCTTATGTGAGGAATAAAAGAATGACCAGGGTGAGATTAGGGCCGGTCAAGGACAGTAGTGGGAACTTGTGTATGGAGTCAGTAGAGATAGGCGAGGTGATGAATGAATACTTTTCTTCAGTGTTCACCAAGGAGAGGGGCCATGTTTTTGAGGAAGAGAAGGTGTTACAGGCTAATAGGCTGGAGGAAATAGATGTTCGGAGGGAGGATGTCTTGGCAGTTTTGAATAAACTGAAGGTCGATAAGTCCCCTGGGCCTGATGAAATGTATCCTAGGATTCTGTGGGAGGCAAGGGATGAGATTGCAGAGCCTTTGGCGTTGATCTTTGGGTCCTCGCTGTCCACGGGGATGGTGCCAGAGGACTGGAGAATGGCGAATGTTGTTCCTCTGTTTAAGAAAGGGAATAGAAATGACCCTGGTAATTATAGACCGGTTAGTCTTACTTCGGTGGTTGGTAAATTGATGGAAAGGGTCCTTAGGGATGGGATTTACGACCATTTAGAAAGATGCGGATTAATCCGAGATAGTCAGCACGGATTCGTGAAGGGCAAGTCGTGCCTCACAAATTTGATAGAATTTTTTGAGGAGGTAACTAAGTGTATTGATGAAGGTAGGGCAGTTGATGTCATATACATGGATTTTAGTAAGGCGTTTGATAAGGTCCCCCATGGTCGGCTTATGATGAAAGTGAGGAGGTGTGGGATAGAGGGAAAGTTGGCCGATTGGATAGGCAACTGGCTGTCTGACCGAAGACAGAGGGTGGTGGTCGATGGAAAATTTTCGGATTGGAGGCAGGTTGCTAGCGGTGTGCCGCAGGGATCAGTGCTTGGTCCTCTGCTCTTTGTGATTTTTATTAATGACTTAGAGGAGGGGGCTGAAGGGTGGATCAGTAAATTTGCTGATGACACCAAGATTGGTGGAGTAGTGGATGAGGTGGAGGGCTGTTGTAGGCTGCAAAGAGACATAGATAGGATGCAAAGCTGGGCTGAAAAATGGCAAATGGAGTTTAACCCTGATAAATGTGAGGTGATTCATTTTGGTAGGACTAATTTAAATGTGGATTACAGGGTCAAAGGTAGGGTTCTGAAGACTGTGGAGGAACAGAGAGATCTTGGGGTCCATATCCACAGATCTCTAAAGGTTGCCAGTCAAGTGGATAGAGCTGTGAAGATGAATAGTGTGTTAGCTTTTATTAACAGGGGGTTGGAGTTTAAGAGCCGTGGGGTTATGCTGCAACTGTACAGGACCTTGGTGAGACCACATTTGGAATATTGTGTGCAGTTCTGGTCACCTCACTATAGGAAGGATGTGGAAGCGCTGGAAGGAGTGCAGAGGAGATTTACCAGGATGCTGCCTGGTTTGGAGGGTAGGTCATATGAGGAAAGGTTGAGGGAGCTAGGGCTGTTCTCTCTGGAGCGGAGGAGGCTGAGGGGAGACTTAATAGAGGTGTATAAAATGATGAAGGGGATAGATAGAGTGAACGTTCAAAGACTATTTCCTCGGGTGGATGGAGCTATTACAAGGGGGCATAACTATAGGGTTCGTGGTGGGAGATACAGGACGGATATCAGATGTAGGTTCTTTACGCAGAGAGTGGTTGGGGTGTGGAATGGACTGCCTGCAGTGATAGTGGAGTCAGACACTTTAGAAACATTTAAGCGGTTATTGGATAGGCACATGGAGCACACCAGGATGATAGGGAGTGGGATAGCTTGATCTTGGTTTCAGATAAAGCTCGGCACAACATTGTGGGCCGAAGGGCCTGTTCTGTGCTGTACTGTTCTATGTTCTATGTTCTAATCCCTTTCAACTAGAAGAGGATTAAAATAAATATGATTATTTCCAGTTCTTCCTTGACTATACAAACTTGCAGTTGCTGTCTCAACTACTTTTGGGAGAGTAACAACAGCAGCTGTGAAAGTTTAACGTTATATATTTTTAATTTAATCATATTTATCAATTGTAAATGTTGCAGCATTGGAGAGAGAAAATTGTTTCTTTTCTTGCAGGGGTCTCTGCTTCTTTCCTATTCAAATATTTTATGGGTGTTTCACGCTGTCTTTTTCCCACCTCTCTCGGTGACTCTCTCAAACTTTTGCCAATGTGTACTCTGCATTTCTGATTATCTCTAACTCTATGAATGTTGCCTCTCCCTTTTTCTGAAGGTCTTTTCTTTCTTTTATTTCATTTTCCTTTTGTATGTCTTTTAATTATCTGTATCATTTACTCATATTCCTGTATTGAGACAAAGGACTTCTACCTTTCTATTGCTCCAGATGAATAGCAATATGAGATCCAACAGCTACTGGGCAGAGGTAGTTTCTGTCATATATCTAAAAGGGTTGCAGATTGCTTTAAGAGCTGATCACATGATTTGATGGTGATGTAGTTAGGGACTTACAGAGGCTACTGTTTATTTTCAGTTTTGTATTCTGCTGTGCACAGAACATCTCTTTCAATTAAACCTCTTGTGTGTTAGTTTGAATCTATGAATGTAAACGAAGGGTGAAATTTTACCACCGCTTTACCCACATTTTGCGGCAGGAGAATGCCATAAAATCGGGCGTAAAGCAGCAAGCGCGAATGGCATGGTTTTCGCGGCCAGCACGACTTTACAACACTCGGATTTCCGGCGCAGTCAGCCTCTCGCGGGAAATGAGCAAGAGGCTAGTTAATTTATTTAAATTAATTAAAATAGGGTTTCGAATGTGTTTAGCAAGCCCGGGCTCGCTTGTCTTTTTGGCCTTGCCGGGAGAGGTTCTCTCCGGTGAAGAAAACACGTGCTTCCCATGAATGGGGAACAGTCGTGTTCACCTCGCTGGTGGAACCGGAGGCCATTGAGACCTCCCTGGGGAGGCCGAGTGCTAGGCGGGACTTGGGCAGTGTCAGACTGGCAATGCCACCCTGGCATTGCCAGCCTGGCACCTGGACAATGCCTGCTGGGCAGTGCCAAGGAGGCAGGGCCAATGTGGGTGGGGCCTGCTGCCACTCTACGTGCGATCGGTGGGGGAGGGCGGTTGTCCGTGATCGGTCTGGGCAGCGGGGGGGCCGGCAGGTGCTGCATCTCGGGCCGTGGACCCCCAGGATTGCGGGGGTGGGTTGCTACTTGAGGCTGCCTGCAGTAGCAGGGGCCTGATAGCTCTTGCTGTCTGTCAGACTCCTGCTAATGCGCATGTGCAGCATCAGACATCTGCACATGTGCAATATCTCCTCCCTACAGGCTGTTGGGTGCGTTAAGCCCTTCCCACAGCCTTCTGCAGTGAGAAACAGACTCACCCACTTTGAAAAAATCTCATAAAATTCTATCCCAAGTCTTTTATTTGTGTAAAACCCACAACCCCTAACATAGTTAAGACATTACAGTTTCCAGAATCAAGAGTTTTCCATAATGCAGGTGAGACATTGTTGACTGAAGCTGGAAAGGAATGACAGAGTGGTAGCAGAAAAATTGTGGACTGGGAGGCCTGTCCATCTTATACAAGATGCATCTCAGGAGTGTATTGGAATACTCTCCTCTTGCATGGATGAGTATAGCTCCAACAACAATCAGGAAGTATGAAACCATCTGGTGCAAAGCAGCCTGCTTGATTGACATCCCATCCACGAACATTCATGCTCTCCACCACCAATGCACAGTGGCAGCAGTGTGTACTGCAGCAGCTCACCAAGGGTCCTTAGACAGCACCTTCCAAACGTATGACAACTAACATCTAGGGTAAGGGCAGCAGATACATGGGAACACCATCATCGAGAAGTCCCTCTTCAAGCTACTTACCATCCTGCTTTGGAAATCTATCACTGTCCATGGGTCAAAATCCTAGAGTTCCCTCCCTAAAACCACTGTGGTGTACCTACACATCAGGGACTGCAGCGATTCAAGAAGGCAGATCACCCCTACCTTCTCAAGTGCAACTAGGGATGAACAATAAATACCGACATGCTGACCTCACCGGTAGGACCAGAGGCTATTGAGGTCCCTAGGAGGTCAGGGGCTGCAGGAATGGGGCCTATGGGGAGGGGGGGATGCGCACTCAGCAATCGGATCAGCCTGGTTGGGGAGCAGGGGGGGCGGGGGGGGTTGGTGGGGGGGCTGCGCACTCTGCAACGGTGATTGACCAGCCAATCGGTTGGGCCGGGGATGGGGTGATCAGTCAGAGAGGCCAGCGATGGAGGGGTTGGGGCACAATATATCTGGGGGTTGCCTGACAGATCTATCTCTGTTCTGTGCAACAGAAATCTGCGCATGCACAAGTACGCTCTCTGGTGTAAGCAGCCAGCCTTCTGGCAAGGTTAGCCCTGTCCCCTCCTGGTGGGAAACAAATTGTGCATTATTTTTTGCACAAAGTGGCTGAAGATTGCATTTTTAAACTCACTCAAATAACAGATCTGAAACTCTCCTATTTTCATGCTCATTCGGTACTTAAGAGTTTTGTTTTGCTAAGATTCTCCCCCCCACCCCACAATGGTGTTTCATTATTGGATAATTTGTTCATGCTTTTTAGCAAAATATATTTTTCCTGAGCTTTATTTCCCATTACCATCCCCTCATTTTGTATTTTGTTTATCTTCCCAGGTTCCAATTTCATCCAGACAAATTTTGAAAGATGTCTTTTTCAATCTTTATCTTAAATCTTGTTTCGATTTGATCTCTATTGTTTACAAATTTCCCAATGCTTATTTCTTTCATCTGTTCTGGTTCATTTCCCAACACTAGGTACAACAGGAATTTGTGCGTGTTAATAAATGAATAATTACTTTGATTTTACACAGCCCCATGAATGTTCTTCCTTTTTTAGTTTGCCAGGTAATTGGTATAGCACAACAGCAGACAGAATAGAAAGAGAGTAGATCGGAGAAGTGATGGCTTTGTGGTATTATTGCTAGACTATTAATCGAGAAGTTCAGCTAATATTTTGGGGACCCAAATTCGAATCCCGTCACGGCAGGTGGTGGAACTTGAATTCAATTTTAAAAATCTGGAATTAAGAATCCACTGATGACCGTGAAAGCATTGTCAATTGTCAGAAAAACCCATTTGGTTCACTAATGTCCTTTAGGGAGGACATCTGCCGTCCTTACCTGGTCTGGCCTACATGTGACCCCAGAGCCACAGCAGTGTGGTTGACTCTCAACTGCCCTCTGAAATGGCTGAGGAACCCACTAAGTTCAAGGGTGACGAGGGTTGGGCAATAAATGCAGGCCAGCCAGCGATGCCCATGTCCCACAAATGAATTTTTAAAAACTCATTCAGCTCTACTTCAATATGTTGATGTTTAATGTAGGAAGTGTTATTATTCAATAGCTATTTAACATTTGGAGAAATTTAGTAAATACAAATAAATATGACCACATTACAATATTAATTTGTCAAAAGAATTGCATGAATTGAAACTGTTGTAAAGTTTCATCCATTCTTTCACTCCTGCTCTAAGGACAATTCATCAAAATGCATAAAAATTCATTATTGCAAAGATTTTGTGAAAGGAGAGATGTATATTTTGAAAGCTGTACAAGTCACTCAGATATAAAAAGATTAATTGCATCTATTCAAAGACATAATTGAACTAATTGAATTGCAAAAATACCCAGCTAACAATGGATGTTAAACCATGTTCTGAAATATGCAGAGGATAGGCAAGTGTAGCAGTGACTATTTTAACTCACCCTTTCCAATGTGATTTCTTCGAATTCATATTCTATTTCTGTTCCATTGACCTAAATGTTAAGAATGAAGAAAACCATATTAGAAATCAATTTAAAATGAAAACAGACATGTTTCACAAAAAAAACTGGTTTGCATTTAAATCATCCAAAGCATTGAGAAATCGAGGTCAAACAACATCTGATATACTTTTATATTTTAAAATGCACACTCTTCCCAAGTACTGTCTTACACAAACACATACATACCTTTGTGTGTATTTTTTGGCAGCAGTATTCATACCTCAACTGCATATATTGTTGAGCAGTTTTGCACAAAGTTCTTGAATGCTTAGCCTCCCACCATCAACATCGTGGGGATACCATTGACGAGAACCCCAACAGGATCAGCCATAAAAATACTATGACTACAAGGGTAGGTTAGAGGCTGGGAATTCTGTGACAAGTAACTCACCTTCTGAATCCGCAAAGCCAGTCCACCACCTACAAGACACAAGTCAGGAGTACGATAGAATATTCTTCACTTGCCTGAATAAGTGCAGCTCCAACAACATTTCAGAAGCTCGGCACCATCCAGAACAAAGCAGCCCATTTGATTGGCATCCCATCCAGCACCAGTGCACATTGGCAGAATTGTGTACCAGCTGCAAGGTCTACAGTAGCCGCATGCTATGCCCCTACAACAGGGCAATCAAAACCCATGACTTTTATCATCTAGAAAGACAAGGCACAGCAAGGGAATCCTTCATTGTTCTCTCCAAGGCATGCACTATCCTGACTTAGAATGCTGGTATTGTTCCTTCACTGGCACTGGGTCAGAAACAAGGAACTCTCTTTCTTACAGTGGGTGTATAGATACCAGATGGATGTGGTTCAAGAAGATGGCTCACCATTACATTCTCCAGGGCAATTAGGGATAGGCAACAAATGATTACCTCATCAGCAATGCTCATATTAAAAATCTGCAGAGTGAGTCAAGAAAAGAGAAAACTTAAACGGGGCAGTAGTTACGAGGGCAAGAGTAGGGAGAATAGAGAAAATAAAACCACATACACTGTGGCCGGGATTTTTAAATTAATGCAGGGTCTGAGTCAGAAGCAAGCATATACACAATTTGGTCCAGCTGGCCCCTGTGCTGGTTCACTGCTATGATTCCAACCCCCAAATCATTTTCAATGAGGATGGCTGGGGAACAGATCAGCTGCCCGCCATTTCCTAATGGGCAGCCAATTAAGGACAATCATTGATAAATATATAACCCATTAAGGTCTGTTCCCTTGCTGGGCTCAAGGCAGGAGGTAAAGAGCCAGAGGTTGGGGGTAATGGATTACATGGCTGCCAGTCCACAGCAATGCCCACTGGCTGGAGGGGGTATCGCCCCAATACTATGGCCAGGCAGCTGTGATGTTTTTAAACAATGAGGAAAATTTACAGGGTCTGCTCCGGCTCTCTCCCCATCTTCAGTGGTGCTGCCAGAGTACCTCCCATTGGCGTGCCATTGTTGGGAGTTCACCCACACTCTGTCCATGATGGGATTGCATGCACATTCGCTGGCCTTTAATTGGCTGCACTTGAAAATCCTAGAGGGTCTGTCTAAAACATGCCATTCAAGGTCAGGACCTGGAACAAGGCCCATTTCTAATTCTGGATCCCTGATTGAAAATCCAGCCCTATAATTGAAAGCATGAATCATTTGCAACAAAATAGATGAATTAAGAGCTGAAAGAAATTAAAGGCTTTGATCTAATAGCCATTTCAGAGTCATGATTGCAGAACAGCTAAAGTTAGAAATTTACCATTCCAGGATATTTTTAGATGAGGTCAGCAAAATGGAAAAGGAGGACAGCTTGTCCTGATAATAATGGACAGCATAAGAATGCAGAGAGAAAGGATCTTAGCTCTGAAAATCAAAGTGTAGATCAGTTTAGGTGGAGTCAAGAAACAACAAGGGGGAGAATACAATGGTTGGAGACCATTAAAATAATTGTATTTTCAGGCAGAGTCTCATGCGTGTACCAAAAGTAATATAGCAATTAAAGTGGACTTTAATCTTCACATAGACCAGACAAACCAAGTTTGTATTTATAGTGTGGAGGACAATTAAACACAAACAAAATAGTTTTCTAAATCAGTCTGTCAAGGAACCAATGAAGTAACAAGTTATTTTGGATCTAGTATGGTGCAATGTGATAAGGTTAATTAATAACCTTATAGTAAAGGAGTGTCCAGGTAAAAGTGATTTTGATATGATAGCATTTTATTTTGAGGTCGAGTAGGATTTCATTACATCCAAAACTAGCATGTTAAATTTGAACAAAGAAAACTAAGTGGACTTGAGGGTTAAGCCCCTCCACCTGGTATCATCTGCCCCAGGGATGACAGGTGGAGGGGCTGTAAAATTGTCTGCGGCTGCTCTCATCCACCCCCACCACAATTTTCCGAGCAGTGGGTAGGAGGAAGGGCGTAGGGAGGCCCTCATGCCCACTAGCCAATTGAATTATTTTAGGGGCGGGGGTTTTAGCTGTGGCGGATGAAGGCCGGCACCAAGTATCCAGCATACCATGTGAAACCTGGCAGACTCGTGGCCAAATAAGGGTGGAGGAGGGTAGCTCCTTTTCAGGCCCCCTCTACCTATTGGAGCCCCCCCTTCCACCCACCAGAAAAGGTGTTCCCATCCCCATGTTTCCCTCCCACATGCCTTGTCCACTACAGTTCCCCCAACCACATGGCCATGGGCTTCCTGCCCGGTCCCAGCGAGATCCCGGTCTTACCTTGGTCCAGGCTTCATGGCACCGTGTGGCCCTTGGAACTGTCTGTGGTCCCAGCAGTAGCCACTGCTCCTAATGGGATGCTGGCACCAGAGAGCTGTGACCATGTGATTGGTTGGCAGTTCTCAGAGATGAGACTTCCTCCCCGTAGGGGGTCAAAAGATCCCACAAGCTAATTAACGACCATTAAACAGCTGTGGGAAAAGCCAGTCAAGACCCCCTCCCCCTAGGATCTTTATGCCAGAGGCATGAACCCCACCCCTAATATAAAATTCAAGTTAAAATTAAATTTTAATTTAACCTAAGTCAATATTGTTTTCTTTGTTTAATAGTAAACAAGGAAAGTTTTTAATATATATGTGCCTTCCCTCTAGCTGCATTCCAATTTTCCATTGGCACATGTAGAATGGGGCGCATGCAGACTATCTGCCTACCATGAAACTATTTATGACAACGGGAATGATCCGTCCTGGGGTTTGGGAGGTCCAGAACATACAGGATTAAAATTTCATGTGACTTCACTGTTGTACATTATCTGAATTTTGCTTCTATGCAGCCATCACAGGTTTCTTTGGATGTATTTCTGTAGCCATCCTAGCCACATTATGTTTCTTCCTCCAGCTCAGCTGTGTTTATCAGCCATGCCTCAGTTGGTAGCACACTCATCTCTGAATCACAAAGTTCAGTGATCTATTCCCACTGCAGGGGTTGAGCACAAAAATAAAGGCTGACAGTCCAGTGTGGTACTGAGGGAACATGTACTGTCAGAGCTAGATACAGTCTTTTCACGAGACATTTAAGCAAGGCCCCATCTGCCTGCTCGAGTAGATGTAAAAGATCCCATGGCACTATTTTCAAAGAAGAGCATGAATTCCCTGTGGCCTGGCCAATATTATCCCTCAATCGACATCACAAAAAAGCAGACGATCTGGTCACTATTACCTTGACATTTGCAAGAGTTTGCTGGCTGCAAATTAGCTGCTATGGTTCCGGCATTGCAATAGTTACAACAGATCAAAAAGTACTTTATTGACTGTGAAGTGCTTTGAGATGTCCACTGGTCATGAAAAGCACTATACAAATGCAATCTCTCTCTTTCTTTCTCTTCCCTGCTCCTCAGAGGTGGAGAATGCCAAGCAATATGTAACTTGCTGATTTTGGTGCTCCACTCCTCCCTGCAGCACCATGTGGTGCAAGGCACAGCAGGCAATCACCATTCTCAACACATTTACAGGTGTACGTTGAAAGGCACCCTGAGATCTGTCAGGGTATCTGAATTTCATTTTTAGCAAGCCAGTGGCAGGCTCAACAACTGCACAGTCGTCAAGTGGCTCCTGTTGTATGAACAAGGAGCAGGAGTCGGCCATTCAGCCACCCAAGCCTGCTTCACCATTTTATAAGATCATGGTTGATCTTATGTACTTTTCCATGGCATTGTTGGCAGGGCTGCTAACAAGTGCCATCAGTCAGGGCCTCAGAGGGTATCTACAAGAAGCTACTCACTCAATCTGTTGGAGGTACTGCGGTAGACTTGACAGGTGCAGGTTGTAGGAATCATGGCAGCTTTCAGGTAATCTTGCAGACACGCAGCTAAAAAATATCTATGGGCTGTAAATGATCTGCACCTTGAGGGAGTGAAATTCCTTCTGGTTGATGAACATCCAGAATTACCTGATGATGGATGGGAAGAAGTTATTAGAGCTCATTGCTGACATTTTTCAAGCTTTACCCCACTTTGACAGATAAAATTCCACCCCAATGTCTTTACAGTAGTGGTAGTTGTTGTTTCGGGTAAGGTGCTTTGATGGTAGAAGAATGCTTTCATTGAATAACAAAGAACAGTGGGTAATAGATGGAAGACCACTAATCTAATTAAGAGATCTGGTAGGCAAATCAAGGCCTACCCAAGAGACCTATTCAAAATAAGCACTAGATACATAAAAAGAGCGATAAGAATAAAATATTTCACTCAGTGATCAGAACATATAATGATTCACCACAATTGGCGATTAAGTGACATGGTGGCACAGAGGTTAGCGCTGTTGCCTCACAGCGCCAGGGACTCGCATTCGATTCCCAGCTTGGGTTACAGTCTGTGTGGTGTTTGTACGTTTTCCCCGTGTCTACGTGGGTTTCATCCAGGTGCTCCGGTTTTCTCCCACAGTCCGAAAGACATGCTGGTTAGGTACATTGGCCATGCTAAATTCTCCCTCAATGTGCCCAAACAGGCACCTGAGTGTGGCAACTAGGGGATTTTCACAGTAGCTTCATTGCAGTGTTAATGTAAGCCTACTAGTGACAATAATAATAAATAAACATTAAACATAACTCAAAATCAATTACACAGCATTTAAAATGGTGCTCGATAATCACTCAAAAATATTTTTTAAAATGCGGGAAGACACAGAAAATGGGATTCGTTTGGCAGGTAAAAAATATAGGGCTGTAAAAATCAGTTCTGAGAGGGACCTAAATTCAACAAACTCAAGAAGCAAATACTGACTTGCCTCTGTGGCAAAAGATGATGGGGTAAATCTTATCAAAAAATGGTAGTGTTGTTTTGGCAAGAAAACTTGTGTGTTTCTCTCCAGAGAAACACGTTCGTTTTCTCTCCAGATCTTATGACAGACTGTCAAAAGAAATCAAGAGAACCCTCTTTCTCAAAGACTCTTCCTCCTACCATGGAAGAAGAATCTTTGAATATTTTTAAGGCAGAGGTAGATAAATTCTAGATAAGCAAAGTGGCGAAAGATTATTGGAGTGTATCAGAATGTAGACTTGAGGTTACAATCAGATCAGCCGTGATTTTATTGAATGACGAAGCAGGTTCAAGGGAGCCAAGTGGCCTACTCCTGCTCCTAATTTGTATGTTTGTATGTTCAGTAAGTGTGTGAGTTAGTGAATGGATGAGTGGGGAAGTGAATGCTTGAGTGAGACAGTTAGGTGGGTGAGGTGGGTAGGGTGAGTGAGTGGGTAGCTAGGTCAGGGGCAATTGGATCAGGGGTATAATCAAGTCAGGAATTGCCGTGTGATTGGGGAGTAGTCAGGTGACAGTTAAGTTGGGAGGTTGGTCAGGTCAGGACAGGGGTGTCAGTTGGTCGAATGGGTTGTTGTGTGGTTGTTGGTCAGGGGCATAGCCAGTTGGGGGAATAGTTAGGTGGTCAGGGATTGGTCGAGTTATGAAGGGTATAGTCGGGTGCTTGGGGGTGGTGTGAGGAGGGATTGGGAAGGGCTGGTTGTGGTGTTGAGTTATGCAGGCCATTCACTGAGTTAATCCATTATTACACTGTGCAATGTTTCTTGTGTATGTATCCAGCTACGGCCCTGTTGTATATGTTACACTTCTGAGGATTAAACAAAGTGGAGTCGCAGCACATGGGTGGTTGCAGTCAACAAAAGCAGGTTTATTGAGAAGTTGCTAACTGTACAAAGGCCTGGGCTGAATAAAAGCCCGTGAAGCAGCTGATGATGTCACAAACTAAACACGTGAGTAGACTCTTAAAGTGGCAGCACAACAAGCATCTACCCAAAAATATGGCATTTCCATATATCTGGCCCAAGTCCCTGGCCCTCATCTCAGTCATGCTGTGGAGATGCCGGCGTTGGACTGGGGTAAACACAGTAAGAAGTTTAACAACACCAGGTTAAAGTCCAACAGGTTTATTTGGTAGCAAAAGCAACAAGCTTTCGGAGCCTTAAGCCCCTTCAGGTGACTGGGAATTCTGTTCACAAACAGGGCATATAAAGACACAAACTCAATTTACAGAATAATGGTTGGAATGCGAATGCTGACAGCTAATCAAGTCTTTAAGATACAAGCAATGTGAGTGGCGAGAGCATTAAGACAGGTTAAAGAGATGTGCATTGTCTCCAGACAGGATAGCCAGTGAGACTCTGCAGGTCCAGGCAAGCTGTGGGGATTACAGATAGTGTGACATGAACCCAATATCCCGGTTGAGACCATCCTCATGTGTGCTGAACGTGGCTATCAGTTTCTGCTCCACGACTCTGCGCCATCGTGTGTCGTGAAGGCCGCCTTGGAGAACGCTTACCCGAATATCAGAGACCAAATGCCCGTGACCACTGAAGTGCTCCCCAACAGGAAGAGAACAGTCTTGCCTGGTGATTGTCGAGCAGTGTTCATTCATCCGTTGTCGCAGCGTCTGCATTGTTTCCCCAATGTACCATGCCTTGGGACATCCTTTCCTGCAGCGTATCAGGTAAACAACGTTGGCCGAGTTGCAAGAGTATGTACCATGTACCTGGTGGATGGTGTTCTCACGTGAGATGATGGCATTCGGCCTCTGATATTCGGGTAAGCGTTCTCCAAGGCTGCCTTCACAACACACGACGGCGCAGAGTCGCTGAGCAGAAACTGATAGCCAAATTCCGCACACGAGGACGGCCTCAACCGGGATATTGGGTTCATGTCACACTATCTGTAATCCCCACAGCTTGCCTGGACCTACTGAGTCTCACTGGCTGTCCTGTCTGGAGACAATACACATCTCTTTAACCTGTCTTAATGCTCTCTCCACTCACATTGTTTGTATCTTAAAGACTTGATTAGCTGTAAGTACTCGCATTCCAACCATTATTCATGTAAATTGAGTTTGTGTCTTTATATGCCCTGTTTGTGAACAGAATTCCCACTCACCTGAAGAAGGGGCTTAAGGCTCCGAAAGCTTGTGGCTTTCGCTACCAAATAAGCCTGTTGGACTTTAACCTGGTGTTGTTAACCTTCTTACTGTGTCCACCTCATCTCAGGGTCAGGGGCATTTGTGGAGGGTCAGGAGCAGCACCACTCAATCCCTCGGAAGTTTAATTTCCCTGGCATTTCCCAACTTACTCCAACAATCCGAAGACCGGAAGGTTTGGGCCAATCTCATAAATTTAGAGTAAAGTAATACTTCTCGCTTATACTCATTCTTTAATTTAGAAAGGAACGATATACAATATTTTTAATTCACATGTTATATAATGAGATTATTATTATTTAAAAGGAGAAAGACTGCAGAAAACAGTGGGATTTGGGGGTCCTCGTGCATAAATCACAAAAACTTAGCATGCAAGTTCAACAGGTAATTGGGAAGGCAAATGGAATGTGGGCCTTTATTTCAATTGGAGTATAAAAATAGGGAAGTCTTGCTAAAACTATACAAGGCATTAGTTAGACCGCACCTGGATTACGGTAAACAGTTTTGGTTTCCTTATCGAAGAAGATATACTGGCATTGGAGGCAGTCCAGAGAACATTCAGTTTGGTTGATCCTGGGTATGGAGGGATTTTCTTATGAGGAGAGGTTAAATAGGTTAGGCCTGTACTCATTGGAGTTTAGAAGAGGCGGCTCTATTGGGACATTTAGGATTCTCGGGGGCTCGACAGGGGAGATGCTAAGAGGTTGTGGGAAAATCTAGAACCAGAGGGCATAATGTCAGAATAAGGGGTCACCCATTTAATCAGAGGAAGAATTTCTTCTCTCAGACGGTAGTGAATCTGTGGAATTCATTATCACAGAGGGCTGTAGAGACTGGGTCATTAAGTATATTCAAGGCTACGATAGACAGATTTTTAATCAGAAAAGAAATCGTGGGTTAGTGGGATAAAATGGGAAAGTGGAATTGAGGATTATATCAGATCAGTCATATCTCATTGAATGATTGTGGTAAACCACTGTTAGCTTATTACCTGTATATGTGACATGCCTGGACACATCCCTGCCGGCCCTACCTGAGACTCCTCCCCCCCCGGTCCAGATATAAAGGCGACTGCTCCCCACCCCCCTGCCTCAGTCTGGACCAGTTCATCGGCATGGGTGTGCTCCAAGTCTTTTGCTAATAAAAGCATATTTGTTCTTGCATACAAACTAGTCATTGCTCGATTGATGGTGCATCAATTTTATTAGCAAAAGTTTTGGGATGGAGCAGATACTAAAACCCGACAAACTCGAACTGGACCCTCAAGCTGCAGGAGCCTCTAACAGCTTCGATCACTGGCTGCGCTGTTTCGAAACTTTCCTCATCTCCTCCTCCGTCGTCCGGACCGAAACTGACAAGCTACACGTGCTCCACGCCCGGGTAAGCGATTAAGTATTCTCGATGATTAGAGACGCTGAAACTTACAAGGATGCGATCGAACTTTTAAAAGGCCAGTACAACAAACAGTCTAACGAAATCTACGCCAGACATTTTCTGGCTACTCGCAGACAACAGCCAGGAGAATCGGGTGATCAATTCCCACGTGCGTTGCGGGCACTTGGCAGGGCCTGCAACTGCAAGACCGTAACAGCCGCCCAAAACACTGAGGACTTAATCAGAGATGCCTATGTCACGGATATCAGGTCAAACTATATCCGACAACGACTGCTGGAACAGAGTGGGCTGGACCTACAAAAGACTGTGGCGCTTGCCGACTCGTTAGCGGGGGCCTTCCGTAACCTCGAGGCCTACACCCCCGACCATGGGGACGCATCGTGGACACCGCAGCCGCCGCCACCTCTGTACTCGGAAGGGCCGCAGGCCTATGCCACGCCATGTCTCACCAATGACCCGACCGCTGCAGCAGTCTCCGGAGGCCCGAAGTGCTACTTCTGCAGCCTGGGGAAGCACCCCCGACAACGCTGCCCGGCGAAGGATGCGATCTGCTCAGGGTGTGGAAAGAAGAGCCATTACATGAAGGTATGCAGAGCGAAATCGACCTCCAAGCCCAGTAGCGCCGTGTGCGACCCGCGGGGGCTGCCATCTTGGGCGGCCATAGCCACGTGTGAGCCGTGCGGGCCGCCATCTTGGACGCCATCCAGCGTGAGATGGACCGAATGGTAGACCAGAACAGGCTGCGGGCCACCTTCCCGTACCTGGATGACGTCACCATCTGCGGCCATGATCAGCAGGACCACGACGCCAACCTCATCAAATTCCTCCACACCGCCACACTCCTAAATCTGACCTATAATAAGGAGAAGTGCGTATTCTGCACACACCGCCTCGCCATCCTTGGTTGTGTTGTGGAAAACGGGGTCATCGGTCCCGATCCCGACCGCATGCGTCCCCTCCTGGAACTCCCCCTCCCCACCAGCCTCAAAGCACTGAGGAGATGCCTGGGCTTCTTCTCGTATTACGCCCAGTGGGTCCCCAATTATGCGGATAAAGCCCGTCCGCTCATCAAATCCACCTCTTTTCCCCTGACGGCAGAGGCCCGCCTGGCCTTCGACCGCATCAAAGCAGACATCGCGAAGGCCACGATGCATGCTGTAGACGAATCCATCCCGTTCCAGGTGGAGAGCGATGCGTCTGACTTCGCCCTAGCCGCCACCCTTAACCAGGCGGGCAGACCCATGGCCTTCTTCTCATGAACCCTCCAAGGCCCTGAAATTCGATGCTCCTCTGTCAAAAAGGAGGCCGAAGCCATAGTGGAAGCTGTACGGCAGTGGCGCCACTACTTAGCTGGTAAACGATTCACCCTACTCACGGGCCAACGGTCAGTTGCATTCATGCTTAATAACACGCAGCGGGGCAAGATCAAAAACGATAAAATATTGAGGTGGAGAATCAAGCTCTCCACCCACAATTACGACATCTTATAATGGCAAGGGAAGCTCAATCAGCCCCCAGACGCCCTGTCCCAGGGAATATGTGAAAGCGCACAAATAGACCAATTGCAGACTCTCCACAACGACCTCTGCCACCCGGGGGTCACCAGGTTTTGTCACTTCATTAAAGCCCATTACTGCCCTACTCCATTGAGGAAGTCAGGTCTATAACCAGACACTGCCAGGTCTGCGCAGAGTGCAAGCCGCACTTCTATCGGCCAGACAGAGCACACCTCATAAAAGCCACCCGCCCTTTCGAACGCCTAAGTGTCGACTTCAAAGGCCCCCTCCCCTCTTCTGACCGCAACATATACTTCCTCAACGTCATTGACGAATATTCACGTTTCGCCTCTGCTATTCCCTGCCCGGATATGACCTCGGCCACGGTCGCCAGGGCCCTGCACAGCCTCTTCACCCTGTTCGGTTTCCCTCACTATATCCATAGCGACCGGGGATCCTCCTTTATGAGTGATGAGCTGCGACAGTACCTGCTCTCCAAAGACATAGCCTCGAGTAGAACCACCAGCTACAACCCCAGGGGGAACGGACAGGTAGAGAGGGAGAACGCGACAGTCTGGAAGGCCGTTTTCCTAGCTCTGAGATCTAAAGGTCTTCCAGTCACCCGCTGGCAAGAGGTCCTCCCTGATGCACTACACCCAATTAGATTACTCCTTTGCACAGCTACCAATGCTACCCCTCATGAAAGAATGTTTGTTTTCCCCAGAAAGTCCACCTCGGGGACCTCACTACCGTCGTGGCTGACGTCCCCAGGCCCTGTCCTGCTCCGGAAGCACGTGAGGACCCATAAGTCGGACCCCCTGGTCGAAAGGGTCCAACTCCTCCATGCCAACCCCCAATACGCCTATGTGGCGTACCCCGACGGGCGGGAAGACACGGTCTCTATTCGAGACCTGGCACCTGCAGGTGCCCCAGGGACCACTACGACCCACAACCCCACACCCCCAACCCCGTCCATACAGCACCAGGGCCACAGCACGCTCCCTTGGCCCCCGTATACAGCACGCCTGAGCCCCAGGAGCCGCCACCACGCACCCGACAATCTGAAGGGACTACAGATGACTCGAGCGACTATGACCTGGCGCCTGAACCAACACCGCGGCCACCTGAACCGACACCACAACCGACACTACGGCGGTTGCAGCAGCAGATCAAGCCCCCAGAGAGACTAAATTTGTAATTCTGTAAATATCGTTCCACCCACCTGACCCCCGCCGGACTCTTTTTTAAACAGGGGGTGAAGGTGGTAAACCACTGTTAGCTTATTACCTGTAGATGTGACATGCCTGGACACATCCCTGCCGGCCCTACCCGAGACTCGTTCCCCCCCTGGTCCAGGTATAAAGGCGACTGCTCCCCACCCCCCTGCCTCAGTCTGGACCAGTTCATCGGCATGGGTGTGCTCCAAGTCTTTTGCTAATAAAAGCCTATTTGTTCTTGCATACAAACTAGTCTTTGCTCGATTGATGAGATTTGATGGGCTAACTGATGAGATTTGATGGGCTCGATTGATGAGATTTGATGGGCTAACTGGCCTTTTTCTGTTCCTACATCTTATGTTCTCCTTCCTCAGGAAAATACATTTCAAAATGATATGGGGTTCGATTTCCAATTACAGTCTTACTACCAGATCTACTAGAATGATGGGGGCAATCATGAAGCTGTCAAATCGGTCACTGAACCACATAGGAAATTAATTTAGTCTGTAAGTGTGCAGTGATTAGCAACTGCAGCCTATCTGCCTGTAAAATAGCAAGCACTGCAAGAAGTTCCTAATCTAATTGAAAATGTATGCTGTTGATAAACATGTTAAAAATGCTGACAAACTTCGTAATGTTGGTTACAGAATAACCACATTAGTTGATCATTTATTTAAATATTTCCACGTTTTAATATCAAATATGCTGTAATAGATACTCTGATTCCTTTTCTTGGAATTTACAATAGTAGTTAAAATGCACACATATTAATGGAGCCAAGTTTCAACAACACTGCTGTTAATAATTGAAAGGTAATGCTTCCTTGCCCCTGAACTATGAAAGGACTCCCCTTCATGCACTTCATTGAGACTAAACAGAAAGAATAATACAAGAGCTTGCATGCTGATGTTGCTGCGAGCATAGTTCAGTGCCTGCTGTCATTCAGCTGCCATTTAATGTCCTCTATTATTAACTCCATTTGCATCATTGCAGATTTATGAATATTTTCAATGAAAAATTAAACTGCACTGTTCAGATTTAACAATAAAAGGAAAGCAGTATTTTTTATAATTTATTACTGGAATAAGCCTGCAAATGACAGCAAAATTTAAATAAGACCAAAATGTTGCAGGTGCTGGAAATCTGTAATCAAGACAGAAAATGCTGGAAGCACTTAGTAAGTGAGGCAACATCTATGGAGTGAGAAACAGAGCTAATGGGCCAGATTTTCGTTCCAGAGTTGAGTAGCGGGAGTCTTGCCTTATCGAGGAGAAAGTGCCCTGACTGGCATGATTTTCATTCTCCAACCCCAGACGCAGAGGCAAAATTTAAAGGGATATAGTAACAGCAGTTTTCTTAGAAGAAATTAGAAATGTTCTTTTAGGCAGTTTCACATTTACCATTGTTACTGTAGGATTTATCAGAATGATACAGAGCATATATTGCGTGAATAATCATGAAAATGCCCTGAGCTTAAGGGGCCAAGGGTGTGGGTGGGGGCATGAATAGCCATTGCATTGGCAAGGGGATAATAAACGGCCATTGGGAAGATGGTGTGCATTAAGTTAGGAAGGGGGAGGCTATAAGTTGCCATGTGGGTGGATGGGCATGAATGGGCATTAAATTGGCAAGTTGGCTATATGGGGCGAGGGGGTGGGTGGGGAGCATGAAAGGGGAATGAGTGGCACAGGTAAAACCTTTTGAAGTTATCTTACAAAATATTCTCGAATCCAGACGATAGTTCAGACAGTGGCACAGAGGTCAGCATTACTGCCTCAAATTTCCAGCGACCCAGATTCAATTCCAGCCTGGGTGACTGTCTGTGTGGAGTATGCACGTTCTCCCTTTGTCTGCATGGGTTTCCTCCGGGTGCTCTGGCTTCTTCCCACAGTCCAAAGATGCGCAGGTTGGTGGATTGGCCATGCTACATTGCACCTCAATGACCCAACATGTGCAAGTTAGATGGATTAGCTATGGTAAATGTGTAGGTTGCAGTGATAGGGCAGGGGAGAGGGCTTCATCAGACAGTCGGTGCAGCTCGATGGGCCAAATGGCCTCTTCTGCATTGTACGGATTCTATGACCTCCTATTAGGGGACCTGAACCATGTGTCCTTGAGAAACTGACCTAACTCCATAAAAATTGTTGGAATCAGAAGTGCTGGGAGGTGCCTACGATAGACAGGTTGAGAATGAGAATGGGTTTTGAGTAAGGGGAGGGTAGAAGATGGGAAAGATTAAGGGGGCGATTTTACCATTCCGTTGCGCCTGTTTTCAGGCGCGGCACGATGGTAAAGTGGGGCGCAAAGCGCTTTGCGCAAAAAATTGGCGCCATTTTATGAGCACCGGATTTTCGGCGCATTCAGCCTCTCGCCGGAAATGGGCAAGAGGCAGGTTGATGTAGGTAAATTTATTTTAATGCTGTTCTACATCTGCTTACCGAGCCCAGCGCTCAATTGACCGGGCCCCCCCCCTTTGTGACCACGCCAACAAAGGTTCTCGCCGATGAGGCACAGACATGCTCCCCATGAGCGAGGAGCAGTCAACTTGGCCTCACTGGTGGAACTGAGGCCATTGAGGCCTCCCCAGGGAGGCCGAGGGCAAAGGGTGGATGCCCCTTGAGCAGTGCCAGACTGGCAGTGCTACCCTGGCACCTGGGCAATGCCCACCAGGCAGTGCCTTAGGGCAGGGCCAATGGGGGGCAGTGGGGGTGGGGCTAATGGGGGAGGGGGCCTGCTGCTACTCTGAAGGATTGTTGTGGGGAGGAGGGAGGGAGGGAGGGAGGGAAAGGGGGCCCGCTACCACTTTGCAGGGATCGTTGTAGGGGGGGGGGGGCACTGAAACTCTGCAGGGATCATTGTGGGGGCCCACTGCCACTCTGCAGGGATCATTGGGCGGAAGGGCGAGAGGGCCCACTGCCACTCAGCAGGGATCATTGGGAGGAAGGGCGAGGGGGCCCACTGCCACTCTGCAGGGATCGTTGGGGGGAGGGAGAGGGGGCTCGCTGCAACTCTGCAGGGATCATTGGGGGGAGTGCGGCGGGTCCCCAATTGGTCTAGGTGGCAGGGGGTCGGCGGGGGCCCCTGCGATTGCGGGGAGGTGGGGAGGGAGCTGCTTAAGGCTGCCTGCATGAGCAAGGGCCCGACAGTTCTCTCTTTTCTGTCAGACCCCTGCTACTGCTAATGCACATGTGCTGCATCAGAGGCCTGCACGTATGCACTGCCTCCCTCTGCAGTCTTTTGAGCGTGTTAAGCCCCGCCCACAGGTTTCTGCAGCAAGCAATAGATTTGGTCAAAATTTTGCAAGCAGCGTGCATATGTGGGGAGCCTGAAAACACACCCAAAAGACGGATCCAAAACTCTCCCAGTTTCAAGTCCGCCCAGCACTTAGAAAAAAAAGGTAAAATTGCCCCCTAAATGTTCAAATAGTTATGAAACACCAAAGAAAATGACGATGGAGCAAGAAAGGAGAAAGAAACAAAAGAGCAGGTGTTCTGCTGTCTGAAAGCAAAAAGAAGAGAAAAACTAAAACTTGCAAAGAAAAGGAAACAAAAGGGGGCAGAGATTACAATCTGAAATTGCGAAACTATGAATCTCTCGCCGCCCATTAAAATTGAGCAGCAGCGGGATGAGGCCCTTACGACCCTGGGCAGGTGGCCCACCTGACAACAACCCCGGCTGCTTGTAAAATCGTGGGCCGGCAACGGGAACTCCACTGATGGCACTGTACTCTATTTTACAAGTCTACCTGCCTGCCTGCAGGTGGCCCATAAAATCCAGTCTGTTAACTCTGTTCCACTTTGCAAATATGCTACAAAGCCTGCATGCTTGGCATTTCCAGAACTTATTGCCTTTATTTAAATTTCAAATAGAATCAGAATCATAGAATCCCTACAGTGCAGGAGGAGGTTATTCGGCCCATTGAGTTTGCACTGACCACAATTTCACCCAGGCCCTATCCCCATAACCCCATCCATTTACCCTAGCTAGTCCCCCCGACACTAAGGGGCAATTTTAGCATGGCCAATCAACCTAACCCGCACATCTTTGGACTGTGGGAGGAAACTGGAGCACCTGGAGGAAACCCATGCAGACATGGGAAGAACGTGCAGACTCCGAACAGACAGTGACCCAAGCCAGGAATCGAACCCGGGTCTCTGACGCTGTGAGGCAGCGGTGCTAACCACTGTGCCGTCGTGCCACCCTTAATAAATGCACAGCCGGTCAATTTAATTTATTGTTCACCCGAGCTAGTCTCCCTGACACTAAGGGGCAATTTAGCATGGCCAATCCACCTAACCAGCATGTCTTTCGGACTGTGGGAGGAAACCGGAGCACTCGGAGGAAACCCATGCAGACACGGGGAGAACTTGCAAACTCCACACAGACAGTGACCTGAGCCGGGAATCGAACCCAGGTCGCTGGTGCTGAGAGGTAGCAGTGCTAACCATTGTACCACCGTGCCACCCCGTAAATAGTTTTGAGTCATCGTCAGGTGACTAAATTCTTAGGATACAATCAGACTATATGTTAACTGTCAGTACAAAATCGTTTTGACCTTGAACAACACGAAAACCCAGGCTGTAAATCAGATCCCGAATTGCTGTAGAACTGCTGTCCCCTACTTCAGGCCCTATCAGCAGATTCAGAATGCATTTATTTAATAACTACATGGAAATGGTTTTGCACCCACACAGCAGTGTCAATGCATGCTAAGTGTCGTTCAAACAGCAGATATAATTTGTCAACAGCTCTTATAACTTTGAGTTCAGTTAGAAATAAACTAACAACACAGAACTTTGAAACAAAAGTTTTAACAAAAAGTCTCGTAAAGACTAAAATAATGACGAACATATTTTCAAAGATTAAAATGAATATATGGCTGTAATTTGGAAGCAAAGGATTGAACAAAATGGGGAGATTTTCTACCCTGTTTGGGGGGCATGGGACTGGCGGAAGGGGCGTAGAGATGAGCAGGAGACCCAAGACAGCTTTTACACCGGCTCGATTGTTCCCGTCCCCAGCCAATGATGTAACGGGAATCCCGACTTTCCCATTTACATCGAATTTACAATGCAGATCAGACATTTCCGCCAGATTGACCTCCACATTGGACTGTCCGTCACATTGGTGAGCCCACACGCTGACATGAATCAGGACAGGTCCCCCAGACATGCACCTGACGAACACGACCCGCCAGTGGTGCACAGGTGAGTTCATGAGTTCAGCCCCCAGACTTCATTCCTGGCCAGTATCCTGAGGGGACCGTGCCGAATAGGGGGTTCCGTAAAAGAAGTGCCAGGGATTCTGTGCGTGTGTGTGTCAGGGGAGAGGGGTGGTCGGTGTCATGAAGTAGTAACATGTCAGGTGGGGATCCGTGTCTGGGTGTGTGGAGGGGAGGTTCCATTTCCATGTATTCCTTTTTTCTACATCAGGGAAAATTCCCTGAGACCATAACCAAGGCCATAACTAATAATCAAAGTCAAGAAAAGATAGCCACATGAGCCAGAACCTACCAGAATGTGCTGTGGAGTGGAACAGTGTGACTGTGCAAGCTCTTCATTACAACCCAGACTTATGTTAAGTTATGTCTAACAATATGTCTAACATGCTGCCAGTCATGTGTTCTTTATTTCAAATGGGGTAGGGAGCCGAAGTGATGGTCTCGCCACTTCCATATTGAAAATCGCAATCCTACCTTCCTCACTGGCATATTATTAACTTATAGAACAGAATCCAGTTCTACAGACTACTGCTTCTCGAGTACAAAACTTGGGGAACTTGAGGGAAGAGGCGCTGTTCTGGTATTTAAAAAAAACAACAGTCTGAGGGGGAATGGGAGACAGTGACAGCTGAGGTCTAGAGACTTTAATTAAAATTAACAGTTAAACAAGGTACTGACTAGATTCGATTAGAAGGAATAAAGTTTTATTTAGATCTTGGATGGCTAGTTGAGACCTGTTGCATGCAATTCCTGCAACATGTTGGAACTTCAGGACATGTGCCTTTAGGGACCATGTGCGTATGAGGTGTCCATAGCTGCTTGAGCTGAGCTTGAAAGACAACTGGAGTTACTGCAGAGCATCAGAGAGCCCATCCCACAGATAGAGATCAGGATACTAGATGAGTGACCATCTGGAAGAGTAGGAAGAGATGGAGAAGATGCTGGAGTCTTTGGGGTGTTTACCACTCTCAAACAGGAACTGGACTGCTGGAAGTGATGAAACCTTGAAGGGATGCAGTCCATACTATGGCATCAATCAATTTGTAAGGGACTGCACTGAAGGGAACAAAAAGAGGAGGAATGCAATGATTATAGGAGATCTTTAGTTTGCAGAAAAGGCAGGTGTTTCTGTAACTATCACCATGAATCTTGGATAGAGTGTTACCTTCCTTGTCCCAGGGTAAAGGACATCACAGAAAAGTTAACTAGGGCATGTTTTTCCTTTATTCTTTAATGGAATGGCAAGACCTTCAACTGCCCTTGAACTGAATGGCTTGCTAGGCCACTTCAGAGGGAAGTTGCAATTTAATCATTTTGCTGTGGTTCTGGAGTCACATATAGGCCATTGGAATAAGGATGGCAGATTTCCTTCCCTAAAAAGATATGAATGAATCAGATGGGTTTTTACAACAAAAGCTGATAGTCGTCATGGTCATCATTACTGAGACGAGCTTCATATTCCAGATTTCATTAATCGCAAGTCCAAACGTTGCTGTGATGGGATTTGATTACATGTCCCGAGAGCATTAGCCTGGGCCTTCAGATTACTAACCCAATGACATTGTCACTACAACTACCATTGCTGTGGTTCATGTTATTACCAACGACATAGAGAGAGGAGGAATTAAAGTCCTACAGTCAGACTTTCAGAAACTAGGGCAGAAGTTAGCTTGAAGGTAATAATTACTGCCAAGCATAAACAAGAGTAGAAAATGGAAGATAATGCATGATTTAACTATGGTGCAGGAAGGAGGGCTTTAGATTCTGTGTATATTGGCATCAGTTTTGGAGCAGGAGGCATCTATTTGATCCTGTTGCATCTCAACAGGATTGGGGCCAATGGGGAACCTCTTCATGGGAAGTTCATTAGTGGGAGTTTGGAAGGTTTAAACTAAATTGGCAGGGATGTAGAAAAGAGAAATAATGTGCATAAAAGAGTGAGATTACTGGAGATGGAATTAGAAGTAGACTAAGAGACAATGAGAAATAAAAAGATAGGTTTAGAATGCATGTGTGAATAAAGTTGGTGAGCTACAAGTGCAAATAGTCATGTGGCAATATGATGTAGTGGCAAAAACAGAAAGGTAGCTTAAAATAGTGAGGCTGAGTGCTTAATATTCACAGAGTGAAAGCATTTTGAGAAGATGGGGTATAAAGAAAAGAAAAAGGGATGGCAGTTCTGATTACACTGGAGTTTTGGTAGAGAAGATGACCTTGAGGTGAAAATAACAGCATCAATTGAATCAATCAAATAATCCACAAACTACTGTGCACTCTTCAGTTTGAAACTGACATTTTTAAAAACTCTTTGAGAGTTGAGAACCAAACTAACAAGCTACTGGAGGTATTCTATAGGCCTCAAAATAATGTGAGATTTAGAGTTGCAAATCTGCAAGAAAATCACAGATGAGTGAAAGAGCCACAGAGTGGTGACACTTGGGGATCTTAAATACCCAAATATCAACTGGGATAATGTTAGAGTAAAGGAAAAGGAGGGGGAGGAATTTCTGAAAGGGGTTCAGGAGAATTTCTTCAACCAACATGTTCGCAGTCCAATTAGGAAGAAGGTATTTGATACAGTGTCACACAACAGACTTGTGAAAAAAGTTATAGCTCATGGAATAATAGGGATGGTAGCCATTTGGATACAAAATTGGCTGAATAGTAGGCCGGATAGTAGGATGCAGAGAGTAATGGTCAATGGATATTTTTCTGGCTGAAGGAAGGTTTGTAGTGGAGCGTCCCAGGGGTCAATACTGGGACCCTTGCTTTTCCTGATATATATTAATGAACTAGATCTTGGAGTGCAGGGGACAATTTCAAAAAGTGAGAGGAAACAAAGAAATGGCAGAGGAACGGAATAGTTACTTTGCATCAGACTTCACAGTGGAAGACACCAGTGGGGTGCCAGAGCTCCAGGAGAATCAGGGGGCATAGGTGAGTATAGTGGCCATCACTAAGAAGGTTCTGGGGAAACTGAAAGGTCTGTGGTGGATAAGTCACCTGGACCGGATGGACTACACCCCAGGGTTCTAAAAGAGATAGCTGAGGAAATTGTGGAGGCATTGGTGGTGATCTTTCAGGAATCACTGGAGGCAGGGAGGGTCTCAGAGGACTGGAAAGTAGCTAATGTAACACCGCTGTTTAAGAGGGGAGGGAGGCAGCAGACAGGAAATTATAGGACGGTTAGCTTGACTTTGGTCATTGCCAAGATTTTAGAGTCCATTATTAAAGATGAGATCGTGGAGTACTTGGAAGTGCATGATAAAATAGGACTGAGTCAGCAGGGCTTCGTCAAGGGGAGGTCATGTCTGACAAATCTGTTAGAGTTCTTTGCGGAGGTAACAAGGAAGTTAGACAAAGGAGAACCAGTGGGCATGATTTATTTAGATTTCCAGAAGGCCTTTGACAAGGTGCCGCATAGGAGACTGTTAAATAAGTTAAGTGCCCATCGTGTTAAAGGTAAGATCCTGGCATGGTGATGCGCATCAATTGGACACGAGGCTCGAAGCTTCGGTAAAAGAAGGCTTTTATTAACTAACAATGGAACTATCAGAACTTTAACACACTATCCCAGACTGAAGGGGTCCCGTCCGAGCAGGGAGTCTTATACCTCTCCCAGGAGGCGGAGCCCGACTGGGATGTACCACAACAGTAACAAACACAGGTGTATCAATCCCACCCTACCCCAACAGCAACATTAGTACAATCCCACAGTAACCTATATACATTCCTGTAGTGCTGGCCAGCCCTGGCTCAGTACTATCCAGTGGGAACCAACGATGGTTCACCACATTCACCCCTCCTTTGAGAACAAAGGCCGGCGGGGTACGAAAACAGACTAAAATGTCAGCAGATTATAAGTTCAGACGGTCTGGAGGACCGCACCGTCGTTGTGACCTCCTCAATACCGGCGGTGACACCGGAGTAGGCACTTGCGGTGGCATTCTCCCCAAAACGGCGTCCAGCTGTTCTCCCACGGACTCACAGGCCGGTTGACCCTGATTAGACGGTAGTGCAGGGGATCCTGACACATTCTGCGGTGGCGACCATCTTTGGGGCTCAGGCAAGCTGTGCACTGGAGTAAAACTATTAAGCACTGGTCCCGATGCTGCCCGCGCTACGTCCGGGGGAGAAATAAGGGATAACGGATTCGTCACTGGGGGTATGGGAGCGACAGGAGTTGCTACGTCCCCTGCGGGCGCCAGGTCTCGGATCGAGACTGTGTCCTCTCCCCCGTCAGGATATGCCACCTAGGCATACTGAGGGTTGGCGTGGAGGAGGTGGACCTGTTCGACCAAGGGGTCGGACTTGCGGGCCCTTACATGTCGCCGCAGGAGGACGGGTCCTGAGTACGTCAACCAGGCTGGTAAAGATATCCCCGAGGAAGACTTCCGAGGGAATGAGAACATCCTCTCGTGGAGAGTAGCATTGGTTGCCGTACACAGGAGGGAGCGAATAGAGTGAAGCGCATCAGGGAGGACCTCCTGCCAACGGGAGACTGGAAGACCTTTGGATTTCAACGCCAATAGCATAGCCTTCCAGACTGTAGCATTCTCTCGTTCCACCTGTCCATTACCCCTAGGGTTGTAACTCGTGGTCCTACTAGAGGCAATCCCGTATGAGAGCAGGAATTGCCTCAAGTCATTGCTCATGAACGACGAGCCCCTGTCGCTATGGATATAGCTGGGGTACCCGAACAGGGTAAAAAGATCACGGAATGCCTTGATCACCGTGGCAGCCGATGTGTCCGAGCAGGGGACAACAAACGGGAACCGGGAGTACTCATCTATTATGTTCAGAAAGTACACGTTCCGATCTGTTGAGGGAAGGGGGCCCTTAAAATCAACACTCAGCCTCTCGAAGGGGCGAGTGGCCTTGACCAAATGTGCCCGGTCAGGTCGGTAAAAGTGCGGTTTGCATTCCGCGCAAATCCGACAGCTCCTTGTCACCGACCTGACGTCCTCCACCGAGTAAGGCAGGTTGCGGGCTTTGACAAAGTGGTAGAGCTGAGTGACCCCAGGATGGCACAGATCATTATGGAGGGCGTTCAAGCGATCCTCCTGAGTACTAGCGCATGTTGCGCGCGAGAGGGCATCCGAGGGCTCATTGAGCTTCCCTGGACGATACATGATATCGTAGTTATAGGTGGAGAGTTCAATTCTCCACCGCAAGATCTTGTCATTCTTGATCTTGCCCCTCTGCGAGTTGTTGAACATGAACGCCACGGACCGCTGGTCCGTGATCAGGGTGAACTGCTTTCCCGCCAGGTAATGGCGCCAATGTCTGACGGCCTCCACAATGGCCTGGGCCTCCTTTTCCACCGCTGAATGCCGAATTTCAGGGCCTTGGAGGGTGCGGGAAAAAAACGCGACGGGCCTGCCCGCCTGGTTAAGTGTGGCGGCCAGGGCGAAATCAGATGCATCGCTTTCCACCTGAAAAGGGATGGATTCGTCTACCACGTGCATCGTGGCTTTCGCGATGTCGTGTTTCAATTCCTTGAAGGCCAATTGGGCCTCTGGCGTGAGTGGAAAAGTCGTGGACATAATAAGCGGACGGGCTTTGTCCGCGTAGTTGGGGACCCACTGCGCATAATAGGAGAAGAAGCCTAGGCATCTTCTCAGTGCTTTTGCGCTAGCGGGCAAGGGAAGTTCAGCAAGGGGGCGCATACGGTCTGGATCAGGGCCGATGACCCCGTTTTGCACCACGTATCCCAGGATGGCTAACCGGCGCGTACAGAATACACACTTCTCCCTGTTGTAGGTCAAATTCAGACGAGATGCAGTGCGTAAGAAGTTCTGGAGATTTGTGTCATGGTCCTGCTGATCATGGCCGCAGATGGTGACATTACCCAGGTACGGGAAGGTAGCCCGCAGCCTGTTCTGGTCCACCATTCGGTCCATAGCACGCTGGAAGACCGAGACCCCATTGGTGACACCAAATGGAACCCTAAGAAAATGATACAAACGACCATCCGCCTCAAAGGCCGTGTATTGTCGGTCCTCTGGGCGAATGGGGAGTTGGCGGTAGGCGGACTGGAGGTCTATGGTGGAGAACACCCGGTACTGCGCAATCTGATTGACCATATCAGATATGCGCGGGAGAGGATACGCATCCAGCTGCGTATATCAGTTAATGGTCTGACTGTAATCAATGACCATCCGGGGTTTGTTCCCGCTCTTGACCACCACAACCTGTGCTCTCCACGGACTAACACTGGGCTGTATGATCCCTTCTTTGAGGAGTCGCTGAACCTCAGGTCTGATGAAGATCCGATCCTCAGTGCTGTAACGCCTACTTTTAGTAGCGATGGGCTTGCAGCCTGGTACCAGATTCTGAAATAAAGAGGGTGTGGTGATCTTTAATGTAGAAAGATTGCAGGCGGGGCGCTTTGGGCAATTTGGAGACTGCAGCTGTTCTCCCACTGCCAGCGAAGGGAGTGGCCCACCGTACTGTAGGATCACACTCTTCATGTGGACCATGAAGTTTAGTCCGAGAAGAATTGGTGCGCAAAGATACGGCAACACAAGGAGCCTGAAACGCTCGTAAATTGTGCCTTGTACTTTCAAGGTTACCACACAACGTCCTAGCACAGCGACAGACCGGGACCTTGATGCCATAGAGATTGTCTGTTTGGCAGGTTGAATCTGGAGTCTACACCTCTTCACAGTGTCAGGGTGGATACAGCTCTCAGTGCTCCCGCTGTCAAACAGACAATAAAGCACATGATTGTTTACCTGGATATCCATCATCGAACAATCAAGCCTGTGAGGCTTAGCCTGGTCCAGGGTGATCGACGCCACCGTTGGTCCGTGAACGTCACTGCAGGCAGCTGAGGTCGACGCTGAGGACCCCTGCTGGTCGCTCGTGGTCATCGTCGACCAAAATGGCCGCCCCCATGAATCGCACATGGGTGAGGGCGCCAAACTTAGCGACCCCTGGTGGTCATCCTCCTCCGACTCCGTCGACCGCAATGGCGTCGTCCTGGACTCGCACGTGGACGAACCCCGCGAGGACTTCGACGACGATGGTGATGATCCCAGTTCCGAAGGGTCACAGGCCACACTGCCGTTCCTGGGCTTCGATCTGCACACCTTTGCATAATGCCCCTTTTTACCGCATGCGGTACAGATTACCGCTTTAGCGGGACACTTTTGTCGGGTATGTTTGGCTCCTCCGCAGAAATAGCACCGCGGGCCGCATGGGGCTGCAGCCATCGTCTGGCCCACATGGGAGCACGCCATAACTCTGCACTTCAAGCCCGAGGGGCGAGGAGGGATTTGCGACTGCTCCTGCCACGTTGTCTCCACGTGGTCCTCCGGATACAGGACTAAGCTCTTCGAAGCCGACTCGAGCATTTCAGCTAATTCCATGGCCTGGGTAAGGTTGAGATTACCCTTTTCTAGCAGCTTGAGACGGATGTATGAAGACCCGACCCCAAACGCATCTCGGGCGAGGTCGTACATGCTCTGCTCAGCCGACACAGTTTTGCAGTCACAGCCCCTGGCTAGCTATAAGAGCTCATTGGCGTAGTCCTCCATGGTTTCGCCCGACTGCCGACGTCGGGTAGCGAGGAGGTAACGAGCGTGGATCTCGTTAGGAGGTTTCGTATAGCGCTTCTTTAGAAGCTCGAGGGCCCTAGGGTAAGTGGTGGCCGCACGGATCGCGAGGTAGACAGTGTCGCTTACCCTCGCATGGAGGACCCGGAGTCTGTCATCATCTGTGGTGACCGCTGCGGAGGCTGCTCGGTAATCTTCAAAACACTTCAGCCAGTGGTCGAAGGTGTTAGAAGCGCCCACCGCACGTGGATCTAGCGTCAGACGTTCTGGCTTGAGGATTTGCTCCATACTCTCCTTTCTTTTTTTTTCTTCCGTCGAGAGTTTAATTTTAGTTAATAAAATTGATGCGCATCAATTGGACACGAGGCTCGAAGCTTCGGTAAAAGAAGGCTTTTATTAACTAACAATGGAACTATCAGAACTTTAACACACTATCCCAGACTGAAGGGGTCCCGTCCGAGCAGGGCGTCTTATACCTCTCCCAGGAGGCGGAGCCCGACTGGGATGTGCCACAACAGTAACAAACACAGGTGTATCAATCCCACCCTAACCCAACAGCAACATTAGTACAATCCCACAGTAACCTATCTACATTCCTGTAGTGCTGGCCAGCCCTGGCTCAGTACTATCCAGTGGGAACCAACGATGGTTCACCACACATGGATAGAGGATTGGCTGACTGGCAGAAAGCAAAGAGTGGGGATAAAGAGGTCTTTTTCAGGATGCCAGCCGGTGACTAGTGGTTTGCCTCAGAGGTCAGTGTTGGGACCACAACTTTTCACAATATACATTAATGATTTGGAAGAAGGAACTGAAGGCACTGTTGCTAAGTGTGCAGGTGATACAAAGACATGTAGAGGGACAGGTAGTACTTGAGGAAGCAGGGGGAGGGTTCCAGAAGAACTTGGACAGGCTAGGAGGGTGGGCAAAGAAGTGGCAGATAAAATACAATGTGGAAAAGTGAGAGATTACGCATTTTGGAAGGAGGAATGGTGGCATAGGCTATTTTCTAAGTGGGGAAATGCTTAGGAAATCAGAAGCACAAAGGGACTTGGGAGTCCTTGTTCAAGATTCTCTTAAGGTTAACGTGCAGTTTCAGTCAGCAGTTAGGAAGGCAGTTGCAATGTTAGCATTCATGTCGAGAAGGCTAAAATACAAAAGCAGGGATGTACTTCTGAGACTGCATAAGGCTCTGGTTAGACCCCATTTGGAGTACTGTGAGCAGTTTTGGGTCCCATATCTAAGGAAGCATGTGCTGGTCTTGGAAAGGGTCCAGAGGAGGTTCACAAGAATGATCCCTGGAATGAAGAGCTTGTTGTATGAGGAATGGTTGAGGACTCTGGGTCTGTACTCGGAGTTTAAAAAGACGAGGGAGGGATCTTATCGAAACTTACAGGATACTGCGAGGCCTGGATAGAGTGGACATGGAGAGAATGTTTCCACTAATAGGAAAAACTAGAACCAGAGGGCACAACCTCAGACTAAAGGGACGATCCTTTAAAACAGTGATGAGGAGGAATTTCTTCAGCCAGAAAGTGGTGAATCTGTGGAACGCTTTGCTGCAGAAGGTTGTGGAGGCCAAGTCATTGAGTGTCTTTAAGACAGAAATAGATAGGTTCTTGACCAATAAGGGGATCGGGGTTATGGGGAAAAGGCAGGAGAATGGGGATGAGAAAAATATCAGCCATTCAATCATGGCTGAGCAGACTCGATGGGCCGAGTGGCCTAATTCTACTCCCAAGTCTTATGGTGATGCATTTTGATAGGAAGAACATGGAGAGACAATATAAAATAAAGGGTAAAATTTTTAAAGGGTGCAGGAGCAAAGGATGTGTGTGTATATGTGCATAGATCATTTAAGGTGGCAGGACAGGTGGAGAAAGCAGTTAATAAAACATACAGTATTCCAGGCTTTATTAATAGAGGCATAGAGTACAAGAGCAAGGAGGTAGTGCTGAACTTGTATTGTGTACAGTTCTGCATGCCACACTCGAGGAAGGATGTGAACCCACTGGAGAGAAGAGGTTTACAAGGATGAGAATAGAGTCATACAGGTTTACAGCATGGAAACAGGCCCTTCGGCCCAACATGTCCATGCCGCCCCTTTGTTTAACCACTAAGCTAGTCTCAATTGACCGCGTTGGCTCATATCCCTCTATACCCACCTTACCCATGTAAATAGAGATTTCAGTTATGAGGATAGATTGGAGAGGATGGGACTGTTCGCCATGGAGAGAAGAAGGCCAAGAGGAAACTTGATAGAGATGTTCAAAATCATGATGGGGCTGGACAGAGTAGACAGAGAGAAACTGTTCCTGCTCAAAACGATCAAGAACAAGACGGCAGAGATTTAAAGTGATGTGCAAAAGAAACAAATGTGATGCGAGTGGTTCAGGTCTAGATTACTCTATCTGGAAATGTGGTGAAGACAGGTTCAATCGAGGCATTCAAGAGAGAATTAGATGATTAGCTGAATAGAAACAATGCGCAAGAGTACAGGGAAAAGGCAGGGGAATGGCACTAAGTCACATTTGGAGAGCCAGTGCAGACATGATGGGCCAAATGGCCTCCTTCTGCCTTAACTCTCTGTGATTCTGTGATAAGGTTTGGATTATCAATGGAGAAGAGCAAGGAACAACCTAAAGTAACATTTCTAAATTGAAAGAGGGCTAATGTCAATCAGATGAGAGGCGATCTAAATCAGGTAAAATGGAACCAAAGGCAAACAGAAAAAATTGTAACAGAACAATGGGTGATTATTAAGGAAGAGATGCCTCAGGCTAGGAACTAGAAGGAATAACAAGGGAACCAAAGCCAGGGCTAATTAGATAATGAGGGAGATACAGAATACAATAAAATAAAAAAGTGATATATGATGCACATCCAGTTCATTCTTCCAGTGAGAACCATGCCAAATGCAATAAGTTCAAAGGGACCATAAAGAGGAAAATTAGAATATGAGATTAGAATGGCAGTTAACACAAAAGATAAACAAAAATCATTTACCAACATGTAAATAGTAAGTGGGTAATAAGAGTGGGGGGGAGTTCTATTAGAGACAAGGAAGATGATATATGCTTCGAGGTGCAGAGCAAGGCTAGAATACTTAATTCGCACTTTTCATCAGTGTTTATTCAGGCAGAAAACACTGACAAAATATTGGTCTGAGCAGAAATGGCAGATAAATTCAATGGGTGAAAATTGATGGGAAGGATATACAGAAAAGGTTTCAAATGAATAAGTTGCCTGGTCCTGAAGGCTTACATCCCAGGTTGCTATGAACAAAGGGAACTGGGATAGCAGAAGAGCTTACGAACATATGTATGAATTAGGAGCAGGAATAGGCCATTCGGCTTCTCGAGCTTGCACCACCATTTAATAAGATCATGGTTGATCTGATAGTAACCTAAAACCTGCACTCCGCCTATCCTTGATAACTTATCACCCCTTGTTTACCAAGAGTCTATCCACCTCTGCCTTGGGCAGAATTTTATGAAAAAAATCCTAAGTGTCGAACAAGCAAGAAAATGGGAGCGTTTCAGAATCATTGCTTCGGCAAGTTTGAAAATGCAATCTTATGGCACTTAGTGGAAAAAATAGTGCTAGGATGTGATTCTTGCCAGCCCGATTTTGCAGGCAAAACAAAGCCAGTATGATCGGGGAGGCGAAAAGTCGGGCGCAAACCTAGTTTTTCGCTTTATGCCCAACCTTGCCACCTTGCCTCATCGAAAGTCAGGCGGGATGAGGCTGTAAGATTGTGCCCATATGTTTCAATCAAGTTGCCTCTTACTCTTCTATACGCCATTGGGTACAAGCCTAGGCAGCCCAACCTTTCCTCAAAAGATAACCCAGTCATTCCAGTATTAGTCTTGCTAAATGTCCTCCAAAGTACTTCCAATGCATCTACATCCTTCATTAAATATGATCAATACTATACACAGTACCCCTGATGTGGTCTCACTGGTGCCTGTATAACGTAAGCATAACATCCCTACTTTTGTGTTCAATTCCCCTCACAATGAATGATAACATTCTCTTAGTTTTCCTAATTACTTGCTGTACCTGCATACTAGCCTTTTGTGATTCATGCACTAAGGCACCCAGATCCCCCTGCATCTCAGAGCTCTGCAATCATTCACCATTCAGGTCATATGGTTCTCTTTTATTTTTCTTGGCAAAATGGACAATTTCACATTTACCCACATTATGCTCTATTTGGCAGATCTTTTCCCACTTATTTAACCTATTCTATAGCTTTTTGTAGTGTTCCTATGTCCTATTTAGTGCTTACTTTCCTTCCTCTTTGTATCATCAGAAAAATTGGAAACTATCCACCTATCCCATCAACTCAAATCATTTATATAAACTGAAAACAGTTGAGGTCCTAGCACAGATCCTGGTGACACACCACTCATTACATCTTGCCAAAAGACACATTTATGCCGATTCTTTGACATTATCTTCCAATTTTCTCTAGATACTGGGAAGGTACTACATGATGGGAAAGTGAAAAATGTCACATCCTTATTCAAGAAATTGTGTAAGGACATTCCTAGTAACTAGAAGCCGGTCAATTTATCAGTGATGGGTAATGTTTTTGAAGAAATTAACAGGCACTTGGAAAGGTCTGGATGAATTAAGGAGAATCAGCACAAATTCATAAAAGACAGATCATGTTTGATGACTCTTAATTGAAGTTTTGATGAAGTAACAGAGAAGGTTGATGATGTGAATTCAGAAGATGATATCTATATGGATCTTATTGTCTTGTCAGCCGTGCCTCGATTCAAGGATTATGTCTACTCAGGGTCGTGAGTTTCTGCCATGGATCTTCATGTGACTAAACAGGCTAATTCGCAATCTGCAGGTTTTTCGGCACTTGGCAGGATATCCCACATGGTAGTGGAATTCAGAGTGATATATTTGTTTCTTTTTCTTTCCTTCTCTATCTCCACTCTGCCTCATCATTAAGGTGTTTGGACACAAAACATGATACAGCTTGATGAACGAGTTATCACCATTTTGATTGATTGGGAGTAAACTCCTCACAGTCATTAATGTCAATGTTGCTGCGCTTCAAGAAGAGCTTCAGAGTGTCTTTGTAGCATTTTCTTTGTCCTCCCATGGAACACTGGCCATTTGAAACCTGAAAAAACAGGACCTGGTGGGGGAGATGCTTTTTAGCCATCTGGACACAGTATCCAGTCCATCATAGTGGGAGCTTTGCTTGAATGCTTTTGGAGCTGGCTTCCAGAAAGACACTTAAGAAGGATCTTAAGAAAATGGTTGAAAAAGTACTACATAAAAGGCTGGTTACCAAAACTAAGGCTCACAGAATAAGAGAGTCCATGTCAGCTTGGATAAAAATAAGGTTTCAGGACAGAAAACTGTGACTTGTGGTAATTGGTTGTTTCAGAGATGGAAGGATGGTAGACAATGGCGTTCCTCAAGGGTCAGTGCGAGGGCATTCCCTATTGACATATATAAATGACTTGGATATTGGAATACAGAGTAAAATTGCTAATTTTGCCATTGCTAGCAAACTAGATAAGCTAGTAGAATGGGCAAACAAGTGGCAGGTGGAATCTAATACAGAGAATTGTGAGGTAATACATTTTGGCAGAAGTGATCGGCAAAGTATAGTTTATAGCAGAGTTTTAAATAGTGTGCAGTGACAAAGGGACCTGAGTGTTCTTGTACACAGATCTTTGAAGGTTGCCAGATATATTGAGAGAGTAATTAGGAAAGCATATGGGATTTTGGGTTTTATAAATGTTCAGCATAAATTCAATGATGTTATACCAAACCTTTATAAAACTCTGATAAGGCCATAAATATTGCATCCACTTCTGCTCACCATACTTCAGAAGGATGTAAAGGTCTTAAGGTCCTTGAGAGTGCAGAGGAGATTTACCAGAATAGTTCAAGGGATGAGGGAATTTAGCTACGAGGTTATTCCTGAAAAGATGGATTTCTTCTCCTTGAAGCAAAAGAGGTTGAGAGGAGAATCAATAAAGATGTACAAGATTATGACAACTTTGGATCAGATAGGCAAGAAGAAATGTTCTCGTTAACTGATGGCACAAAGACTAGGTGATACAGATTTAAGGTTTTGGGCAAGAGTTACAAAAGCAGTGTGAGGAAGTACATTTTATGCGATGAATGGTAATGACCTGGAAATCAGGTCATTACCATTCATTGGAAAAAAACTGGTTTGCCTTTGAGGGTGGAGAAGGCAAAGATGATAAATTATTTCAAATGGAAATTGGAGAGGTATTCAAGAGAAATAAATTTGCAAGCTAAGGGGATAAAGCAGGATAATCAGATTGACTGGATTGTTTTACAGAGAGCTGGCATGGCATCGATAAGCCAAAAGGCCTCCTTTTGTGCCACAATGACTTTATGAACAGGATTTTGTGCTGAGTGGTGGGCTCTTAACAGTGGAAGTTAAAGCACATGGGTCACATGCTCCACATTGTTTCTGACACGCAAGCCGCCCAATTAATAGCCAACCAATAGGGCTGCCAGTCAACTAGCAAGTTCACAGTGCCGACCTGTTTGATCAGGATGGGACATCCTGCCAGATCCTTGGGAAAGAAACCAGGATAGTTTTCTCCAGCATATACTTGAATAAATCTTTTCTTACTGGAAACTCTCAGACTTGAGTGATCTCTTACACCACAACAATTCCCTCCATGCTCTCCTCCAGAATGTATTGAGCAATGGAATGTTCGCATGCTGTAACATGGGAAGAGGAGACCTCCCAACCAGACCAAGCAAGCCTGGATGGAGGTGGTAGGCAATTTTGGCAGCCCTGGGGTCATCCAGAGGATGTTGTTGCAGTGTCACAAAAGGCTGAATGACCTTCTCTGTTCTGCAAGGTTGAGTGATTAACAATGTTAGCAATGTAGGTGCCCTACATTGGGAGATTGTCTCATTTCTCATGCTCACCATCCACAATCTATCTACTTGCCGTGCTGGAGAGAACAGCCATGGCACCTGGTAGTGTCTGAGGATGTCAGAGCTGTAACTACTCCCAAGGTATTGTGCACAAATCAGCAGGATCCTTTGGCGGTGGTCATAATTTGAACATTTAAGGAGTATAACCCCTTGCAGTTCATAAATGCCCCTATTCAGCCCATTTGGATATTTTAATAGCCACATGTGTGCAGTCCATGACCCCTTAGTCTATGAGAAATCCACTAGGAACCAAACTTTCTGGTTCTATTGGCTTGACTGAAGTTGTCTGTTGCAAAGTTGATGAAACCCCCACTCTCCTAAATAGTGCATCCATTACCACTCTGTTGCAGTGGTTTTCTACAGCATGCGAGATGCCTCACAGAACCCCAGCAGCTGCCTAGAGTCCAAGACATTAAAATTCACCTTCAGAGGGGCAGGCATTAGGTGTCCTCCAACACAGATAGAATCTATCTCCGTGCATCATCTCACACAGAGATGTCATTATCTGATGGGATAGACAGTCTGAAAGGACACTGCAAGAGACTTTGCAGCTCTGACAGCTGAAGGTAGTTCAAACACTACCTATGCACCATCTCTACATTTATCCTGCAGGGTAAGGCCTTCTCCTTGCTTGGACTTATTGACAGTTGTCTCTGCCATCTTCTGCGTCTGAACAGAACCAGGTACCTCATGTGCATGATGTGCACTTCAAAGTTGCCCAGTCCACCTGCCCTTCTCTTCCGCCTTCTGCTGTTGTCTTCCTCATTAGAGGAGCCTTCTCCAAAGTGGACAATGCCTATGGGGATATTAGCCTCTACTGTAACAGTTCAACACTTTCCTTATAAGATTCACCCAAAGAATTCCTCCCTTCTGTAACCTCACATGCAATGGCAGGTCTATGAGAAGCTGCTCAAACATCACACTCCTTAACCCTTGTTGCAATCACAGCTGCTGATCACACCTTCTCTCACTCAATCGCCCTCCTTCTCTCACTCAATCGCCCTGGACCTATTTAATCCCTGTGTGCTGTCCTTACTCACCTGCTGAGATTTACACCTGCCCAATTGGCGCATGCAGAGAATATAAAACTGCATGACCATGTTAAATGTAGTTCCAATGCCCATTAATCTGAATCAGCTATCACTTAAATCATTATTTTCAGAACACAATAGAGCTTCTGACTTCAGGTCTACTCGCCTCCTGGGTTTTGGCTGTCAGGATGTTGCTTTGCCAACCCAATGTCCTGATGCTGCATTTTACAGAAGGGCAGAAGGAACACCTGCCCAATTCGACAATGTTTAATCTAGCACCACGACTCTAATTTCCGCTCATCATTTTCCACAAATTTTCTCTTATTCATTCTTACTCTCCCAAAGCTATTGACCTATTGCTAAAATATGATTCCACTGACCTCAATTGTCATGTGCAAACCTGTCTTTCTCATGCTGCCCACACAAGCATACTGCTGTCAAGCATTGTTCTCCCACTTTGTGTCAAAAAGGACTTTCTTTCATCTTTTCTTGGTTTTCTTCTTCATAAAAATATCACAAGAAAAGATTATTTGTTCTTGTGGCACAAACAGTTCATCAGAGAGCGACAACCTTTCTTTCATCACAGCTTGGTCTTGGGAAGGCTAAGCTGCACTTTATCCACTTTTTTAATAACCTTGATCCTGCCTCATACATGCCACCTGTGTAGGGTATTAGCAGATAGGCCAGATGCCTGGCTTTTCTTGCTATCCTAAATAAACTCTCATACTCAGCAGGTCAAATCCAGTCAATGCTATTCTCCTGGGCTCAGAATCTGTCAGGATTGATGATTGCTAACAGATCCTGATAGCTCTGAGAGAAACTGACCCAGATCCTGGCCTCAATTGGCTGAAAGCTGGAAGACAAGATTCAGTGTAACCTGTTTGTCTACTGTTTCTAAGCCTAAAGTCTGTGCAAATAAGAAAAAAACCCCAACTTTTATGTTCTGGAAATAATACTAAATTCAACAATTTTTGGCTCAGGGCCAAGTAAGATGGAGACATTATCGGTTTTCACCTGTTAATCTCCTTTCAGAATGAATTGAAACTTGGGTCATCAGCAACATGACTGTGGAATCTCATCTCAATTGTGTGATAGAATCTTTAGTTTCACAATTTGTATTTTTTGAGACTGACACTAATTGAAAAGGGAAACCAAAATGAGAAACTGAGAAAACTGACCCTTCCAGTTTCTAAGAAAACTAAAACTGAAACTGAGATTGGAAACCAAAACCTCTGGAGAAATTGAACCTGGCTGAAATCATATAAAATGACACAGAGAGCCCTCAGAGTTCAAGTGTTGATGAAGCCAGTGGTGCCACAAGGGAGGCTGAAGAAAATGGAGGCTAGAACCAGAAGCTGAGAATAGGTAAATATAGTTTCTGCCATGGTTGCTTTTGCCTGAAGATAAGATTGTTGGATCTATATCTTCCAGACCATTGTAAACAGAATTGAGGAAGTTTTACAAACACGTGCAATTTTTGGTGAATACCATGCCCACAGGTTGGTTGTGCATTGCTGTTGGCTGAGGATATGGCTAAATGTTAGAAAGGGGAGATGAATTCATGACGATGACAGGTTCTTGAATTATTTTGTAACTGAGATTGACATATATGCTGAGTGGACTACCAAGCCAATTTAGAAGATTTGCCTTAGTTGTATCTGCCATTTAATGTGTAATTTATTTTTATAATCAACTTCAATTTGCTTGTTAATTTGTGTTTAACTTATATTGATACTGGGTTTTAGAGGATAGATGGTTACCTAAAATACTATTTAGGGGGGGGAATTCTCCCTTCCCGCCCGCCACAGGAATCATAGCCGGGGGGGAACCACGCAACCACGCAAAGGTCCATCGACCTCAGGTGGGATTCTCTGGTTTTGGGGCGAGCGTGGCTGGAGAATCCCATCCTTAGTGTTTGCTTAATTTAACTTTTGTGTTCAATAGTCTTTTGTTCTAAATTATGGTATTAGACAAAGGCAACATGGATTTATGAAAGGGAAAACATGTTTGACGAACTTACTGAAGTTTTTTTGGAAACATTACTAGTGGAATACTTAAGGGTGAACCAGTGGATTTTCAGAAAACTTTTGATAAAGCCCAACATAAGGGGTTAGTGTGCAAAATTAAAGTGCATGGGATTAGGGGTAGTATATTAACATGGATTACGAATTGGTTAGCAGACAGGAAACAGAGAGTAGTAATAAATGGGTCTTTTTTGAACCGGTTGTGTGGGTCCCCACACAAATCAATACTTGGGCCCAGTTATTCACAATATATATCAATGATTTGAATGAAGGAACCAAAAGTAATATTTCCAAGCTTGTTGATGACACAAAACTTGGTGGAATGTGAGTGGGGAGCATGTTAAGAAGCTTTAAGGTGATTTAGGCAAGTTAAGTGAGTGGACAAATACATGGCAGATGCAGTATAAAACAGATAAATGTAAAGTTATCCACTTCAGATGGAGAAACAGGATGGCAGAGTATTATTTAAATAGTGCTAGATTAGGAAATGTTGATATACAAAGGGACCTGGTGTCCCAGTACATCAGTCACTGAACACTGAACACTGAACACATGCATGCAAGTACAGAAAGCAGTTAGGGAGGCAAATGGTATGTTGGCCTTCAATGCAAGAAGACTTGAGTACAGGAGCAAGGATGTCTTATTACAGCTTTACAGGGCCTTGGTGAGAACATACCTAGAGTATTGAGTGCAGTTTTGGTCTCCTTATCTAGGAAAAGATATACTTGCCATTGAAGGAATGCAGCAAAAATTCACCTGACCGATTGATGGTATGACAGGATTGTCACATGAGAGATTGCGTCAACTGGGCCTGCATTCACTGGAATTTAGAAGAATGAGATGTGATCTCATTGAAATGTACAAACTTCTGACAGGGCTGGACAGACTGGGTGCAGGGATGTTGTTTCCTCTGGCTGGAGGGTCTACAAGGGATCACAGTCTCAAGATATGGGGTACGCCATTTAACACAGATGAGTAGAAATTTCTTCACTCAGAGGGCAGTGAACCTGTGGAATTCTCTACCACAGAAGGCTATGGAGGCTAAATCACTCAATGTATTTAAGAGGAAATAGATAGATTTTGGGACTCTTAAAGCATAAAGGGACATGGGGAGAGTGCTGAAGTATGACATTGAGACAGAAAATCAGTCATGATCACATTGAAAGGCGGAGCAGATTCAAAAGGCTGAATGGCCTACTCCTGCTCTTATTTTCTATGTTTCTATGAAACATAGAAACATAGAAAAACTACAGCACAAACAGGCCCTTCGGCCCACAAGTTGTGCCGAACACATCCCTACCTTCTAGACCTACCTATAACCCTCCATCCTATTAAGCTCCATGTACTCATCTAGGAGTCTCTTAAAAGACCCTATTGAGTTCACCTCCACCACCACTGACGGCAGCCGATTCCACTCACCCACCACCCTCTGTGTGAAAAACTTACCCCTAACATCTCCCCTGTACCTACCCCCCAGCACCTTAAACCTGTGTCCTCTCGTAGCAGACATTTCCACCCTGGGAAAAAGCCTCTGAGAGTCCACCCGATCTATGCCTCTCAACATCTTATACATCTCTATTAGGTCTCCTCTCATCCTTCGTCTCTCCAAGGAGAAAAGACCAAGCTCCCTCAGCCTATCCTCATAAGGCATGCCACTCAATCCAGGCAACATCCTTGTAAATCTCCTCTGCACCCTTTCAATCTTTTCCACATCCTTCCTATAATGAGGCGACCAGAACTGAGCACAGTACTCCAAGTGGGGTCTGACGAGGGTCTTATATAGCTGCATCATTATCCCCGGACTCCTAAACTCAATCCCTCGATTGATAAAGGCCAGCACACCATACGCCTTCTTAACTACCTCTTCCACCTGCGGGGCCGATTTTAGAGTCCTATGGACCGGGACCCCAAGGTCCTTCTGATCCTCTACAGTACTAAGAGTCTTTCCCTTTATATTGTACTCCTTCATCCCATTTGACCTACCAAAATGGACCACGACACATTTATCTGGGTTGAAGTCCATCTGCCACTTGTCCGCCCAGTCTTGCATCCTATCTATGTCCCTCTGTAACTTCTGACATCCCTCCAGACTATCCACAACCCCACCAACCTTCGTGTCGTCAGCAAACTTACCAACCCATCCCTCCGCTTCCTCATCCAGGTCATTTATGAAAATGACAAACAGCAAGGGTCCCAGCGCACAGATCCCTGGGGCACACCACTGGTGACCGACCTCCATTTAGAAAAAGACCCATCTATACACACTCTCTGCCTCCTTTGGGCAAGCCAGTTCTGGATCCACCGGGCAGCAGCCCCTTGGATCCCATGCCCTCTCACTTTTTCTAGAAGCCTTGCATGGGGGACCTTATCGAACGCCTTGCTAAAATCCATATAAACCACATCTACCGCCTTCCCTTCGTCAATGTGTTTAGTCACATTTTCGAAGAACTCCACCAGGCTCGTAAGGCACGATCTGCCCTTGACAAAGCCATGCTGAGTATTCTTGAGCATACTAAACCTCTCTAAATGCTCATATATCCTGTCCCTCAGGATCTTCTCCATCAGTTTACCAACCACTGAGGTTAGACTCACCTGTCGGTAATTACCTGGGCTATCCCTATTCCCCTTCTTGAAAATAGGAACCACAACCGCAATCCTCCAATCCTCCGGCACCTCTCCCATCTCCATCGACGACGCAAAGATCATCGCCAGAGGCTCTGCAATCTCTTCCCTCGCCTCCCACAGTAACCTGGGGTACATCCCATCCGGACCCAGCGACTTATCTATCTTGATGCCATTCAAAGATTCCAGCACAACCTCTTTCTTAAAATCCACATACTCAATCCTTTCAGTCCACCACACGCCCGCAGTACATCCACTCAGGTCCTTCTCCTCTGTGAAAACCGAGGCAAAATACTCATTGAGCAGCTCTGCCATTTCTACTGGTTCCGTACAGACTTTCCCGCCTTCACTTTTTATAGGCCCTATTCCATCACGTCTCATCCTTTTACTCTTCACATATTTATAGAACGCCTTAGGGTTCTCCTTAATCCTACCTGCCAGGGCCTTCTCGTGACCCCTTCTGGCTCTCATAATTTCCTTCTTTAGTCCCTTCCTACAAGCCGTATACTCTTCTAAATCCCTATCTTCACCAAGCTCTCTGAGCCTTTTGTACGCTTTCCTTTTCTTCTCGACTAGGTCCCGCACAGCTTTCGTGCACCACGGTTCCTTTAACCGACCAACACCTCCCTGTCTGCTCGGAACGTTGTCCTGTAGAACTCTAGACAGACATTCCTTGAAAAACTGCCAGCTCTCTTCAGTACATTTCCCCGAGAATACCTCCTTCCAATTTACTCCTCTAATTTGCTGTCTAATGTCTTCATATTTCCCCTTACTCCATATAAACACTTTCCTAGCTTGCCTGATCCTCTCTTTTTCCAATGCAAGCCTAAAGGAGATAGAGTTATGATCGCTATCCCCAAGATGCTCTCCCACCTGTGGCTTCATTCTTCCAGTAAATAAACGGGATTTCGGCTTTCTTTATTTTCCAAATAAGTTACTTGTCTCAACCGAGATTGTAGCAATTAGTAACCTACTTATCACAATAAATGCATGATAGCATGTTAACATTTTTTAAAAATCGAATTACATTTAAAATAATCTTCTATAAGTGGCCATTCAAATTTTATTTGCCAAATTTTGGGATAAAATGCTTCGGTAAAAATAATTCTGTTGCAATAGTTGCATGCCGCTGCTTTAAATCCTTTCCACTGTAAGGAATGCATATAAGCTTGGAAAATTCTACCTTCATTACAATGGAAAATGGCTGATTGATTATTTCAATACTGCTGTACATTTATTTTAACAGCTCATCTAATTTTCAACAGTAATACGCAGCAAGTACTAAATAATACACTTACAATTCTGGATAACAGCCAGATGTAATTACTTCAATTAGAAATGGAACCCAGGGTGAAAAGGATGTAGTGATTGTAAATATGCAGATCCCCAGTGGATTTAAGTACTCAGCTTGAGCAGCTGCTAACAAGTCATGCTCAATTTACTGAAATAATAGTTAAATCTTAATTAGCTACAGAATGTCATTTGTTCAAAGAATTCAAATTTTTGAATTTCACGTTCAAGAAATCTTCATAAATCGGTGATTGTCATGCAAAACCTAATAAGAAAGACATATTAAAAAAGATTTGGCATCTGTGGTTTAGCATGTTTTGGCTTTATTTGCTGCACATATTTACCTACAAAGAAACCTCTTTGACAGCGTAGTGGCAATGCATGCTGATGTATGGTTGCATGGTGTGGTAGGTCATGGAAATGCGCTATAATTCTGAAATACTGAAAATACAGTAGAAGTATGATTCAACCTGGACTGTTCACATGACCTACCAAGCAAGCATATACATTGGCATCAAAACAAGTCACCTGACTGACCCTATTTGAATGGAAATTGCAAATGAGACAGGGGAAAGAGAATAATGATGAAACAAATCATGTATATTGTAACATTTGCCATAACTATCCTGACATTTTTTAAATGCTCACAAAAACTCCAAGACCAAAGTGTTTATTTGGAATGAAGTGAGGAAATAACTGCACAAAGACGACTATAACCAGCAAGGAATATTTCCATTTGTTTAACTCCTTGAGCTGAATTTTATGAGCCATCAGATTTCCTTCAACTAAAAATGAGCCGTTAATAGACTGGAGGTGAGACTTCTGCCTCTCAGGAATAGTAAATCTCGCTTCAGGGAGCTGCTAACCAATCAGAAGCTTTTTTTAGGGACAGAGGCATGAGGCGTTGGGTCGGGATTTAGGTCAGTGTTTGGGGGGTCTTGCTGGGGGTGGAGGGGGGCGGGGATGCAGAATTAGTCCAGGAGGCCCGTTATAGAGGAACACCCCACACCCATCAGCAGCCTGAATAGAGAAGCCTGCTGGACTACCATTTGGCGTGGGCCTCTCCTGCCACTGGTTAAATCCCTAAATCTATGGGATGATGACCTTAAGCAACCCACTTGATTGCTACTCCTTCCACAAGCAATAGCCCAAAATCTTCTGCTTCGCTCAGTCTGGCTGTTCTCATCACAGTGCTGACTTTGATGTACTTCTCCACTCTTCTGAATATTGCACCTGTGACAAACCTGATGCGCTGGGTTGCTGACTGGGAAATAATAGAGATCTCCCACTGATCCTTGAAAAGGATCCCAAGGAATAGAAATTCAAGGCCACAGTGACCATCAGGGTCACAGACATCTGATGGCCACCAACACAATTGAATACCCTACAAGCATCTTGCAAATAAATGTGACAACCTCACTAGAGAGGCATGGCTGCTCGGACATTTGGAGATAATTTGAGAACCACTTGTACTCCCTTCCTTCAGGGTAAGCTCTTGTCCTTGGGTAGCGCCGCCCACAGTCCTCTCGGAGGTCTTTTGTCCCTACAATTCCACCACATCCCTTAACTGGCTAGCCAGCAGCTTGCTGCTGACCCTGGTCAACTGCCTTTCTCTCCCGCATTTTCTTCCTGTTTGAGGAGCCTCATTGGAGTGCACTATTCCCATGGCCCCAAGTTCCCTTTGAGTCCTGCGTGTCAGCCTGCCATGTAAAGGATTTTCTGTGGCTGCAGGCCCTCATCACAGACTCCCTTTAGGATGATGACTTCAGTGGTTCTCCTTCAGATGTATGCTCAAAATTAACAAATAACAATTCCCTCACCTCTCATGCAGCAACTGCCACATCCAACTCTTCATGGTGCACTCCGGATTTGTCCTTGTATCTTGCCTGGAGCTTTCCAAGTTGCCCATTTGCGATCCCCTCCCATGTAACCAATTGGGAGTGAAAACTCAGTGGGGGGGAATTCTCCTGTCCTGCCCACCATGGGAATCGTAACAGGTGGGGAGCAGACCACGCAAAGGTCCATTGACCTCAGACGGGATTTTCTGGTTTTGGGGCGAGTGCGGCCGGAGAATCCCATTCAGTATCTTTGGCAATTTAATTGCCTCAATAATTACTTAATTGGCATTTATTGGCAGGCAGGCCAGGGATTTTGAAGTTGTGCCTCACTCTTTCGTATTATTGGATACAGACATCCTGATGTCAGGGACCTGAACCAACATTTCCACATCCAATTCTACAGAGCAGTGGAAGGGGTAAAGAGAAAAATCTAGTTCTATGTTTCCCACTTCAGAACTCCTCCAAGATTGGTGCAGTTATTAATGCCAGCAATTTGTGGAAAGGTGTTTATAAATGTATGTCCCTAACATGGGCAGTCACTGTGTTCTTCAGGGAAGTGGGAGTTTGAGTCAATGGAACATAATCATGACTAAGGTTATCAAATACTCCATGAGGAGAACTCTGATGTTACTATTCATTACATAGAAAAAATGCTTCAAATTTAGTGCTGTAATCATGGAACAGTCAAATGACCATATGTCCCAGTTCCTTTCTAAAACTAGGAACTGTCCATGGCCTCAAGAGAGTTCTATTCATGCAGCACAGAAAATCTGAGAACAAGGCCCTGACCTTAATTCTGCAATAAGGAGGAAAATAGCTTTAACTTGGTGTTAACTGAAGCATGCCACTAATAAGGGTTGAAGACAAACTAATTATCAGATTTGCAATCTGGTTGCATGTGTCTTAGTTGCTCCTTCAATATCTAAATCATTGCCACACTGGCAGAATATATCTCCCTTCCCATAACTGGTAGCATTTAAACAACTGAAGAATCTGCATCTATAATGTAATTTAGTGTCAATACTGAGAAATTAATATTTTGTTTCAATTTTTTCAATCAGCCTGGGGCTCTCAGGCACCCAAAGAAAGGAGGACCAGCAGCTGGACACCCAGGGGCCATCCACCCAGGTGACCCTGGCACTTTCCAGCTGATCGCAATCTCCCTTCCTGTGACCCCATCACCTCCAGCTCCACAGGCTGACAGCCGCACAACAGGACACTCCTAGCAGGCCAGGGCCCTCCAGGTCACAGCCCTCTAGAGGACACCTGCCAAGGTCATCACAGATAATAGGGCATAGCAGTAAGCGGGCTACCTCCCCCTCCCCTGTGGATGTTAGAGTAGCACAAAGACTTACCAATAGGCTTGGGAAAGTTAAAAAGATCTAGGAGCCCAAGAAGTGGCGTGGGTGTTCACAACATGTATATAATGCACACAAATGCAAATTGAATCAGAACCATTTCACATCTCCTCTTGTGTGTATGCCTCCGTATGGTGAGATGCATTGCTGCCAATCATGTATGATACCATAGTCCCTTCCCCAATTTAGCACTGATGTCACTATCATGGGCCTATCACCTATGTACTGCGCTTTCATTCCACCACAGTTTGCAAAGCGTTTTCTCCTATCTCATCTTGAAAGGTAAAGGTGTAATGCAGGAGGAGAGATGTGGTGAAGCATGGAGAAGGGTCATATATCGCGCAACTACAAGTGCTCTCTGTCCCTCGGCAGGGTTTTTATGCCACGAGTCCAAACTCAGAGCTTGTGTGCGCTGCTGTTTCGACTTTGAGAACGTACATCTGCTAAGATCACCAATAAGCAGGAATATTTTGCCACCTCAAGGTGTCAAAAGCTCTGCCACATTTCTGTCCTGGAGCTCAAACTTCCAAACTTGAGCATACCTCACCCTGCAGTTACGTCCATTGCGGAGACAATGCTCTCATCACAAAGTAGGGATGCAGCACTGTGTGTCCCCTCACCGATGCTAATTCCAAATGGTGATTTCTGGCAGTCAATAGAGACTTTGAGCTTGCTCTGGAAGCACACATTTTGCTTTAGACGATGTGGAGGGGAACAATGGGATAGGAACAAAGATGTACTGTGCTCTTTATTAAGAATGATGCATGCCCTTCGATGATGACTGAGCATTTTGGACTGCACAGGAGCCAGAGTTAGTCAGGAGGGCACAATGTCTGAGTTAAAGAGGGGGCATTTTAGTGTCTGTAGGTAGGTGTTTGAAGTCCTTGTGCTCAGGTGGTCTGCATTCCTATTAAAGTGAGGATAAATACCACCCAGGTTTCCCAGAGTGCTAGATATCAGTGTGATTTCAAAGAATGCATCACTGATGTCTGAGTCATCTCTAAATGGATTCACAGCAGCGGAATGTCATCAGCTGCTCATCAGCTGCCTTGTGGCATGTGTGAATTATCTGACTCACCATCGATGTTAGACTAGTATGTAGTTCTGCTGCTTGAGGTGGATCTCATGTGGAGTCTTGTCAGATTGAAGGCATACATCGAATGCGCTCTCTGAGTATTGTGCTACTGCTCCTGGCTTTAGTAGGGTGCCATTGTGACTAAAATGCTGGAGAAACACTTGAAAATGCAGTACCTTTTGATGTCTGATGCCCATCCTTCAGTTAGCACCTCATCTCAGCAAGGATACGTGCTGCCAAGAGCTCATCATACTTCAATGGATCAGGACATGTGAGCCTGATGTGTAACTATTCAATCTTATATTGGTGCATTGGCACAATGAGCGGAAGAGAAACTGATGTTCATGCTGCCCCATGATGGAGGACACTTTTCTAAGAGGGCATTCATTACTACTTGTCATCCTCCTGATGGAATTTTATGACAATGAGGGCCTCATGTGGCCTGCCTCATCTTACTTATGATATGGCCTCTTCCCCTGCAACCTTGGCATCCTCAAACTCATCACCCTCTTCTCTTTCGAGGCCCTTCTCTTTGGATGAGCAGTGCAACTCCACCATACCATTATCTGGCAACTCCTTCTTGCCACAACGCTGCATGTGACCCTCTGGGGACTGTGCTTGAGTGTTCTGCCAGATCTGTCAAAACCTCAGAATCACACATTTAGGAAGCCTATGGTATGCTCCACCACAGCATAAGCCTTGTTGCCCCTTCTCTCTGCAAGAGTCTGAAGCTACTGCATGGGCATCATCAGCTACATACTTTGTGGCTGCCTTTTGTCACTAAGGAAGCAGCCTGAATCTTGTGTAGTCCCTTGAAGATGTCCAGGATCTGTGATCTACTCAAGATGTATGTGTTGTGGTCACTTCCTGGGTATCTGGTGCAGTCAGACACTGATTCCTGCAAGCACTGTGCAATGCAAGGTAGGCCGTGCAGGTCAGCAGGTGCACATTGCTTGTGTACTATTGTGAAACATGTTCTAATTGCACGCCAATATATCTGGATGATCCAGCATGAGGGGATGATCCCAAAGAGAACTCCTTATAATGAAATGCTAATGTATTGAAATGATGTTCCTGACATACAGTGGCAGAAAACACTGTCTACCATTGACCGCTGGAGCACACAATAGCAACCTAGTTTTACAACAATGTAAAATCAATTATTAGCCTTCTTGTGATATTTTCTGTTCCCGTCTGCCACCATGAATGGGCGTGGAAAATCCCAGCTATGGCCTTTTGTGGTGTATACCCGTGAGAACTAAGCGCACTTGGAGAATTCAAATCTGGAACCATACCGTCAGAATTAAGTGGATCTATCACCACAACAGTCACGGTGGGACTGAAATCAAAGTCTCAGGGAAGAAAGAGAACTGTTTAATGCCCTGTGACCCCATGACCTTCTCACAGACTTCATTCACCCTGGTTAGTTTTGGGAATAATTTTCAACGTTAAAAGCCATTATATAAATACAGTAATTGTAAAATGGTGTTTAACTTCCCAGAGAAGTGAACAGAGAGATTGTATAATGTTGAATTTGTTCATTTTCACTGTTATATCCATCCATTCTTAGTTTTCACATCCTCAGTTAACCTGAGATAAAGTTGGTTCAAAATGCTATGGTTCCAACAAAGAGTGTTTGTTCTAATACCTTTTTCATTGCTAACAAAGATGTTGGAATTTCAAATTAATTTGGAGTTTGTGGAGATGGTCAAGAGAGAAATGGGGGATCTCCAAATTTTCAAAGTGAACACTTGCTCATAGGTATAGGCTTGCAATCCCAACATAAAGTAATCCCAGACATCAGTTTTTGTATGCAACTCATTTTCCATGTTATATTACACTGATAAATTATGGCAAAAAAAAACAAGAGGTGCAAAGATAGAGATGATTTGGCTCCATCACCCCCAGCAATTTCTTCATTTTAAATATAAAGAATAGCAATGTTATAAGCCATTGTAAAAAGTAATGATGGAAAATACATTGTTATGCTTCATTAAATACAATTGATATATGCCATTTGTGCAATGCCTAAAAAGCTATACTTACATAGGGGACTGTCTCCAGTACTTCTGTATTTACAATCATGGGGGCAGGGCTGGCCTGTGTGCAAACAAAAATACAGTTAAGTCTATTTGAAAGAATTGCTAATTCCTGACCACAAATCAGCCAAATAATTGATTTCCCAAATTAATATATTGTTGTAAATCAAACAAATTTATAGTTTTGCATTTAATACTTAAAACATTAAAATGATATAATAATGATCAGTAATAATGAAAGTAAAGTTATTTTAAAAAATTACGTCCAGTTACCAACTTAAGGAAAGGTGCCAAGTATTAAAAGTTGGAAACTTATTATGTCTAATATATTTATCAAAATTATGTACCACTTACATTGCATCTTTTGAACAATTACATTCAGGGCTGGTTAATGGAAAAATTTTATCACCAGTTCCCACATTTATATTAAGTTGCTTTCGGATATTTCCACAATGATTTGATCATGTGTCACTTCGCACTTAGTAGAAATGTTAAATACTTGTTGTACTCCTTTCCGAATAAGTGGAAATATTACCGATTTCTGCTGAAGAAGTCACAGGTTTTGGTGACCACGAATTTAAATACAACTACTAGAGATGGAGAAATCTATTGGTTCCATACAAAACTCATCTATGCTACAATAACATTGCATTTTTCAATTGTTTCCATAGATGCAGTCCTCTTTTCCACACGTTTCAGTATGTCTCTGCTTTTCCCCTATCAAATGCGCTTCAAGCAGACAGTACTTTTTTTATTGCTCTTCCATACCATTGTTAAAGGTACACCACTGGGCAGATTGTAACTGGAGTATTAGATTAGACAGTAAGCATTGAATAATCACAAATCTTATCCAAGCATAAAATCTCTGCCCATCCACTCCCAACCAAATTGTTGGTCTTCAATTTCAAAACTTCAGTACAAAATAAGAATCGAAGCACTTAAACATTGTTTAAATGGCTAACCAATGAAATGATTGGATTCACATCCCCACGACATGTTAGCTAATACACAAAGTAATTGGATAGAGAGTCAGTACAGTGCCATTTAATTGAAATGGCTGCACACCATAGACACACAGGGTCTACAATGTAGGATTTAACTTTTGGATTAAAAACATGTAACAGCACATCTATTTTATAACTGAAAAATAATCCTTATCCTGAATGTGGCTACGACAGAAAAAGAAGAGGAGGAAAGGGAGTTTAATTTCTCGACTCGGACTTGCAGCTAAAAATGGGAATAGTGTAAATAATAATTTAACAATTCTAAACATTAGACCTGTGCATATGCTTGTTGTCAACATGGAGCTTTGTAATGAACCCAATGCTTTTGAAGTTAAGAACAGGTTCTTCACATTAGCAGCTCAGTTACTGTCAATTCCAGTATACTATAAGTACATGGATTCAATTATCAACTAACCAAATTGATGCAAAGGAGGCTTCAGTTTTTGTTGTGAAATCATTTAATGTTTTAGTCCAGAAACATTAAACAGCTAAATGAAATTAGTAAACGGAGAAGAGAGATATTTCCCCTCAGTGGCTACTTCTGGTGAAAAAGTCAGCGTAAAGCAATTACACTGTTTTAAAATAACTCGAGATTTATAATTTCTATCCATTTACTATGAATAGAAGAGCATCTACTTTTGCTAAAAATAACACATTAATGTGGGGGGGGGTGAATCCATTTGATATTAAAACTTATATTTGGATGTGTGTTTTACATCTTTGGGAATAGGTGAATGTAGTTTGAATTGTAATAGTTTAAAGTTAGCTATGAGAACCTTTCAGGCATGATGGATAACACAAGATATTGGGTTTATTCTTTAACTGATTTAGTTAACTTTGAGATGCAAATTGTGCTTCAAACCCTTGTACTGGATGAGAAGTCCTTGGAAGGGCAGCAGAGGACACATCTCCCAACATTTTGTCACTGGAACGCTCACATTCGAGGGGTCTCATCTTTTAAACACAACAATTTGGTGCTGTGAGCAGGGTCCTCACTATAATCGAACACTGAAACTGGATCAAAGAGTATGTTTCTTTACCATGAATTAGTTAGGGCAATCAAGGTTTGACAGGAAGCTGGTGGGTCAGTTTGAGGATCTGAATCAACATACAAGTCTGAAAGTACAGTCACTAAAGGTTGCATGGCACCACAAACAAAATTTTGATAAACTGGCCAAAGATAAAGGGTCATTATAATTGTTTCAATCTAAGAAGAAAAAAAGTAGTGTGTCTCGCCAGTTTTTCAATGTACTAAAAGTGGTGTGTTTCCAGTGGAGTGACTAAACTGCTACGTTAAACCAGCACCGACTGTTTTCCAGTTTCCGGAACAGGTGGGACAAGTAGGGGCACCATTTCCTAGTAGAAGGAAATAATAGTAGTCAGACCATCGACAAAACGTTAGCCATGCTGGATGGAAATTTAGATTGGGGACCCAAAGGATCATTTCCTAGATATTTGGCAAATAAAAGTAAGATGATCATGCGTAGAATGATGAAGGACGGTACAGTGATTAGCATTGCTGCCTCACAGCACCAGGGACCCAGGTTCGATTCCAGCCTTGGGTGATGGTGTGGAGCTTGCATGTTCTCCCTGTGTCTGCATGGGTTTCCTCCAGGTACTCCAGTTTTCTCCCACGGTCCAAAGATGTGCAGGTTAGGTGGATCAGCTGTGGTAGGGTGGGGTGGGGTGGGGGTGGGGGTGGGGGGTGGGGGGGGGGGGGGGGGGGGAGGGAGGTGTTCCTGGATAAGATGTTCTTTCAGAGAGTCAGTGCAGACTTAATGGGCCAAATGGCCTCCTTCTGCACCTCGGGGATTCTATGGAAGGCTGGGACCCATCCTGGACCCCAAAGAAGCATTGTCAAGAATATTGTCAAGAACATTGCATAGGTGTTATCGACTCAGTTGTAGCGCAACTTGCTGTTTTAACTTGTGGGTATCGGAAACCACAACAACATGGAGAAAAATGTATTCTGGATTAGTTCTCTACCTCTCTTTCACAGATGAAAGTTAACTGTTTATCCAGAGTTTATCTAAGTTGCATGGAGAAATCAATAAAGTCCTATTGAAAGAAACATTTGCCCTTGTGTCATGCCTTTCAGAACTTCAGGATGACCCAATGCAATTTACAGCCAATGAAGTACTTTTTGAATGTAGTCACTTATCATTTAGGAAACATAGCAACAAGATTGCAGCAATGGAGCTTGAACCTACTCACTTAGAAGCAAGAGTGCCACCAACTGAACCACAGCTGACAAATTATTTTATGATCAAGCCACTTAAACAAGATCAAAGGCAAAGTTATAAAATGAAGAACTATGAGAAAAAAATACTTAATTTATATAAGTTTAAGTTTATTTATTAGTGTCACAAGTAGGTTTACATTAACACTGCAATGAAGTTACTGCGAAAATCCCCTAGTCGCCACATTCCGGCACCTGTTCGGGAGTCAGAGGGAGAATTTAGCATGGCCAATGCACCTAACCAACACATTTTTCAGACTGTGGGAGTAAACCAGAGCACCCAGAGGAATCCCACAGACACAAGGAGAACATGCAGACTTCGCACAGTCACTGACCCAAGCCTGGAATTGAACAGGAGTCCTTGCACAGTGAGGCAGCAGTGTTGCCCGTGTATTTCACCAACACTGACATTATAGCCAGTGGAATACTTTTGAGTTATACGCCAGAATTCTAGTGCCCCGCCTGCCATGGGAATCGGAGCGGGCGAGAGGCAGACAACGGGAAGGTCCGTAGACCTCGGGTGGGATTTTCCAGTCTCGGGTCAAGCGAGGCCGTAAAATCCTGCCTATAATCACAGATGTCATTTGTGCACAGTAAGTTTCCACAAATAGTAATGTGATAATGACCAGATAATACGTTTATGTAGTGTCCATTTGAGGGATAAATTTTGACCAGGACATCGGAGGAACTCTGCTGCTCCTTTTCAAAATAGCACCATTGGATCTTTAACATACGCCAGGCAGAGCCTCAACTTAATAGTTTATCAAAAAGATGAAACCTCTGATAGTGAAACATCCCCTCAATACTGAACTGAAGCACAATCTAGATTTTTGTGCTCAAGTTGTATAGAGGGACTCAACTCTACACCCTTCTGACTTAGAGGTGAGAGGGCTAAAACTGAGCCATGGCTAACACATTTTCGGAGTGTCTGCTATGACTCTCACCAATTTTTACAGATGTATCCATTCCAGATGTATCACAGCTTGGTATGGCTCCTGCTCCGACTAAGACTGTAAGAAACTACAAAGGGTTGTGAACATAGCCCAGTCCATCAGGCAAACCTTTGATTCCATCTACACTTCCCACTGCCTTAGAAAAGCAGTCAGCAGAACCAAGGGCTCCACGCACCCCGAACATACTCTCTTCCATCTTCTTCCATTGGGAAAAAGATACAAAAGTCTGAGATCTCTGGCGACATGGGGGCACAGTGGTTAGCACTGCTGCCTCACAGTGCCAGGGACCCGAGTTCGATTCCTGGTTTGAGTCACCATCTGTGCGGAGTGTGCACGTCAGTTTTCACCGGGTGCTCTGGTTTCCTCCCACAGTCTGAAAGACGTGCTGGTTAGGTGCATTGGCCGTGCTAAATTCTCCCTCACTGTACAGCAACAGGCGCCACCGGAGTGTGGTAACTAGGGGATTTTCACAGTAACTTAATTACAATGTTAACGTAAGCCTACCTGTGACACTAATAAATAAACTTTAAAAACACAGCTTCTTCCCTGCTGCTATCAGACTCTTGAATGGACCCACTATATATTAAGCTGATCTTTCTCTCCACCCTATCTGTGACTGTAACACTGTGCCACACCCTCTCCTTTCCTTCTCCTGAATGTACTCTATGAATGGTATGTTTTGTCTGTACAGTGTCATGTGAGTGTACCTTTAAGAAAGTTTTTTTTAAATCACGCCATGCCATTGGGAGCTAAGCTGCGGCAGTCAGGTGACAGGGATTTTTTCCTTTGGGCTTTTAGTTTCATTTTGGGCAGTGTGTTTTTGGAAGCAGTTCAGCAGCAAGCTAAGAAACAGTCTCTCTCTGTTCTTCTCTTTGTTCGGTTCTGCCTTAAAGAAGCTGTGTTTTGGGAAATAGATTTGACTACAATCTCTTCTGAGTTTCTTCACAAGGGATTTTCAGCACTCAACCCAGGAGGCAGGATTCCTGTAACAAGTGGGCATTACCCTATGCTGTAGTGTGTTTATTTGGAGGGTTTTGTGTATTGGATGTTGGCTTTGGTTAGAACACATTAGAGATATTTCCTTAAGAGTTATACATTATCGTGGTTGTTCCGTTTCTTGTTTGTAATTGTTAAAAGTTCTTGCTAAGTGTCTTACTATATATGTCAACAATATTCTGAATTAAACTTTGTTTTTGATAAAAGCTTCTCGTGGGTCAGTTGTAACACATCTGAAGTGAAACCTCTCATGCTCGTCCTAGCCAAATTCAACATAAAACGTTACAGGTTAGGCGAGCTTCAATGAAAACCTTGAAGTATCCAACCTGACTTGTAACAATAGCGTGTAAGAAACAATACTTTTCACTGTATCCCAATACATATGACAATAAATCAAATCAAATTTTCCACAGCAAAAGCAAAATACAGGAATTCTGTTGATGTTGGAATTTTGAAAAAGAAACAGAAAATACTGGATATATTCAGCAAATCAGGCAACAATGGAGAGTAAAATAGTTCGAGGTCAAGTCTTCTCACCATTGTAGAATTTCCTCAGGGTAGTGTCCTAGGCCCAAACATCTTCAGCTGATTCATCACTGACTTTCCCTCCAATACAAGTTCAGAAGCAAGTATGACTGTAGTGTTCAGTACCATTTGCAACCCCTCAGATACTGAAACAGTCCATGCTCACATGTAGCACATCTGAATAACATTCAGATTTGGGTTGATAAGTGACAACACGCATGCCAAACAAGCACCAGGCAGTAAATATCTCCAACAAGAGAGAATCTAACCACCTCCTCTTGACATTCAACAGCATTACATTGCTGAATCCTTCATCATTAACATCTGCTGGTCACCATTGACCAAAACTTAACTGGACCAGCCATGTAAATACTGAGGCTACAAGAACAGGTCAGAAGGTGGAGATTTTGTGGTGAGTTACTCCCCAAAGCCTGTCCACCATCTACAAAGCACATGTCAGGAGTGTGATAGAATAGCTCCGATTACCTAGATGAATGCAGCTTCAACAAGCTAAAGAAACTCAACATCATCTATAACAAAGCAACCCACTTCATCAGTACTCCTCCAGCACCAGAATCTTAACCATTCAAGATACAAAAGACTGAGGACACGTACCAACCGACTCAAGAACAGTTTCTTCCCTGAGCCATCAGACTTTTGAATGGACCTACCTTGTATTAAGCTAATCTATCTCTACAACCTAGCTATGACTGTAACACTACATTCTCCATTCTCTCCTTTCCTTCTCCATGTACGGTATGCTTTGTCTGTATAGCACGCAAGAAACAATACTTTTCACTGTATACTAATACATGTGACAATAATAAATCAAATCAAATATGCCAAGGATGAATCAAAAACATTGTGAGAAAACTGAAAATTAATCTGGAAAGGTTGTTTTTTTTAAATTGTCCAACAATTATATAATCAAGAAATGATAGGTGCACAAGTATCCGGGAATTGCAACAGGTCAGACTGATCAATGTAAATATCATTTTAATATGTCTCAATGAGAGATGTTTCCTCTTGAAGGGGCAAATTAGAATAAATTTCCTTTTACTCACTTTGGAGGTTTTAGCTGTGCTATTCAGGTCCCCCGGGAAACAATCCATAATAACACATCATAAAAGTTGGACATGGTCCACTGAAAGCAGCAGACTTCATCAGCTAGATGGTCATTCCTTGTTCCTTTATTTTTATTTTAAATTATTTTGTGAAATTTTACATGTGTAAGAACCAGCAAGTGAAGAATCAACTTGATTATTAAGCTTGCATGCACACAAAAAGAGGGTGAAGAGATTTTCTATAATGGGACAAGGGGTTGAAGCAGAGAATTTGCTCTACAAAAGGAAGCTATTCAACTTATTGTGTCCATGCTAGTCTGATCTCACTTTTCAGCTCTGTGCGCGCAACCAGGTGCATAAGCAGGCGGTTTAGAAACGTCATAAGGGTTTCTGCCTCAGCTGCCCTTTCATGCTGTGAATTCCAGAGATTCATCAATGGCTAGGAAAAAAGATTGCTCCTCAACTCCCCTTCATACTTCTACTAATTAATTTATATCTATGGCCCTTAGTTATTGACTTCTATGCCAATGGGAAATTTTTCATTCCTATTCACTCTATCTAAGCCCCTCATAAGCTTGTATGGCTCTATTGAATTTCCCCTCAACCTCCTTTTTTTGGTACCTTTTGGTACTGTAGTTCTAATCAAAAAAGCTAACTCAAATTAAGTCCCCACATGAGGGACAAACCAGATCTAAGCTGACAGGATGACTCCAGCTTATCCAATCTTTCCTCTTGGCTAAAATTCTCCATTCCTGGCAACATCCTTGTAAATCTCAAGTGCATCCTTTCTGGTGCGATCACATCCTTCCAGTAATGTAGTGACCAGAACTTTATGAAGTATTCTCGCTGTGGCCTAACTAATGTTTTATACAGTTCTATCATAACCTCTTTGTTCTTATATTCTATGCCTCAGATAATAAAGGTAAGCATTTCAGATGCGTTCTTAACTACTTACCTACTTATCCTGCTACCTTCAAGTACCTCTAATTGCCCTGTATTCTACTATTTATTGTCTATTCTCTTGCCTCATTTGCACTAACTCTCACTTCTCTGGATTGAATTCTATTTGGTACTTGTCTGTTCACCTGACAAGTCCACTGATATTTTGCTGAAGTTCACAATTTTATTTGCACCATAAACCAGGCATATAGTACAGCCATCACTGTCAACCCTGCAAAGTCCTCCTTACAAACATCTGGGGGGACTTGTGCCAAAATTGGGAGAGTAGTTCCATAGACAAGTTAAGCAGTAGCCTGATATGGTCATACTCACCAAATCATACCTTTCCGACAATGAACCCAGACATCATCATCACAATCCCTAGCTATCTCCTATCCCACCAGCAGGACAACTCACCGCAGAGAAGACAGGAGGGAGTTGCCCTGGGAGTTTGCAATGCTGTCTTTGGAACCCACGAAATCTCATGACATCAAATCAAATATAGGCAAAGAAAATTCCTGCCGATTCCCATCTACCACCCAATCCCCTCATCCCTTCCTGCGTTAAGCTGATGAATCAGTACTCCCCCATGTTGAGCATCAATTGGAAGAAGCACTAAAGTTGACTCAGAGGCATCACCTCTGGAACATTACAAAAGTAACTATACTTCAAATTTATTTCATTGGCTGTAAAGCACTTTTGGAAGTCCTGAGATCATGAAGATAGTTATTTAATGCAAGTTCTTTTTTTCGTTCACCACAGCTAAGGCCTCAACTCTATATAAGTTCAAACTAACAACAAAAGATTTATTGAAGGAGCTTTTGCCTGTACAGGGAACAAACTGAAACTGAAACCACAAGCCTGTACAACACCCTAATGACATTGCCATCAAATCATGTGGTCAGCTCATAAAGCAATCATGCAACTTCTTAAATATGTAACATATATAACACCCTCTTATGTGATCATGACAACAAATTGCTGAGATGTTATACAAAGGATCAATAACACTTCAGACATGGAACAATGAATCATTGATCATACACAGTCAATAAGAAAATTGATTAGGAGGATATCTATTCCTCTTTGGTTGTATACAATTATGGAATTTGGCTGTCCTTGACCCTGAAAATATGATTTGGAATTTTAGTAGACACTTCTCTTGGAACTAATTCTGCATCATATTCATGTGGTATAATAGCATACACACAATCATCAGGCAACTCAGATTCAACTAAGTCTTCCGTAGTAATATTCACAACACAAGGAACGAAAGGAGTTGTTACTTCTGGAGAAGATTCTGAGGAATCATTTCAAGATGATAACAATTGGTCAGCATGGTGTCACCAAGTGAGTTCATCTTCAGTTTGAATGGTGTAAGAAATTGGTTTTGCTAAAACTATGGCTGGTAACCATTTTTCACTCATGGTATAATTATGTGTTCACAATCGATCTCTTAAAACTAGAGGACATAGGTTTAAGGTGAGAGGGGACAGATGCAAAAGGGTCCAGAGGGGCAGTTTTTTCACATAAAGGGTAGTGAATGTCTGGAATGAGCTGCCGGAGGTACTAGTAGAGACAGGTACAATTTTGTCTTTTAAAAAGCATTTAGACAGTTACATGGGTAAGATGAGTATAGAGGGATATGGGCCAAACTGTGGGCAATTAGGACTAGCTTAGTGGGAAAAACTGGGCGACATGGACAAGTTGGGCTGGAAGGCCTGTTTCCATGCTGTGAACCTCTATGACTCTTGTTTAAATGAGCGTTGTTGTGCCCTCATTTCTCATCAAGCAACTTGAGATTGTTGTTGACACTCTACTATTTCTGCAGTTTCTGGAGGTAATAACAAATCAAACGTAATTCTCAACTTTCTCTTTAAGTGTAGTAATGGAGGTGAACTTTGGGTAGTCGCATGAATGGTGTTTCTAAAACGTGCCAAAAAGCTATTCACACAATATGAGGAACCTTCCTCTCTTGAAACTTTTAAAGAAAGTTCCATGGATTGTATGAATCTTTCAGCTAATCCATAACCAGATTTGCCTCACAAAGCTATGTTCTCATCCCCCGACTACACTCCTTATACACCTATGACTGTGTAGCCAAATTCCCCTCCAATTCAATTTTCAAATTTGCTGACGACACCAACGTAGTGGGTTGGATCACAAACAATGATGAGACAGGGTACAGAAATGAGATAGAGAATCTGGTGAACTGCTGTGGCAACAATAATCTCTCTCTCAATAGCAACAAAATGAAGGAGATTGTCATCGACTTCAGGAAGCGTAAAGGAGAACATGCCCCTGTCTGCATCAACGGGGACGAAGTAGAAAAGGTTGAGAGCTTCAAATTTTTAGGTGTCCAGATCGCCAACAACCTGTCCTGGTTCCCCCATGCTAACACTATAGTTAAGGAAGCCCACCAATGTCTCTACTTTCTCAGAAGACTAAGGATTTTTGGCATGTCAGCTACGACTCTCATCAACTTTTATAGATGCACCATAGAAAGCATCCTTTCTGGTTGTATCACAGCTTGGTATGGCTCCTGCTCTGCCCAAGTCCGCAAGGAACTACAAAAGGTCATAAATGTAGCTCAATCCATCACGCAAATCAGCCTCCCATCCATTGACTCTGTCTACACTTACCGCTGTCTTGGAAAGCAGCCAGCATAATTAAGGACCCCACGCACCCCGGACATTCTCTCTTCCATCTTCTCCCGTCGGGAAAAAGATATAAAAGTCTGAGGTCACGTACCAACCGACTCAAGAACAGCTTCTTCCCTGTACCAACCGACTCAAGAACAGCTTTTTCCCTGCTGCTGTCAGACTTTTGAATGGACTTACCTTGCATTAAGTTGATCTTTCTCTATACCCTAGCTATGACTGCAACACTACATTCTGCACTCTCTCATTTCCTTCTCTATGAACAGTATGCTTTGTCTGCATAGCATGCAAGAAACAATACTTTTCACTGTATGTTAATACATGTGACAATAATAAATCAAACCAAATGGATGATAAGATGCAGCTTTTATCTGCTAAATACCATTTACTTTGAGATAATCTTCAAACTCTTATGAAGTAAACTATTAACCATTATCACTAACAATCTGTTCTGGTTTACCAAATCTTGCAAGAATTTCATCAAGTTTTTCAATGGTTTGTTCAGTTGTAATAGATCTCATGATAACAACTTCCAGCCACTTTGGATGTGCATCAGTAATGACTAAGAACATGTAACTCTCAAACAGACCAGCAAAATCTACGTGCAATTGTTGCCATGACATTTTAGGCCACTCCCAAGGGTGTACAAGAGACAACAATGATGCATTTCTTATTCACAGACAGGATTAACATTGTCCCAGTTTTTCTTCAATCTGAGCATCCAGAACGAGCCACCAAAAATAATTAAGTGTGAATTTCTTCATCTGGATTATACCTGGATGCCCTTCATGGGGTTGTTCAAGAACTCTTCCATGCAGACTCGGAGGAATGATCATTCAGATTCCCCACAATAGGCACCCACCTTGGATGGTCAACACAAACTTTCTTGACGCACATGATTTCAAATCAGGATGCATATGATGCATTCTAGCTTTCATTCCTTTCAATACCATATCCATCACCTTCCCCATCATGGGATAATTTCTAGTATATCTCTGAACTTGAGAAGCTGTCACAAGCAAATGATCTACTCGCAAAAAATAAAGAATATTAGCAAAACTAGTTGGTGACAACTGTTCTGTAGGTAAAGGTAAGCATAATAATTTGCAAGCATAGTTTGTAGAATCATAGAGCCATGCAGCGCAGAAAAGGCCCTTAGGACCATCGAGTGTGCTCCGAGAATAGCTACCACTAAACTTGCGCTAATCCTATTTTCCAGCACTTGTCCCATATCCTTGAATGTTATGTTTCAAGCTCGGCCAAATACTTTTTAAAGGTTGTAAGTTTTCCAGCCTCCACTACCTTCCCAGGCAGTGCATTCCAGATTCCCTCCATCCTCTGAGTGAAAAAAAGTTTTTCTCAAATCCCCTCTAAATTTCCTGTCCCTTACGCTAAAACTATGCCCCCTTGTGATTGACCACTCAACCAAAGGGAACAACTGCTTCCTATTCACCCTGTCCATACACCTCATAATTTTATACACCTCAGCTCCAACATTACCTCCTTGCTCTTATACTTTATGCCACAACTGATAAAAGTAAGTATGGCACTTGGAGAGATGATAATGTATATTGGAAGAGTGTGCAAATAAGATCAGTGACCATCTTTGCAGTCGACTAGCAGCTAATGACAACATGCCTTTAAACACCCCAAAAATAGTGAAGGGTCGATGATCAGTCAATAATGTGAAATGATGACCATATAAATAATGATGAAACCTTTGTACACCAAAGATCATGTGCAATGCTTCTTTTTCTAGCTGAGCATAGTTAGATTCAGCACTAGTCAGAGTACATGGAGCAAAAGTTACTGGTTATTCTTTTCCCAAAGGCATAATATGTGAAATGCCTGCCCCTACTCCACAAGGTGAAGTATCGCCAGCAAGCAGTAATGGGGGCTTCGGATTAAAATGAACCAATACTTCATATTTCTGCAAGTATCTGTGACATCCTCTTTTGCTTTCTCACATTCTGCTCTCCAGGCCTATGAGTGTTTCACACATAGTAAATTATGTAATGGCTTCAATAATGTAGCTAAGTTAGGAACAAATTTGCCATAATAATTTACAAATCCTAGAAAGGACCTCATCAGATCTGGTGCTTCTAAAATAGCTTCAATTTTTATAGGTGCTTTATGTAGGCTTTTACAATCAATATCATGAGCCAAAAACTGGACTGATATCTGGAAAAAGTCACACCTTTCGTTCTTGATGTGCAGACCATGTGCTTGAACTCATTCCAATGTTGCTTTTAAATTGCCTGCAATCTCACCCTTCTCAAATAAAAAAAGCCCTCTTTTAAAACTATACAAGGAGCTTTTTCCTTACTTGGTCCTCCTGTAGTGGCTTCAATTTTTATTGGGTTGTTGCTTCTTCTCAGCCTTCTAATATTTGAAGGATGAGGACCAACAATGTTCTTTTTCTTTTACTTAAAATCTTTCCTCAATGTTCTAGATGAAACAAAATCCTGACTTGTCAACAACTTTCTTTTTGTAATGTCTGAACTATGTTAGGGGTTGAGGGTTTTAAACAAAAATAAATGTTGTTTGCATGTGTAGATTCAACTAACAACAGTTTTATTGAAGGAACTTTTGCCTGTACAGACAACAAACTGAAACAACAGCCTGTGCAACACCCGAATGACATCACCATCAAATCATGTGATCAGCTTTAAAAGAAATTTGGACAGGCTGAGTGAGTGGGCGAGGATATGGCAAATGGAGTATAACGTTGATAAATGCGAGGTTATACACTTTGGAGGAAATAATAACAAATGGGATTACTATCTCAATGGAAACAAATTAAAACATGCTACCGTGCAAAGGGACCTGGGGGTCCTTGTGCATGAGATGCAAAAGCCCAGTCTGCAGGTACAACAGGTGATCAAGAAGGCAAATGGGATGTTGGCCTATATCGCGAGGGGGATAGAATATAAAAGCAGGGATGTCTTGATGCACCTGTACAGGGCATTGGTGAGGCTGCAGCTGGAATACTGTGTGCAGTATTGGTCCCCTTATATGAGGAAGGATATATTGGCATTGGAGGGAGTGCAGAGAAGGTTCACCAGGTTGATACCGGAGATGAGGGGTTTGGATTATGAGGAGAGGCTGAGGAGATTGGGTTTGTACTCGTTGGAGTTTAGAAGGATGAGGGGGGATCTTATGGAGACTTATAAGATAATGCGGGGGCTGGATAGGGTGGAGGCGGAGAGATTCTTTCCACTTAGTAAGGAAGTTAAAACTAGAGGACACAGCCTCAAAATAAAGGGGGGTCGGTTTAAGACAGAGTTGAGGAGGAACTTCTTCTCCCAGAGGGTGGTGAATCTCTGGAATTCTCTGCCCACTGAGGTGGTGGAGGCTACCTCGCTGAATATGTTTAAAGCGCAGATGGATGGATTCCTGATCGGTAAGGGAATTAAGGGTTATGGGGATCAGGCGGGTAAGTGGTACTGATCCACGTCAGATCAGCCATGATCTTATTGAATGGCGGGGCAGGCTCGAGGGGCTAGATGGCCTACTCCTGCTCCTATTTCTTATGTTCTTATGTTCTTAAATCATGCAAATACTTCAAATATATAACATTGACAGACATATATGATTATCACAAAATAATATGCTACAATGCAAAAGAAGCACAATATGGGAGAAGCACTTCCTACAAGCTCGGGGACAACAGGGTGGATTGCAACAAGGAAAGGTAAAGGAGTGAAGCATGGTCTGTCAAAACATGAAGCAGATAGTTTATCTTACAGTTCCTTTCTAACACTTTGATTTAACTAAACACATAAGAAACTAATGACAAGAAAAATAAGTAACCACATCTCACAGTAATACAACTTAGCAAGTAAAGTGTTCAAAAACAAGGGGAAAACCCCAGGAAGCACAATCATTCCAAAAAGATTGAGGAGACATTGGCATTTTGCAGTTACAAGCTGAACTCACATTTGTCCAAAACTCCATGATCTGTTAAATGGTACAATTGAATCGTGCCCAGATTATAGCCAGGATTTTCCGGCCCTTCCCGCTGGTGGGATCTTCTTGTCCCTCTGATGGCAAACCCCTTGCTGCGGGTTCCACTGTAGCATGGCCAGTGAGCAACACAAATGGCCATGGGACTTCAGCGAAACTGGGTCTTGATCCCACCAGAGGCCAATGGTGAGCCACCTCCATCACCGGAAAATCAGCCGCAGGGAGGCCAGATATGTGCATGTCTCGTCAAAAGTGCAGAACTCCAAACTGTAGTGCACTAAAAATGCCATCCTGGTCAACTTCTTCACTTCAAAATATGTTTACATTCCTATGGAACCTACCTCTGTAAACTACATATTGTAATCATACCCCTTAATCTGAGGAAATACCATCACTAGTTTGAGGGTGTAATTACATGGGTAGTTTTCATTTATTAACGTAGACATAAGAAATCATTTGAAATTCATCATGGATATTTTAAACATGGTGACCAAACATCAAAGTCAAATCCATTTCTGAAAGCTTGGAGAGCTTTAGCAGTTTGAGTTGTCTCCTTGCTTCTGTTTATTGCACTCTTGTTTAGAATTCAGATGTTTGTAGCTTCAAACGCAGTTCCAAAAGTTAAGCATGTAATGACAGCTGATGCTGCAATGTAACACTGAGTAACTGTTGAGTTGTCTATGGAACATCTTTCAGGTGAGTGGCCATCTTTAACTGTTGTGCTAGTTCAGGCGGATGTTAAGGTCTCTGTGGAACTACCTAATGAAATACAGAGTTCTCCCAGTTATCTGGTGAACATTTTTATCTAAACCAGTAATACCAAAAACAGATAAATCAGTCTTTCATCATACTGCTGTTTATAGAATGCACTCTGGTGGGAGACGTCAATGCCCATCACCAACAGTGGTTCAGTTGCACCATGACTCACTGAGCTGACTACGACCAAAGATACAGCTGCCAGACTTTGCTTGCGGCAGGTGATGAGAGAAACAACATGAGGGAAAAATCTATCTGAGCTAGTCCTCACCAATCTACATGTCACAAGATGGAGCTACCAATGTCAATATTGGTCGGAGTGACCACTGTACAGACCTCGCAGAGATAAGTCCCATCTTCATACTGATGATACCTTCATCGTGTTGTATGACACCACCACCATGTTAAATAGGATAGATTCAAGACAGATCAAACAGCTCAAAACTGATTCTGCAGACTATCAGCATCAGCAGAATTGTATTCCAGCACAATCTGTAATCTTAGGGCCCAACATATGACTCACTCTACCATTAAGATCAAGCCAGGGGATCAGCCTGGTTCAATGAGGAATGTAGAACAGTATGCCAAGAACTGTAACATTTTACCTGATCTAACCTGTTATAACCATGTACACTTCCATTATATATACCTTCAATCTCCTTTGTTCCAAGAAGAACCACAGTTCCTCCCACCAAACCTTGTAGCTAAAATCCCTCATGTAAAAAAACTTGCATTTATGTAACGCTTTTCACATCACAGGTTGTCTCAAAGCCCTTTACAGCGAATGAAGTACTTTTTGAAATATAATCTGTTGCAATGTAGCAAACATGGCAGCAAATTTGAACTCAGCAAACTCCCACAAACAGCAATGTGATGATGACCAGATAATCTGTTTTAGTGATGTTGATTTGGGGGATAAATATTGGCCAGGATAACTGCAATGTCCTGACTATGTTATAGATTTTGGGTTTTAAACAAAAAGATGTGGTACACATGTAGATTCAAAATAACATCATCAGGAGATGTTGCAAACAATTGCGGGAGCTATTGTTACAGAGTAGAAACTGAAATTAAATAGAACTCTGTGAAATGCCCCATTGGCATTACCATCAAATCACGCGATCAGCTCTTTAAGCAATCATGCAACTATTTAAATATGTAACAACAATGGGAATAACTGCCCTGCTCTTCTTCAAAACAGTGCCATAGGATCTTTTACATCCACCCCAGCAGGCAGCGTAATCTCAGTTTAACATTTTATCTGAAAGACGGGGGAGTCTGATGCTCCCTCAGTACTAGACAGCAGTGTTCAAGCCCTGGAACCAATCTGGAAAATCGCCTTCTCATTCCATCAACGGACACTCTAATCATTCTTAAAGCGTAGTGATTGGAAATGGATGCAACACTCTAGTTTTGACATTACCAAAGCTTAAGTTCAGCATAACATAATGCTTTTGTACTCAATACTTATATGAAGCCCATAAATACCTTGCATGCCATGGTCAAGATTGGTAGCAGGAAATCTGTAGATTAGTGAAGTGCAAGATAGGTGAAACATATTCCAGTTCTTAATTGACTTCTTAGTTACTTTAGTAGTTTACCTACCACATCCAAGATGGGGCGGGGGGAGATGTTCCCCTGCTCACCTTTAATTCTGCACTGCAGAAAGTCAGAAGAGGACAGGATATTGTTGGGATTCTGACCCAACGTCACTTGCATGATTAACTACTTCCCCATGCATGGGAAAATTCCCATCATTCAGTACTTTTGCAAAAGATATGATAAGCCAATAATAAATGGGAAGAAATTAGCCTTGGGCCTTGTAAAAATTGTGTAAGTGTATTAGGAGCCTATTTTAACATTTTAACTTCATGTCAACGTAAAATGAACTGTCAATTCCCTATTGTCCATATAATACTACCATCGAAGGTGATTTTAACCCCCAAAGACTTAAATTGTGGAGACTTCATGATTGTAGGTTTGAATGGTTTGCAATTAAAGCTTCATCAAAAGTGACAAGAAAAGAAGAGATATTAAAAAAAACCCTCAACCTTCACCTGTTAAATCTGTTTCTTTCCTTCTTAGTGTCAGATGTGCCAGGCTGTGAAATCAAAAGGTGGTATGATGCAACAAGAACTGGCAGAACATATATTAAACATGCCAACCACCTCACCCCAATCCCCACCACCCCCACACCCACCAATCCCAAGGAAAGAATAAACCAATAAGAAACCAAAAATGAGAGCATTTATGTGAAGGCTATGTCAATCATAATACAATGGCTGATTATCCTGATTGAGGCAGGAAAATAAAAGTGCATCCCTACATTTTAACAAAACTGTATAAGCTGACATTTTGTATAACCAAGCATAGTGAGGGTGAAATTGGTCTTTAATGAAAGTGCAAAATGGATTATAGTAATCTGTTTCAAGTCAAAAAAATTTAATGTTGGGTGCTGTTTAAAACAGGCCGCTGTTTTGTTGTCACTTTTCCATGTTTTCACTGAAGAGCAATTTCACCTCCAATTCCTCCAAAGCTTAGGAACTTCAATGCAAAAACAGCAAGATTTTAGCAATATTTAGGTGACTTTGGTTGAATGTGATCATGCTTTGCATACATATTAGGATTATTTATCAACAATATGTTTTAATGACTATTGATGAATATAGGTAGACTTAAAAACAAGAGCTCTCGTGCTGATCTGTACTAATGACCCTCATTCATTTTTTACTTGACGAGAAATAATACATTTCGATAGTCAAGTTCTGAAGAAAAGTAGACACAACTTAAGCAAACATTGTAATAGCAACCATCAAAAATTGCATTTAATAAATCCAAATATATTTAAGCATAACAATGGGATTCTTGAATTCCAAAAGGCATGATTACTTTAAAATTAAGATATGAAGATGTGCGCTGAAACTTCAGAAAACTGTCTTGTAAATTTAACATAGCTTCCAGAATTTTCCAGTTTCTGTCTACTACGATTTAACAGAATACACTTTCAGCAAGAGTTCCATTCAATAGAGGTTAATTTATACGTTATTTTAATAAAAACACAAAATAATCCATTCTGTAGTTTCATTGAATTCCTGTGCCACATATTATTGATTATTAAACTAACAACAAAAAATCAAACTAGTCACAGTGTTTGCCTGTACCTGCTCATACCAGCTGCTGTGAGGTGAGCAACTACATTCAGACCACCAGTCACAGTTTACACTCCGCATCTTCGACAGGCTTTTGCTGGGGCTTTTCAGGCCACTATCACGCAGTGTAGTAAACTTGGTCCGATTTCGAGCTGTGGCAATTTCTGAAGTTGGCAGAGTCTCGGTGCTGTAGTAGTATTCTTGTGGCTCATGCCACCAGCCACAGGAGCAATGCGGTTCACTCACAACCACTGACATAGTTCTTGTAGCTTTTAAGCTCTCTGGGCCTCTGCAGCAGCTGTGATGCTTATTTAGGTAAGTTGCCATTCTGTCACATTCAGCTTTCAAGTCGGATGGAAAAAAAATCTTGCATCCGAGAATCAGAATCCTCTCACCTACTCTTCAGTACCTCTGCTGCTGTTACATTGTGGGAAAAAGGCAGCAGCTACACAGCATTATTTGTTGCCTGGTAGCTCTTCATGGATAGATGACTCAACACAGAGCAACTTGACAGCATCCTTGCTCTAGGCATAAGCAATCAATGCACTGTTCAGCCAGTTACAAAAGTGGACGCTACAGTACCAGTTTTTTATAGAGGAGTATGCTAATCTGAACTATTAGATTCTTCATGAAACTTGAATATCTTATGTTAAGACCAAACAAAAGCAAATACACAAAATATGAGATGAGAAAAGATCAGCCTAGAAATGTTATTTTGTATAAAGAAACAATGAAGTGATGCAAAGTGTAATTTCAACCTCAAAGCAGGATTTAGTTACAAAACCATTTTAAACTGATTTTCTACCAGCTTCTGCATTTGATTAATACAGCCTATTTTCAAGCAGAATAGCATTGGACAGTGCTGATAACATAACTAAAAGTCTGAAACAGTGTTTGAATGTTGTCACTAGTTTTACAGTTGTTGCAAGAATACTTAAGTGACTTTTAGAGGCATATATTTTTTATTTGGAAATTGAGTGAAAAGGTACAATGCCATCAATATCAAACCTGCTAATAGGCTTAATAAAAGAAAATTATAACAGAAAACAAACAACTTGATTGCTGTTTTGTCTCTGTAAATACTGTTTACTAAATACTTCTGTTTTAGCTAGTGCTACCCATGGAGTAAGGAGATGACATAATAATAAAAACGAGCTGCAAGGTGACCCACATTTTCTTTAGAGCATGTTTCATTTATAGACCAGTAAGTCTACAAAAATGGTCCTGAATCAAATTGATTCAAGGTGCTTCTTTGATTAGAAAATTGCCTTTGGTTCACTGCATTGTTCTTGTGCAACAAGCCACCTGAATCATCTACAAACATGTGTTTGGACCAAAAGGATGCCAAAACATTACTTTTTAATTAATGAATTCTGACCAGTCAGGAAACAGCCTGTTTTAGTTTTCCAGCCTTGACAGTTTTTTATTCTTCCTGGGAAGTGAGTGTTCCTGGCAATTGACCACCATTTATTGGACATCACTAAGAGTATGGGTAGGGTGGCAAGCTGTCTTCTTGAATCATGCAGTTCATGTTGTGCACATTACCCACAGAGCTAGGGATTTCCAAGTTTTAACCCAGTGACAGTAAGGGAACAACAATATAGTCCAAGATAGAATGGCATCGGGCTTGGAGAGGAATTTGCAAGTAGCAGTGTTCCCATGCATCTGCTGCCCTTGTTCCTCGAGGTGGCAGAGATCCCAGGTTAGGAAGGTGTGCTGTGGAAGGTGCCTTCGTGGGTTGCAGCTGTGCACTTTGTAGATGGTACACAATGCTGCCACTGTGTGCTGATGGTGGAGTGAGATAATGTTTGAGGGCGTGGGTAGGGTGCCAACTGACTAACAGCTTTGTCCTTTGATTCTGAGTAGTTGGAGACGGTCATTGTCTGATACTTGCGTAGCATAAATGTTACTTCCCATTTATAAGCACAAGCCTGAATGGTGCCCAAATCTTGCTGCATGTGGACACAGACTGCTTCAGCAGCACTGAACAACTTGCAATCATCAGCAAACATCCCATTTCAAACCTTCTGTTGGAGGGCAGGTCATTGAAGAAGCAGTTAAAGATGCATGGGCCCAGAACACTGCCCTGAGGAATTCCTCCGATGGTGATCTAAGGCTGAGGTGATTGGCTTCCAACAACTATAACCAACTCCCTCCATGCTAGCCCTTGGCAACAGACTAGCAACCTGTGGAATTAGCTACAGAATCAAACGAAACATCTCCCTTTGACTCCTTTCAGTGCACAGTATTCCCTTGGATTCCAATTGATTTCAGTTTTGTGGGGGCTCTTGGATGCCACACTTGGACAACAGAGCAACAGTGGCAATTAGCAGGAGCTTCCTTGTCCATGACCTGGCCTGATGTCATGAGACTTCATAGGGTCTGGAATCAATGCTGAGGACTCTCAGGCCATGTCCTCCTGCCTGTCCACCACTGTACCACCTCTTTTTGGTGTCCTACTGGTCAGACAGGCCAGGAATAGTGATGGAGGAATCTGGGACATTGTCTATAAGGTATGATTCAGTGAATATAACTGTGTCAGGCTGTTGCTTGACTGATCTGGGGGACAACTCTCCCAATTTTTGCACAAGTTCCTAGATGTTAGCACTACTGTCTCACAGCGTTGGGTGACTGTGTGGAATTTGCACATTCGCTCTGTGGCTGCGTAAGTTTTCTCTGAGTGCTCCAGTTTTCTCCCAAAGTCCAAAGATGTACAGGTTAGGTTGACTGGCCATGACAAATTGTCACTTCGTGTCCAAAGATATAGACATTAGTGGGATAAAGACGTGGAGTTACGAGGTAAGCCTGGGTAAGAGTCAGTGCAGAATCAATGGGCCAAATGGTCTTCTTCTGCACTGTAGGGATTTTATGATTCTATGACTCAGGAGCAGATTTGCCCTTTTGCCATTTGCCCTTTCAAGCCTGCTCTGCTATTCAATGAGATCATGATTGATCTGGTTCTGGTCTCAGCTCCACGTTCCTGTCTGCCTCCCATAACCCTTGCATTTCTTGCTGATCAAAAATCAATCTAACACAGCCTCAAATACATTCAGCGGCCATTGTTTTCTGAAGAAGAAAATTTCACAAACTGAAGTCCCTCTGAGAGAAAAAAAACCTCATATCTATCTTAAAAAGAAGGCTTCTTATTTTTATATTGTGTCCCCTGATTCTAGTCTCCCCCCACCAAAAGAAAACATCTTCCTGGTATCCATTCTATCAGGTCCCCTTAGGATTTTGCGTGTTTCAATAAGATCACCTCTCATTGTTCTAAACTTCAATGGGTAAAGGCCCAAAATGTTCAACCTTTCTTCATAAGGTAAGTCTTTCATCCAAGGAATGAGTCAGTTCTCTGAACTGCTGCTAAATCAATTATATAATTTTTCAAATAAGGAAATCAAAACTGTACACAGTATTCAAGTTATGGTCTCACCAACATCCCCAGATGCAGTAAAAGTTCTGTATTTTTAATATTCCATTCCTTTTGTAATAAATGCCAACATTCTATTTTCCTTCCTAATCACTTGCTATACCTGTGTAACCTTTGTAATTTTGCCAGATTTCAGCCCACTCATTTAACCTATCTCTTTCCTTTGTAGACTTTCTACCGCCTCATAACAACTTACTTACCTACCTATTTTCGTGTCAATGGCAAAGTTGGCTACTATACATTTGGTCCCTTCATCCATGTCATTGATATAGGTTGTAAATACTTGAGGCCCAAGCGCTGATTTCTGTGACACTTTGCTGTCACTAGTCACAGATTGCCAAGCCAGCACCCCACGAGTCAAAGTCTGCCAACATTTAGTGCTTTTCACATGATAAAAACTCCCCTTGGCATAGCAAGGAGCAACATTTGACACCACGCCACATGAGGAGATATTGGAGCAGATGATTAAGAATTTAGTAATCTAAGGAATGTCTTAAAGGAGAAAAGAGAGGTATAATGATTGAGAAGTTAAGGGCGGGAGTTGAAAGCATGGCCACCAAAGGTAGAGTGACAAAATTGAGGATGCTCAAGAGGCCAGAATTAGAAGGACACAGAAATCTCAAAGGGGTGTGGAGTTGGAGGAGATTGCAGAGATAGGGAGATGAGAGCTTGGTACAAGTTCGAACATGAATAGCACAGTTTTGGGTGACCTCAAGATCAAAGAGGGTTGAGCATGGGTGGTGTTGGAATAGTTGAGTTAGAGGTAATAAAGGAATGGATGAGGGTGGCAGCAGCAGATGAACTGAAGCGGGGTGGATCAGGCAGTTTTATGGAGGTGAAAATAGGTGGCATTAGTGATTGTGCAGATATGTAGATAGAAACTCATCTTGGGATCAGACATGGCACCAAGGTTGCAAGCAGTCTGGTTCAGCTTGAAACATTCACCAGGGAGCAGGATGGAGTTAGTGGCTAGGGATCAGAGTTTGTAGCATGGACCAAAGACAATGGTTTAAATCTTCCCAATGTCTAGCTGGAGGAAATTTCTGCTCATCCAGTTGTGGATGTCAAACAAGCATTGGAGAGATCACAAAAGGTGCAGGTGAGGAGGTGCTGGGCATCATCATTGTACGTATGAAAACTGATGCGATGTCATGATTGTGCCACCAAGAAACAGAATTTGGTTGAGAAATAGGGGAGGATTAAAGATGGGTCCCCAGGAGACATAACTGTGCAAAGATCAGGAAGCGGAGCCATTACAGGTGATTCTCTGGCTAAGATTATGTAGATAAGAATGAACCAAGGCAAGTGCAGTCCCACCCTGCTGGACGATGGTGGAGAGGAAAATAGGGTGGTCAATCTTGTTGAAGTCTTAGTTTTTCTAGTTAACAGTGTTATCAACACTATAGATACATGTAGCACCGAAGAATAGCACGTGATCTGTTAATGATAGTGTTCTGTACATCTGTTTTATTTAGGTAATTAAAATAACATTAACTAACTTAGTAATGGGATTTGAAAACTGTGATTGTTTATGAACATCTCAAAATAGCCCATAAAGTCTCTCCATTCTATATCATCTAATCCAGAAAAAGGAAAAACAAAACTGCAAGAACCAACAAGCTAGAGGTGATGGGAGTGTAAACCCTTTTAGATCTGTGGACAGTTCTGCTCTTTAAAAAATTCCAGCATTTCTGAAGAGTCACTAAAAATATTATTTTCTGCATTCTTTAAACTTCCCAAGTGTGAAGAAAAGAATAGAAATCTGTTGTATACCTTTAGACATCCATAATCCTCAAAACAATGTGATTGTATATATTTTTAGGTTCAATGATAGAGGTTGCATTGGTGAACCTCACATCATCTGCACAACATTTACTTTTACAATAGGGTAAGCTAAGGGTATAACAATGATACCACCTTGTGGTTTGAATGTAATATTCACAGCTTTCACAAAGCACCACGTGGCTCTCTAACCATTTTGAAAGCATTTCAGGAAAACTGTTTGTAAGATGAGGCCAAAGATGAAAAATTTAGCTGTTTCATGTCATACAGTAATCATCCAAAGCAACAATTATGATTGGGTTCACTTAATCAATCAGTACAAATGTTCTTCATGCGACAATACTAAACATGTTAGTTAGGCTTCCCCGATCTTGCTTGATGTAAACAAAACAACTCTGGACTAACTTCCAACATTCTTCTTGTGAGCCTGGCCAAAATTTGTCCTTGCGGTTTCCTGTTTAAATGCTGAATGATGCCTTCTTATCTCTCTGTTTATTTTTAACAACATGTTCACAGCCAGAAGAGATGGCCTGCCAGACTTGCTGCGCACCTGGGACCAAATGTTTCCAAACACAACAATCACATGTATTTATTGATTCCTCAGATGAGGCAAATTTTTCTTTAATGTTTACAGGGTTTTGGGGAAATAAACTTCAATAACAGGTTATTAGCATATTAACCATCTTTCATCTCAATGCTTTTTAAACTGGTCTGAATATATTTTGCCTTAAAAACCCAGCATTTAAAAATAATTATTTTTTCTTTTCTTTGGAAAATTGTTTTTTAAAAATTCTAGAAATGTCAGACCTGAAGAAAATATACAGGTTTTTTCACTTAAGAAAGAGAGTATATGAAACTGAATTGAATAATTAGATAGTCATCAACGATGTAAGCAATCATTGAAACCTTGCTGGCGTTTATGCTGGTGGGATCTTATGGTCTCGCCGACAGCACACGCCCACTGCAAGTTTCCCGGCTACGATGAGTGTGTTCAATGGGAATCCCCATTGACAATGGTGGGATCATAGGATCATAAGATCCCACCGCCAGTGGGTGGTGCACCACTTCCCGCCACCGCAAAACACACCACAGAGGGGGAGGAAAATCCCACGCATAGTCTGGGATTTTCCACTTCTGCACTTCCCAGCCATTATTTTCCACCCGTTCCCTTTAAAGGATGAAAAGTCATTCCCAGAAGCAAAATCCCTTAGCCAATGTCTTCAGCAGTCTGACTCAAGAGACAGAATATTCCCATAATGTGTAATTGTCTGACCCTAACTGAAAATTGGCATGCATCTCTCCAGATGCATTACCGAATTTTCAGACTAGATTTTTAGCCACTCTGACAAGAAAAATGAGGGGGCAAGGTTTACACCATCAGTCTGATGGAGCAGAGCCTGATAAAGCTGAAAAGACCAGCTCCCCAGAGATTAGGTTGCTATGTTTAAAGGGCGGCTGACCAGCACGGAGGTTAAACTTCCCGAAGCCTCCCCCCAGCTCAAAATTATCAGGCTCTCTCCCCCCCACAATGCATAATTATTGGGGGCTGCCCCCCAATCCCCCAACAACCACTGCAGCAGTGTCAATTCCGCTCCCCCCTCAATTCTCCTTCCCTATCAATGCAAAGTCCTCCCCCATACCCACTCCCCCACAATGCAAGCTCCCCCCCACCAATGCAAGCTCCCCCTTAAGGCTCACTCCCCCTCACCCCTCTATGGCCACTCCCCCGTCACTATCAGATTTCCCCTAAGGATTCGGCACTCTTCCCCCCCCCACCACACATAATGGGAACACCCCAGCCCCCTCCAATTGGGCTCCTCAAAGTGCCACACTGGCACTGGCCACTGACACAGGCTGGCACTGCCAGGTTAGCACTGTCAAGTTGGCAATGCCAATCTGGCAGTATGAACCTTTGCCGGGTTGTAGTAGGGGGCAGTGCCCAAGCATGCCCCTCTCCCCCTAGTGGCCAGAATTACTTTGACACCCCTCAACTGATTCCTTTTGAGAATGGGAACCTCGCTACATGGCCAGCGAGGGGTGGGGAAAATCGGGAAACAAAATCTAGCGTTTCCCGACTCTCGCAAGATTCTCACTAACAGCGATCGTGGGCACAAAATTGCCCCCAAGATGTATTTGTGAAATATCTCAACAGATTGGCATATGATTAATTAATGCCCTATTTTTCAGCTAGCCGTTGGAACAATAGGAACTATACAATGGAAGAAAGATACCAGAAAATGAATATTTGGGAAATGCTTATAACAGATTGCAAAACGCAAAACAAACAAACAATGTTTCTCCTTAAAAGATAGCTCAAAAAGCATTCATGCAGAATGCCACAGCCAAAAGAGAATTCGCCATCTGCTTTTGGTCCAATGAACTTGCTTGCTCAGCCACAACACAATTCCCTGCTATCAACAGCTGCACTTTCTTCATCTCAAATAGGCGTTAAGTCAGCAGAGTATCATGTTCCATGTGTACTTAGTCCTGACAATGACTGAGAGTCACAGCAGCTCCATTTGCCATAATCATCAGCCTGCCTCTATTCCACACTAAACCTCAGCCTGGGTTGCCAAAATGCACTTTGCTTTTCCATTTTTGCATATATACTACATCAAACTCCCTTGACGGTTAACTCACTCGTTAATGAGAAGACCTTTGATTCTAATATGGTAATTGGTTTTCCTGGTTCAGCTTTTAATTGTTTCAATGAAAGATTTTTTTAATCATAGTCACCGTCAATCAAGTATTTCAGACGCATATTTTAAATTAACTTTGAAAAAAATGTATTTCTTCAAAAAACTTTCACTTTCCCAATCTTCAGATATGATAAAATTGATTAATCAACGACCTTCAAAACAGGGGAAGCAGCAGTAAAGTTTTTTGCAGAATACAGCATTTTCTGCTCGTGCAAATATTTGTACAGTTAGTCTCACATCAATATTGGTCAAACTATTCCATTATAAGGAACATATTTGTCGTTTCAAGCTACATGGAAGTAAGTGTTAGAACATAATTTAATAAAAATGTAGAGAGAGAAAGAGAAGTAGCTTAGTATATCAAATAGAAATCACACTACAAAATTGAAGGGGAGACTGGACAATATTATGTTGAAAAAGGCATTATGGATGGACCTAGAAAATCTGCCAAAAGAAGAACCCTATTTATAGATGTTTGAAAAACAGAAAGGCTGGACAGAATTTTCCGAGAATGATTCTAATTGTCCAGCTAGCGTGAAAATGGAAGAGTTGCAGATCCACTTTTTGGGTGGATTTCCACACCCAATTTTGTGCACAGTGCATGGAAAAATGGTCCAGACCATTTGTAGCTGCTGCCGGCAGTTGGCTAGGCTTAATTTGCCAGCCAGCCTGCAGAGGGGGCTATTATGCTTGCACGGACATCTGTGTCTGCATATGCACAATAGCAACTGTTGAGGGAGCTATTGCGAATATGCAGACCTCTGAATTTGCACCTGCGCAATAGCAGCAGCAGGTGCCTGACAAAGGGAGAGAGCTCGCAGGCCCCTGCTGTTGCAGGCAGTCTCAACTCCCACCCCCCCCCCCCCAAGCAATAGCAGGGGCCCGTGGCCAACCGTGAGCCCCACATCACCCAAAACGCAGCCCCCGAGGCCCCACTCATTGCCCAGATTTCCCCCCCAACGATCGCAGAGTGGGCCCACCTCCCTCCCCATACCGATTGCCTGCAGAGCGGCAATGGGGCCCCCTCCCTCCAAGGAGGCCGCCTCCCTCCCTCCCTGATCAAGCTGCCCCTTCAGGCCCCGTCCCCATAAGCCACGCCCCCATATGCCCTGCCCCCATAGGCCCACCCCCTTAGGCCCCACCCCTGGGCACTGCCTGATGGGCAGTGCCAAGGTGCCCAGTGTGCATTGAGATGCCAGGCTGGCAGTGCCAAGGTGCCAGGCTGGCACTGCCCAAGGGCCACCACCTCCCCCTTTGCCCTTAGTTTCCCCAGGGGGCTCAATGGCCTCTGGTTCTACTGGCAAGGCCAACATGACTGTTCCCCGTTCATGGGGATGAGGTATTTTCCTCGCCAAAGAGAACCTCTCCCAGCGAGCCCATAAAGGCAAGAAGGCCGGACGATTCAGCATTGTGCCATGCAAATCAACATTAAAATATATTTGAATAATTTATTCAACCTCTCGCTCATTTCCGGCGAGAGGCTGACCTCACCGGAAATTTGGCTCTCGTAAGATTGCGAGCGCCGAATAATCAGGTGTGATTCTGATTTCTCAGCTCACTCCGCCCATCAATGGGTGAGCTGAGCCGGTAAAACCCCGGCCACTGAGTGTAATGGTGATATCTGCTGAAGTGCACAGTTATCAAACAGAAAAGGTAGAAAAGCAGACTGAAAAGAAAACAATGTATTTGGAGGAGAGCAAAAGCTAAACACACAGACTTGGATCAGGTTGGGAATAATGGAAAATTACTGAAAGAGAAGCATCACGTGAAATCAGGTGGTATTGTTGTGACAATCATATTTCACAAGTTTTAGAATATAACTTTAAGTTTCAGGAATATAACTTTTAGATTGGCGCTTAAAGTGTTAGATGCAAGATAAATGGATATCTGATTGAGAAACTGGTAATAACTCTGATGTAAGTGCAATTCAAGGAGCCTGGGTTTATTGCACTTAAAATGTAATGTACAAGGTCATGGCTAGAGTTGTGAAAGCAATAAACATTGGGAGTCTATCATCGTTTAATAGAGTCAGAAGGTCTGACCTTAATTCAATAAAACATTTAAATGATATATATAGTTTCCAGATGAAAGGAAGCTGAAGCAGTTCTGGGCGTCTGGAGAAAGGGTTGTTAAAAATGATTCATATGGGTTGTAGAAGCAAAGAGTAGCATGGTCATCACACTTCTACCAGAATCAAGTTCTGGATGGGAAGACCCACAGTTGACCTTCCCACCCCCACTGCCAATTGAAGCCCTTAAGTGGCCAATTAAGGAAACATTAAGAGCCTTGTTCTGCCACCACTGACATTAACCACCCACAGACGGGCCTGTTGCCAGTGTGCACAGCAGCTAAAGACATGCAGCCAGCTTGTCACCTCCTGTGAGGGAAGGGTGATCTAAAATCTCTTATAACTCATGGAAAACTTAGGATAACTGTTTAAAAAAAGCTAAGAGCCAAACTAGAGACAAATGATTTAACTTTCCAGCCTGCAGAGCAGACAGAGATAGAATTGGTAAAGGGTCCATTTTGTGCTGCCACATGGGCATTTCTGATTACATTTCCATTATTCTGGGAAGATATTCATTTGTACTTTAAACATTTCAACTAAGATTGTATGTAAGTAATACCTTGTTAAGACTAGGAGAATTAGGGTTTCCTACAGAAATTTATGTACAAGACCTTCATGTCACCAAGTTATGTTGGTCAGCACCTTCCAATTGTGTGATACAAAGAACAAAGAAAAGTACAGCACAGGAAACAGGCCCTTCGGCCCTCCAAGCCTGTGCCGCTCATTGGTCCAACTAGACCATTCATTTGTATCTCTCCATTCCCAGACTGCTCATGTGACTATCCAGGTAAGTCTTAAACGATGCCAGCATGTCTGCCTCCACCACCCTACTTGGCAGCGCATTCCAGGCCCCCACCACTCTCTGTGTAAAAAACGTCCCTCTGATATCTGAGTTATACCTCGCCCCTCTACCTTGAGCCCGTGACCCCTCGTGATCGTCACCTCCGACCTGGGAAAAAGCTTCCCACTGTTCACCCTATCTATACCCTTCATAATTTTGTACACCTCTATTAGGTCTCCCCTCATTCTCCGTCGTTCCAGGGAGAACAAGCCCAGTTTACCCAATCTCTCCTCACAGCTAAGACCCTCCATACCAGGCAACATCCTGGTAAACCTTCTCTGCACTCTCTCTAACGCCTCCACGTCCTTCTGGTAGTGCGGCGACCAGAACTGGACGCAGTACTCCAAATGTGGCCTAACCAGCGTTCTATACAGCTGCAACATCAGACTCCAGCTTTTATACTCTATATCCCGTCCGATAAAGGCAAGCATACCATATGCCTTCTTCACCACCTTCAAAGATTTGTGGACTTGCACACCTAGGTCCCTCTGTGTTTCTATACTCTTGATGGCTCTGCCATTTATTATATAACTCCCCCCTACATTAGTTCTTCCAAAATGCATCACTTCGCATTTACCTGGATTAAATTCCATCTGCCATTTCTCCGCCCAATTTTCCAGCCTATCTATATCCTGCTGTATTGTCCGGCAATGTTCATCGCTATCCACAAGTCCACCCATCTTCGTGTCATCCGCAAACTTGCTGATAACACCAGTTACACCTTCTTCCAAATCATTTATATGTATCACAAATAGCAGAGGTCCCAGTACAGAGCTCTGCGGAACACCACTATTCACAGACTTCCAGCCAGAAAAAGACTCTTCGACTGCTACCCTCTGTCTCCCGTGGCCAAGCCAGTTCTCTACCCATTTAGCCACCTCTCCCTGTATCCCATGAGCCTTAACCTTCTTAACCAACCTGCCATGAGGGACTTTGTCAAATGCCTTACTGAAATCCATATAGACGACATCCACGGCCCTTCCTTCATCAACCGTTTTTGTCACTTCCTCAAAAAACTCCACCAAATTTGTAAGGCACGACCTACCTCTTACAAAACTATGCTGTCTGTCACTAATGAGATTGTTCCGTTCTAAATGCGCATACATCCTGTCTCTAAGAATCCTCTCCAACAACTTCCCTACCACGGACGTCAAGCTCACTGACCTATAATTACCCGGGTTATCCCTGCTACCCTTCTTAAATAACGGTACCACATTCGCTATCCTCCAATCCTCAGGGACCTCACCTGTGTCCAATGAAGAGACAAAGATTTCCGTCAGAGGCCCAGCAATTACATCTCTTGTCTCCCTGAGCAGTCTAGGATAGATGCCATCAGGCCCTGGGGATTTGTCAGTTTTAATGTTACCTAAAAAACCTAACACTTCCTCCCTTGTAATGGAGATTCTCTCTAACGGGTCAACACCTCCCTCTGAGACACTCCCAGTCAACAAGTCCCTCTCCTTTGTGAATACCGATGCAAAGTATTCATTTAGGATCTCCCCTATTCCCTTGGATTCTAAACATAATTCCCCTCCTTTGTCCCTGAGAGGTCCAACTTTTTCCCTGACAACTCTTTTGTTCCTAACATATGAATAAAATGCCTTAGGATTCTCCTTAATCCTGTCTGCCAAGAACATTTCGTGACCTCTTTTTGCCCTTCTAACTCCCCGTTTGAGTTCTTTCCTACTCTCTACGATGCTATCTACTTCAGTATAGATTTTAAAAAGTGGGATCAGTTTAGCTTAGTTGGCTGGATGGCTGTTTTGTGATGCAGAGTGATGCCAAAAACACGGGTTCAATTCCCGTACTGGCTGAGGTTATTCATGAAGGTCTGCCTTCTCAAACTTGCCCCTTGCCAGCAACAAATCAGCTCACCCTGATGAAGGCTATCCAGTGGAACTATTGATGGCAGTCAAAAGCAGAAAATAATTAAATTCAAAAGTTGGAGCTGGTATTTATAACAAGAAAATAAATAATTTGAATTGACATATGTTTCATGTCCTCGGGATCTACCAAATGTTTCACAGCTAATTATTACTTTTGAAGTGTATGTTTTACATGTCTGGATTTTCTATGAAAAGACCATAGCACAAATTATTTCAAAATATGATCCTAAGTTAACATCAGCTTTAATGGAATACAGTGGGGAAGAGAGAAGGATTAACCGCAAAATACTGCAGATGCTGGAATCTGAAACAAAAACAGAAAAATGCTGGAAAATCTTAGCAGGTCTGACAGCATCTGTGGAGAGAGAATAGATGTGGAGATGCCGGCGTTGGACTGGGGTAAACACAGTAAGAAGTTTAACAACACCAGGTTAAAGTCCAACAGGTTTATTTGGTAGCAAAAGCCACACAAGCTTTCGAGGCTCTAAGCCCCTTCTTCAGGCCTGAAGAAGGGGCTTAGAGCCTCGAAAGCTTGTGTGGCTTTTGCTACCAAATAAACCTGTTGGACTTTAACCTGGTGTTGTTAAACTTCTTACTGAGAGAGAATAGAGCCAACGTTTCGAGTCTAGATGACTCTTTGTCTGATGCTGTCAAACCTGCTGAGATTTTCCAGCATTTTTCTGTTTTTGTTAAAGAGGGAAGGATTGCCAGTTTTGACTAAAATGTGACTGCAGTCAGACTGACTGAAAAAAAAGACAGACACCAAAAAACAGCCTTACATATGGTAGTAGCATTGTGTACAAGCAATACAGGAAGCAAATGGTTGTGGCAACAAGGTTCTTCCCTGGATCATAGGATAGAATTCTGAAGGGTTCCTGTTTCAATATGGTTACCAAAATGGGATTTAATTACTTTTTTAATATTAGCTGCAGATAAGTTGTATGAATTGGATCAAGAAGATCTAATCGTATCTATCCCTCTTTGAGTCGGACCTTGCAGTGAGTGACAATCACAGTCAGATTGCCACTCCTCTACTTTTTACTTATCCAGGTCAGGAAATGCACATTTCTCACCTCATCTTCTGACCCAGATGGTGTGTGCAGCACAGCTGCTCCATAGTCCTTTGGAAGTAATTGGGGCAGTCAGTTAAATAAACTAGATAAAAACAAATTACTGCGGATGCTGGAATCTGAAACCAAGAGAAAACGCTGGAAAATCTCAGCAGGTCTGGCAGCATCTGTAAGTAAAGAGCTGACATTTCGAGTCCAGATTACCTTTTGCCAAAGCTGTTATAAAACCTTTGTCAAAGTAAATAAACTAACTGGTTCCTGAAACAGGAGAGGCAGTGAGTATAAAAACAAGGCCTAGGGTGCTACTCAGCACTAAGTGCTCGCTGCAGAGAGTGGAGCTTGGGAGTTGAGGTAAGTGTGGGAGTTTAGCGAAGTGGGGGAGGGAGGTATTGTTGTGTCTAGCATCACCTGTATCAGAGTTTTCAAAGTTTATTTATTAGTGTCACATGTAGCCTTACATCAAAGTTACTGTGAAAATCCCCTAATCGCCACACTCCGGCACCTGTTCGGGTACACTGAGGGAGAATTTAGCATGGCCAATGCACCTAACCAGCATATCTTTCAGATTATAGGAGGAAACTGGAGCACCCAGAGGGAACCCACGCAGACATGGGGAGAACGTGCAGACTCTGCACAGACAGTGACCCAAGCCAGAAATCAAACCCCGCTGTAAGACAGCAGTGCTAACCACTGTGGATGGGAAAAAGACACCCCTGTAACACCCCTGTTCCAAAAGGGAGAAAAGCAGAAAGTAGGAAACATCTGTTGTTAGGAAACTGTTGGAATCCATTATTAAGGAAATAGTAAAGGGACATTTGGAAAGTCAAAATGCAATTAATCAGAGTCAGCATGGTTGTATGAAGGGTTAGTCATGTTTGACTAATATGCTGGTGTTCTGCAAATGTAACAAGCAAAGTGGATAATGGGTGTCCTGTAGATGTACTGTATCTGGACTTCCAGAAGGCATTTGATAGGATGCCGCATAAAAGGTTAATACACAAGTAAGATCCCATGGATTTGGGGGTAATATATTAGCTTGGATTGAGGATTGGCGAGCCAACATGAATCAGAGAGTGGAGAGAATCTTTTTCTGGTAGGCAAGCTGTAAATAGTGGTGTGCCACAGGGTTTGGTCCTCAGGCCCTAACTATTACAATCTATCTTAGTGACTTGGATGCAGGGATAGAATGTATTAAAGCCAAATTTGCAGACAACATTAGAATAGGTGGGAAAGCAAGTTGTAATGGGGAAATAAGAAATTTACAAATGGATATGGATAGGTTAGGTGAGTGGGCCAAAATTCAGCAGATAAACTAAATGTGGATAAGTGTGAGATTGTCCATTTTGGTTGGAGGAATAAAAAGGCAACTTATTATCTAAAGGGAGCAAAACTTCAAAATGCTTTGGTGCAGAGTGATCCGAGTATCCTTGTGCATAAATCACCAAAAGTTAATATGCAGATGAAGCAGGTAATAAGGAAGACAAATGGAATTTTGCTAATGGAATAGAGTATAAAAGTAGAGAGGTGCCCATGCAACTGTACATGGCATTGGTGAGACTGCATTTGGAGTACTGCTCATAGTTTCAGTCCCCTTACTTGAGGAAGGATGCAAATGCATTAGAGGGCGTTCAGAAAAGTTTCACTAGATTAGTTCCAGTGATGAGGGACTTGTTTTATGAAGAGCAGTTTAGGGCTATGTTCATTGGAGTTAGAAGAATGAGAGGAGATCTGAATGAGCAAATTAGGTATATTAAATGCTAAAGGGGACTGACAGGGTAGACATAGAATAAATGTTTCCCCTTGTTGGACATTCTAGAACAAGAGGCCATAGTTTTAGGCTAAAGGGTGGCCTTTTAAAACAGAAATGAGGAGAAATTACTTCTCTGAAAGCGTTGCGAATCTGTGGAATTCTCTACCTCAGAGTGCAATGGATGCCAGAACACTGAACAAACGTAAGGAGGAGATAGATAGGTTTTTAATTAGTAGAGAGATGAAGGGTTAGGGGGAACTGGTTGGAAGGTGGGATATGGCCGTGATGCGATCAGGCATCATCGTATTGAATGGCGGAGCAGGCTGGAAAGGGTGAATTGCCTACTTCTGCTCCAAGTTCTTAGGTTCTTATGTTCAATGCAGGGAAGCAGGGTCAGCACTAGTTGCTGTAAACCAGATACGTTTATGGAGAGATTGGGGTGTAATCAGGGACTGGTGTCGTCATGGGGGCGGGAAGGTAAATGGGGAGGTCAGGAACATAGTCAATGGTTAGTAGGTGAAAGAGGAGTAGTCAGGAGGTTCAGGAGAGCAGTCGGGTGGGGGTTATTTGGGGGTGTGGGTGGTTAGGAAGGGGTGTGGTTGGTGGTTCCAGTGGAGGGGCCAACCAGGAATCAGAAGTAGTTTTAATCCTTCTAACTTTTCCTGGGTAACTATTCTGCAAAGAGAGTTGGAACAATTCAAAGTCTCCAACATAAATTGGAGCATCGGATAGTTCCCGGTGCAAGGTAGTTGCCCATCAGAAGTTTAAACTTTCAAGGCAATTTCCGCACAGTCCTTGCTTGGGAATCACGGAGGGCTTCTGCAGCACATCTTCTACCTCTGAAGTACGATTCCCTCCAGGATACGGAACTTCTGGGCCAAGTTTCATGTATTTGGGGAATAAAAGCAGCTGACATTTGGAACCACAATTTATCTCGTGTGAATTCAATCTTTCTTTGGAGATTAAAATAAATACATGGGAAAAACATGATTATCCAGTCCAGATCACAAGGAGGTGTGCTACTATTTCTCCCTAAGGTTATGTCTTATTACAAATGGATATGGGACAATGTGAGTCATTTCCAATAAAAATTAAGACACCAATGACACTTTTTGCAACTGTAACTGAAATAGCATCTGCACCTGACCCATATTCAGAACATTTGATCCTTGGCAGTATATTGACTTGCAGCGGTAATAAGGACACTTTGAAATAGTTAAAATCTAATGTTGAAAAGAAGTTAAGAGTGACGTAGTTTTGTTGGTGAATTGTGGCTGATGAGAAAACACAGCTAAAGTAGCACGAGTTTCAATTAGCTAAAAATAATAGAAATACAAATTTGAGGCCAATATAAAAGAGAAACCATGCACGTACCAGATGGAAGAGCTCCGGGAGGCTGCACAAACATGAGGGCGTTGATTCTTCCGAATCTGGACTAAGTGCCCACGCTAACAGGAAAACCGAGGGTTTCCTGCTGGCACCAGCAGCATCTGGCAGGTGGGAGTCTCCCACTTAATGGATGCAAATTTATGCATACCGCAAATCATGCCAGCCAACCCGCTTTTCAGAGATTGGGAAAGGCTGCGCCAATCACTACAGTCAGAGATGGGCCCCCTTCCCCCCCAAAATGGAAATGGTGACCCCCCTCCCCCCCCCCCACTGCTGACCAGGGGAGCATCACCAACTCCTCAGCAAAGAGGGGCATCTCTTCCCCTCCCCCACCCCCCTCCCCCCCACCAAAGGAGTCGAACCACTTAACCCATTTGAAGAAGTGTCAATCAGACATAGAATGTTTATAAATATTGCAGTTTGGATAAATGCGGGGGGGGGGGGGGGGGGGGGAGTTTGGTGGGGTGGTCATTCAGATGCACTCAAGTCAGAAGAGAAAGGAAATAAACACAGCTAAATGCATGCTGAGCAAAAACCATTAAGCAATCAACCAAAGAGATGATGAAAGGACTGGACTGAAATTGAATGGAAACAAAGGGTTCCAAAGTGTTCGAAGGCATTTCAAAGACTATGAACTTTCTATGAAGGCTCAGAGACTTAAAATAAATGCAGCATTAAAACAATGAGGCTGAGTGAATAGCTGTGGGATACAGTGGGATACAGTGACCTGGCCACTTCAAACTTTTCACAGATGACAGGCAGGAATTAAGATGTTAAGCAGAGAGCTGCCATGCCTGGGTGATCTTCAGGTCTGCCAGGGCTAGAAGGGGCAGTCCAGCCATGTGACCCCTATCCCAGAGGACAGTGTTGAGATCAACCACTTGCCTTAACACAAGCCTACCCAACACCCAGGACCCTGGGGGATCTTTCCTCTCCAAGCTGGAAGCAGCAGAGGACACATGGACACTGGACCTACCTCCTTGACACCGCCCTGAGGTCCAACATGCCAGGTCCATGATTATCAGGACCTTTAACAAAGTCTGCCCAGTGTAGATCCCACTGGGGAGGCAGGTGCATAGTAGGAGGGAGTTGATTTGTAAAATAAAGTAAAGTTTATTTATTCGTCACAAGTAGGCTTACATTCACACTGCAATGAAGTTACTTTGAAAATCCCCTAGTCGCCACACTCCAGTGCCTGTTTGGGTACACAGAGAATTTAGCATGGCCAATTCACCTAACCTGCACATTTTTGGACTGTGGGAGGAAACCGGAGCATCCGAGGAAACCCGCGCAGACATGGGGAGAACGTGCAAACTCCACACACAGTGACCCAAGCCGGGAATCGAACCCAGGTCCTGGAGCTGTGAGGCAGCAGTGCTAACCACTGTGTCACCGTGTCGGGCTACAAGCCCGCTAATCACATTTAAAAGAGGCACTTTGAATAATTATCCCGTTTCTTGCCCGATTCTCCAGGCCAATTGCAATTCCCACTGGGAGCTAGCAGACCTGGAGAATGCCCTCCCACCTCCCCAAGAGTAACGAAAGAGAGAAAGAGCATTGTTGGGTTCTTGGGCTGTCTAATATAATTATAGTAAGAGTTTTAACAACACCAGGTTAAAGTCCAACAGGTTTATTTGGTAGCAAATGCCATTAGCTTTCGAAGCGCTGCTCCTTCGTCAGATGGAGTGGAAATCTGCTCTCAAACAGGGCACAGAGACACAAAATCAAGTTACAGAATACTGATTAGAATGCAAATCTCTACAGCCAACCAGGTCTTAAAGATACAGACAATGTGAGTGGAGGGAGCATTAAGCACAGGTTAAAGAGATGTGTATTGTCTCCAGACAGGGCAGCCAGTGAGATTCTGCAAGTCCAGGTGGCAAGCTGAGGGGGTTACAGATAGTGTGACATAAACCCAACATCCTGGTTTAGGCTGTCCTCATGTGTGCGGAACTTGGCTATCAGTTTCTGCTCAGCGACTCTGCGCTGTCTCTGTGCCCTGTTTGAGAGCAGATTTCCACTCCATCTGACGAAGGAGCAGCGCTCCGAAAGCTAATGGCATTTGCTACCAAATAAACCTGTTGGACTTGAACCTGGTGTTGTTAAAACTCTTACTGTGTTTACCCCGGTCCAACGCCGGCATCTCCACATCATGACTACCATAATATAATTATACCATTGTACAAGTAATTCAATTCTCATAAGAGCAAGATGATCAGCTCAATTAAGGGAATTATCGCTATCACTGGGCCCAAAGAAATATCTGCAGCGGTACCAAATCTGTTGCATTTAATTATTGATTTAAGTGGAAAAATATGCAAAATGCTGAGTATCTGCTTAAAGGTTCAATTCTGAGGTGAATCTACCTTACCCATCTCCCTCAATTTGCAAAGGTGCAGAATGAATGAAGATCAGGAACGTATTTTTGAACATCTCCGATGCAAGCCATCAAAAGAGTAGATATCCTAATAAGCATTATCAAATTCAAACCAGCCAGTCTGAACAGTCTTCATGAGCAGAGCAAGATGTTACAATAGGGAGGAAACTATACTGGGATTCAGTTTAGTCCAGCATACTGTTGAACCTGTAGCCAATTTGTTGAAAATTATCTTTCATTTGTCAGAAATCTTCAGCATAATTCTTTGACCAATTGAAAACCTAGTATTCAAGTACAACTTTTAGATGGCCACTGCGACCAATAACAGAGCACTTCAGCTAGATGTCCGTTTTACAACAAAGAGCCCACAATTTTACAACCACAGTCTCATTTAAATTTGACATGTAATCTGCGTGGTGGCAAGCAGGTAGCCCAGTGTAGCTTGCTGAAATGACAATCAGGCTAGCGTGATCATCAGCAAGTTAAGTGTAGTAGACATGGTTGTGATTGCAGTAAATGGGACTTTCAAAGCAAAGATGGCCCTCCTCCTCCCTCAGGGCTCCTCAAAATACATCGTATTTAAAAACCTTCTTTACTGCATTGCAAAATGTTACATTTAAGTTATTTTCAGGTATCGATTAGTCACGTATATTAAAATAAATTAAAGAGCTATTTGATGAGATTTAACGTTAGTCCACAGTGAGATCCCAATGGTCCATCGTCCATAAACTAGTCAGAACGTGCAAATCCCATGCTCCTCCAGTTCCAATCTAAAATGTCAATCAGGCCTACTTACATTATGAACCCAGATGTCTGTACGAAAAGGGGCCCATCATCAGAAACAGGCAGTTACTTTGGACACCCAGCACCCTTCCAAAATGGTGCCAAGTATATTGCTAGTGATAATAGGGCAGTAAGGCTACTGAACCAAGTTTAAGACCATTACAACTCTGTTAAGACCAAAGGCATACACATCATCTCCTTTGTTTTAGTAATTGAGATATTTAGTCATATAGTGCTATCCAGAGAATTTTAATGCTTTACTAGAATTTGAAAAAAATCAAAACAGGAATACTAAAACCAACTGTTGCACTCTAGCACTTTCTTACTAAAGGAATAATTTTTACAATTATCAACGTATCAAATCTGGGATCTTTCTAGGCCACGTGGCTTATATAGCCAACTATGCATGACATTTACACATTTTAGAAGGATGGCGGCGGGGGGGGGGCATCTAATTGAAACTTATAGAATACGGAGAGGTTGAGATAGAGTGGACATGGAGAGGATGTTTCCATTAGTGGGGGAGACTAGAACTCGAGGGCACAACCTCAGAGTGAAGGGACACTCCTTTAAACTGAGATGAGGAGGAATTTGTTCAACCAGAGGGTGGTGAATCTATGGAACTCATTGCCACAGAGAGCTGTGGAGGCCAGGTCATCGAGTGCCTTTAAGACAGAGATAGATAGGTTCTTGATAAATAAGGGGATCAAGAGTTATGGGGAGAAGGCAGGAGGATGGGGATGAGAATCATAGTAAGAAGTCTCACAACACCAGGTTAAAGTCCAACAGGTTTATTTGGTAGCAAATACCATAAGCTTTCGGAGCACAGATATCCACTCCATCTGACGAAGGAGCTGTGCTCCGAAAGCTTATGGTATTTGCTACCAAATAAACCTGTTGGACTTTAACCTGGTGTTGTGAGACTTCTTACTGTGCTTACCCCAGTCCAACGCCGGCATCTCCACATGATGAGAATCATATCAGCCATGATTGAATGGCGGAGCAGACTCAGTGGGCTGAATGGCCTAATTCTGCTCCTATATCTTATGGTCTTATGGATGCAGTAAAGTAATACATATTTCCTAAAATGCTTCTTTAGTGCATTGCAAAAATGTTACATTTAAATCATTTACAGATAGGTACAAATCAGTCAGACATATTAAGGAAAATTACAGAACTATCTAAGGAGACTTAGAAAACCTATTCTTCATCAAATACATTTGTTTTGCTATTATACTGTCAGTGGATCTTGATGAATTGATATTGGATGCTCATTAAATATATAGATTAAATTCACTGATCTAAGGCTGCCACTGAGTAGTCATGCTTGAAGTGAACACAAATTTGAAATCGAGATGCAATAGTGTCGCAACAATTTTCCAAACTAATCTTTGAGTGTGGCTTGCTGCAGGCAGTGCAAAATTGTCGAAGTTGATCTGCGTGGCACAATTCAAAATGAAGCCCGATTAAGTATTAACTTGACCATGAATTATGCAATACCCGAGTATTGCTTGAAAAAAGACACTTCGGGCCCGATTTTACCATCAAGTTATGCCCGTTTTTGGGTGCGAAAACTTGGTAAAGTCGAGCGTGAGGCGAGTAACGCAATCCGCACCCGCCTCCATGCCGGTTCTCCCTTTACCAAGGCTCGAAAATGGCCACGATTGGGCCCACATTTAAATTGACTTAATGGGCTGCACGCCCAACCTTACCGGGACTTCCCCCTTTACTACCGCGTTCGCCCATCCAGAATCGGCGCGAAACAGACATGCTCTACAAAAGTCCAATTCAGGCGCTCCAGCTAGTGAGGAGGTAAGTGCCGAGCGTCCGACGGCACTCTGGTTGAGATTGGTGTGGGAGGCAGGGGGGGGTGCGGGGGAAGGGGTCCGCTGCCACTCTGCCTGTGATCAGAAGGGGAGTCTGCTGTCACTCTTCCTGTGATCAGTGAGAGAGAAGGGCCCATGATCAGTCTGGGTGGCGAGGGGGTTGGGGGGATAAGGGGGTCAGTAATGTTGTGGGGGTGCGGCAATGTCAGTGGGGGCCAGGGGGAGGCATTATCCGGCTCAGGAGTGATGTGGTAGGGGAGCCGCATTCTATCATTTCTTTTCAGCGCATGTGCAGTTGGAGGCGCCAATCCGAGCTGCAGGATTTCGGGCGCATTAAGCCCCGCCCACAGGCTTTTGCAGCGCGATTCAGAATTGCAGATATTTTTTCAGGCAAAGTGCGTAAGGGGGCACCTGCGAACAGGTCTAAAAGTCAGATCTGAAACACTCCCAGTTTCAAGTCCGCCCAGCACTGAAATTCAAAATGGTAAAATAGGGCCGTTTGTCAAAATTTTTGTCTTGCATTCATCAGGACAATTGCAAGAATACCAGTATTAGGGGACATGAGAAGAAGGTGCTGATTGGTTGGAAGTAGATTCTGATTGGTAAAGGCATTACCATGGAACATGCACCAGTTGATGGTGATTAATGGTTAACTGCCAATCAGTGTTTAAAATTTAAACCAGTCTGAATCTGATTGGTCAAAGCATTGCCCTGTGGGATGAACTAGCGAATGGCTTTCACTTATTTTGTTTAGCTGAAAAAGGTGTAATGGTGTGTACATGTTCTTTCTATCTGCAAAGAATAGGGCCCTGTTAATATATTACATAATACATAAAGGGCAAAAGAGTAACAAGAGAAAGAGTAGGGCCTCTTTAGGATCAACAAGATCATCTATGTGCGGATCCACAAGAGATGGGTGAGATCCTAAATGAATATTTCTCATCAGTATTTACTGTTGAGAAAAGCATGGATGTTAGGGAACTTGGGGAAATAAATAGTGATGTCTTGAGGAATGTACATATTACAGAGAAGGAGGTGCTGGAAGTCTTAAAGCGCATCAAGGTAAATAAATCCCCGGGACCTGATGAAGTATATCCCAGGACGTTGTGGGAGGCTAGGGAGGAAATTGCGGGTCCCCTAGCCGAGATATTTGAATCATTAATAGTCATGGGTGAGGTGCCTGAAGAGAGTGGCAAATGTTGTGCCTTTGTTTAAAAAGGGCTGCAGGGAAAAGCCTGGGAACTACAGGCCAGTGAGCCTCACATCTGTGGTGGGTATATTGTTGGAAGGTATTTTGAGAGACAGGATCTACAGGCATTTAGAGATGCAAGGACTGATTAGGGACAGTCAGCATGGCTTTGCGAGTGGAAAATCATGTCTCACAAATTTAATTGAGTTTTTTGAAGGGCTAATCAAGAAGGTAGATGAGGGCAGTGCAGTTGATGTTGTCTACATGGACTTTAGCAAGGCCTTTGACAAGGTACTGCATGGTAGGTTGTTGCATAAGGTTAAATCTCACGGGATTCAGGGCAAGGTATCTAAATGGATACAAAATTGGCTTCTTGACAGAAGCCAGGGGGTGGTTGTCGAGAGTTGTTTTTCAAACTGGAGGCCTGTGACCAGTGGTGTGTCTTAGGGTTCAGTGCTGGGTCCACTGTTATTTGCCACTCATATTAATGATTTGGATGAAAATACAAGGAGCATGGTTAGTAAGTTTGCAGGTGACAGCAAGATTGGTGGCATAGAGGACAGTGAAGAAAGTTATCTCCAATTGCAACGGGATCTTGATCAATTGGGTCAGTGGGCTGACGAATGGCAGATGGAGTTTAATTTAAACAAATGCGAGGCAATGCATTTTGGTAGATTGAACCAGGGCAGGACTTACTCAGTTAATGGTAGGGCGTTGGGGAGAGTTACAGAACAAAGAGATCTAGGGTACATGTTCATAGCTCCTTGAAAGTGGAGTCACAGGTGGACAGAATGGTGAAGAAGGCATTCAGCATGCTTTGTTTCATCGGTCAGAACATTGAATACAGGAGTTGGGACGTCTTGTTGAAGTTGTACAAGACATTGGTAAGGCCACACTTGGAATACTGTGTGCAATTCTGGTCGCCCTATTATAGAAAGGATATTATTAAACTAGAAAGAGTGCAGAAAAGATTTACTCGGATGCTACCGGGACTTGATGGATTGAGTTATAAGGAGAGGCTGAAATGACTGGGACTTTTTTCTCTGGAGCTTAGGAGGCTGAGGGGTGATCTTATAGAGGTCTATAAAATAATGAGGGGCATAGACAAGGTAAATAGTCAATATCTTTTACCAAGGGTAGAAACATAGAAACATAGAAAATACAGCACAAAACAGGGGAGTGTAAAACTAGAGGGCATAGGTTTAAGATGAGAGGGGAGAGATACAAAAGTGTCCAGAGAGGCAATTTTTTCACACAGAGGGTGGTGAGTGTCTGGAACAAGCTGTCAAGAGGTAATAGTAGAGGTGGGTACAATTTTATCTTTTAAAAAGCATTTAGATAGTTACATGGGTACGATGGGTATAGAGAGATATGGGCCAAATACGAGCAATTGGGATTAGCTTATGGGTTTTAACAAAAAAGGGCAGCATGGACAAGTTGGGCCGAAGGGCCTGTTTCCATGCTGTAAACCTCTATGACTCTATTAACATACATTAATATCAATATATTAATATATGTGGCTTCCAGTCCACACAGATGCACCACACTGCAAGCTTGACTGACAATCTTAAATTGGTTGTCAGTGTAATTTTTAACACACTGAGGATAATTTAGTAAATACTATCCGATCGTAGAATCATATCTAATGTTGGAAACTGTTTTGAATTTTGCAATCACGGGCTGGTTGGGCATGATCTGTACTTTGTCCATTGCGAATAGAAGGGACATGCTGTTCAATACAATCCATCAGTCTTTGGGACATGCATTCCCAGCATCACACCGGCTCTGAAATTCATATACCACATTACACACTTGTGTGATAGGGAGAAAGCATTTTTGGCTTGATGACAGCATCTTGTTAGTGGTGATTATCACTTGTGTTGCTACTGCATAGTCACAGCATGTAACAACTAGCTGTCAACTGTTGTTCAAATTTTTGAAATTACCCAAAAAGGGCTAATATCAGAGGTTGACTAGGCACTTTTACAGGGCCAAAAGTGATGGCCTTAGGCCCATTTATGAGTTTGCGCAATATACAACAAAAAAATGATATGATCAGGTTAGCCATTATCCTATAGCATTTCTTGTTGCATCCTACATCAGCACCAGACTTGCATGGTGAGGAAATAGCTCGGGCTCTATTGATGAGGTTGTTGGTAAAGCCAATCTTATAGCAAATGGAACTAAGAATCACAATACATGTACTGAGTAAAGGTAGTCTTGCAAGAGACCATAGAGAGCCCCCAACTATTAAATCAAGGATAGTGAGTTCATTTGACTGATCCATTTCAAAAATGAATTTGAGTGAAGGATGGAGCCCATTAAGATATACAAGGAAATTATTACACGCTGCCTTGGATTTAAATATAACAAACATATCATCTACATATTGAAAATATGCAAGGTGTAGGTGTAATTTTATCAAAGGCAGATTTCTCATGGAATCCAACAAAAAATGTTTACGAAAACTAGGCCTAGGGGGATCTTATGGCAACACCATCTATTTAGGCATACATGGTGTCGTTAAAGTTGAACTCAACTGCGTGAGTTTCTGAGTCGATAAGTTCAGTGAATACTGACTCACGCAATGATGGCTGGTCTAGATCATCATGATATATATAGTGTTGCAGTGAAAATAGCTTCGTAAATGTGAAGGAATTCTTCATCATGTATCTGGAAAATTTGCTGGTTGTAACAATTCACCCAACTATTTGGTCAATTCATGCAGAACCAGTTATAGGTCAAACAGGGCATAAAAGGGAATCACTTTTGTGCGTCTTGGGCGGCCCATACATACACGGACACAGCAAGCCATGAGGATGAACCCTGTCATATTTGTCACGCATCAGCTCATCAAGTCCAGCAATTTTTTTATTTAGCTTACTTTCGAGCAAGGCTGTCTGGTTATGGTGTGAATGACAAATTCAATGAATAATTGGTGCTCATTTTGTTGATATAGTCTTCATTAAAGTTTATTTATTGGTCACAAGCAGTCTTGCATTAACACTGCAATGAAGTTACTGTGAAAATTCCCTAGTCGCCATACTCCAGCGCCTGTTTGGGTACACTGAAAAGTAAATAAACAAACTTTTACAAGAGTAATCAGCCAAATCTGTATAGCCCTTGTCTCTAAGCAGGGAACCACTCATCATGTGGAGGTACAAGCACTGATGGGATCCTCCCTGTCTGGCTGACATCCTAAGTGTCAAGCATAAGTGGCGGCCTTGGCAGACATATCATTGTTCAGTTGTGGGATACACATTTGGGCAGCTGATTGTGAAGTCCTGCAGATGTCACCAGCAGATCCCTGAAAAGTGCTGGAGATGAATAAATTCAGGGCTGTGTGACCTCGACAGTCACTGATAACTCATGCACCAGAGGTTCATGATGCAGAAGCGGCATAAGCTGCTCCCATGCTGCAGTGAAAGCTGTGAACATCCAGGTGAAATGATTTCCAAAATGTGTGCAGGCCACCAGCTGGACAGTTTAAAGGTTTTCCAGCCTGTCAATTGCATTGTTCAATGACTCACTACTATGCTCAACCTGATGAGCTCCACACAGCTTGGGAAGTCAGTGTGCTGGCTATCAAAGCTAGAATGCTTGGTTAAAAGGTACAATAAACTGGATGTTTAAATGACTGATCCGACAGCTCCATAGAGTTGACTGCAAGCCTCAAAATACACTCTAGTGAAAGCCAGAAGTGAAGGCTATCAAATTGGGTTTCCAAAGCGCAGGCATTTTTGGGGGATTTAAAATCCCTGCCCACACCAGAACTCATCCCCTATTCTCAATTAAATTCTGCTCTTAATTTCCAAATTTATAAGGACCAATATTAATCAACTGCTGGGAAAGGATGTGAGGGGATAAAAGAGATGCAGTTATCTGATCTCCAGATTGATGTTGCACCAACACCAGCCAATATTTTAACTCCCTAGATTTCAAAGCCATGTAATTCCCTTCCAACAAACAGGTCATAGCCTCACTGAACTGCAAAAATCATGGTCTTATGATGTCATACATAGAATTTTCCAACTTTTCTTTTTATTCATTTGAGACATAGATAGGATGCAAAGCTGGGCTGAAAAATGGCAAATGGAGTTTAACCCTGATAAATGTGAGGTGATTCATTTTGGTCGGACAAATTTAAATGTGGATTACAGGGTCAAAGGTAGGGTTCTGAAGACTGTGGAGGAACAGAGAGCTCTTGGGATCCATATCCACAGATCTCTAAAGGTTGCCACTCAAGTGGATAGAGCTGTGAAGAAGGCATATAGTGTGTTAGCTTTTATTAACAGGGGGTTGGAGTTTAAGAGCTGTGGGGTTATGCTGCAACTGTACAGGACCTTGGTGAGACCGCATTTGGAATATTGCGTGCAGTTCTGGTCACCTCACTATAAGAAGGATGTGGAAGCGCTGGAGAGAGTGCAGAGGAGATTTACCAGGATGCTGCCTGGTTTGGAGTGTCGGTCTTATGAGGAAAGGTTGAGGGAGCTGGGGCTGTTCTCTCTGGAGCGGAGGAGATTGAGGGGAGACTTAATAGAGGTTTATAAAATGATGAAGGGGATAGATAGAGTGAACGTTCAAAGACTATTTCCTCGGGTGGATGGAGCTATTACAAGGGGGCATAACTATAGGGTTCATGGTGGGAGATATAGGAAGGATATCAGAGGTAGGTTCTTCACGCAGAGAGTGGTTGGGGTGTGGAATGGACTGCCTGCAGTGATAGTGGAGTCAGACACTTTAGGAACATTTAAGCGGTTATTGGATAGGCACATGGAGCACACCAGGATGGTAGGGAGTGGGATAGCTTGATCTTGGTTTCAGATGAAGGTCGGCACAACATCGTGGGCCGAAGGGCCTGTTCTGTGCTGTACTGTTCTATGTTCTATGTTCATTAATAGGATGTCAGTGTCGTTGGCTGGGCCAACACTTATTGCCCATTCCTGAGGACAATTAAGAGTCAACCACATTGCTGTGGGTCTGGAGGCACATGTAGGCCAGACCAGTTGAGGACAGCAGATCTCCTTCCCGAAAGGACATTAGTGAACCAGATAGGTTTTTACGACAATCCACAATGATTTTGTGGTGGTCATCATTAGATTTTTTAATTCCAGACTGGTCTATGCTGGTGTTTATGTTCCACATCCATTGACAACAGTGCCATTTTAAATTTGTGTAACCTTGCTGGGAAAACTCAACACAAAGCAGCAGCAGGCCCAGAAGAGAACCAAAAATGGAGGTACATTTCTTTTATTTATTAGATAAAGGTTTCTTGATAATGCCAAGAGGAGCAGGAGTACCCAGCTGGATCCCACAAGTAAACTTAGCTCCCTCAGCTCCCATCCACTGATCATGAGTGCCTATTCCTCTCATAGCTTGCCTGACAGCCAGGATGGGAACTGGGCATGGCATTTCTCAATAAGGCCTAAGAGTCAATGTGGCCTGGAACTCATATTAGCAACCTGAAGCAAACACAAGAATCAGTATTCCAAATCCGAGTGTGATTGTTTTACTTGAATATCCAGTTGTCGAAGAGTTTAGACATGGCTTTTTTTTTTACATACAGATTTCTTTGAATTATGGGTGCTTAACCAGGAACATGGGCCAAAATGTGTAACTGCACTATAAAACACAACTGATACAATGACGAGAATAGACAATTATTTTTGTTACCATGTGGTGGCAATGTTGCATCAGGAATCCGGGAGTTGAAAATTCCCAAGACCCAGACCATGGTACATAACTTTAAAGGCTAAATTCAAATAAGGGAGCAACTAGAATAAATAAATTAGTGGGGCTCATTCACAAACATAACAGCACAAGAACTAATGGAGTATCTTGAAAGGAATCATTCTGAAAATGCACGATAAACACAATTCAAATATAAACACTCTAAGAAAACTAGCAGGAAAACAGAGCCAACAAATTAACACCACAATAGAAAGGAAAGATATAGGGCACGATTTTCCCGAAAAAAACTAAGTTCCCAACGGGCCGGAATACAAGAGCTTTCCTGCCTGTTTTTTGGAATGAGTTTACAGCACTGTGATCACAGAGTCCAGCAGGGGATTTATGCCGATGGGGGTTGGAGCGGGGCCTAATCACACCCGAGAGACCGGCATCAGACTGCAGAGGGAACTAATGCGCACGCACCGATCTCACAGTACACTGGGAGATCAGTTGACAAGTGCCTTGCCACCCCCCCCCAACACTGGCCTCCTGTTGGCCAGCCACCTGATTGCCAGCCCCGACCCGCCCCCCCCCCACCCCCCCCGCCACCCAACATCGCCAGCCCTGACTAACCACCTTCCCCCCAATCACCAGCCTCCTCATGGTCGGACTCTGCCTCGATCCTCAACCACCCCCTCCCTCCAATGACCAGACTCGGCCTCTGATCCCCAATACCACCACCACCAAACCCACCCCTCTGTGAAGAGTTCCCTCCATTCTGTCCCCTCCTCCTTCCCCCCTGGCTGGCTCTGCCCCCCTCAGGCTCCACCCCCTTGGCACTGCCCAAAGGGCACCCAATCCCCTACCCACCCCTGATCTCCTAGGGGACCTCAATGGCCTCTGGTACCCACCAGAGAGTGGTGCCGATTGCTGGACCTCCACCATTAGAATTCCGCTGGTGGCGACAGAAACTTTACCGAGCCTGGACAAGTAAGTCCCAGGCTCAGTAAAGAGATGCAGGGCAGCTTTTGCCTATAGTAATCCTAGTAATAGTAATAGTGCTATTCCCCAGTGCGAGGCAGATTACGATGTAAGAAATGACGGGGAAGATCGCGAATCCCATTTTTTCCCTCCCGCTGGGCTACTCAAACACTGAAACGGGTCGGAAAATCATGCCCATAGTAACCATTACAAACCAGGCAGAGAGAATAGAACCTTCTACTGGGAGGAATGCAGAAACATGTTAGAAGTATCATCTAAAGGACGAAGAAAAATGCTTAGCTGACAAAGATAAACTTATGACAAAATATTCCGACAATGGCAGACCGTAAGTAAGCAGTCAGGGAAGATGTGAAAAACAGAGACATAATCAGAAGGAAAACTAGGAATCACCACATATTGATTAATCTGAATGATAAATTACTACAAATATACATGTAATAATTCCTGTTCACAAGTTAGATAAATAAGAACTGCAACATTTATTTACTTATAACGATAATGCAGAGGCTTGCAGCCTTATGGCTGCCAGTCAGCTTTCAGGATCAAACTGATACAGAAGCCTGCACTTATTAGCCTGATCCCCAACCCTGCTCCCTGATTGGTTACCTGAGTCACGTGACCCACTTGGCAGATCTCCCCTTAAAGAGAGAAACACCACATCCCTCCCCCTAAGTCTTTTATACATCGATAATAATGAAGTTACTCAGTCCCCAATAATTTGAACATTAAACACATGCACTCAGTCCATCATAAAATGAATCTTTCAGGTGGTTTCCAATTTCTAGTGGAGTGGCGTAACTTCTCTGTCGAGGGTGCTTCCACAGGGGTGCTTTCTGCAGAAACCACTATACAAGGCATCTCCTCAGGTACTGATAGCTCAGTTTCATCCGCTTCCATGGGGACAACAGACTCACCTGTCACAGGCTAACTCAGTACTTCAATGCTTGGATAGTCAAAAACATTTCCTGCTGGCAACACAGTTTCAGGTGGCAGTAATGGCTTCTGGAACAACTCTTGTCCTTATAAATGGTCTACATGCCGCCAGACAATTCTTCCTTGTACTTCAAACGACAAAGGTCCTGTTTTTGATACGACAACTCCAAGGACCCAATTCAAGCTGCTTCCAAACTTTCTGATGTATACAGATTCCTCCACTGAAAACAACCTCGTTGGTTTGCCTGAATCATGATTTTTCTTCTGACCGCACTGATTGGCCTCTACCCTCCCCAGCAAATTTGGAAACACCAGGCATAGTCTGGCCCTAAGAGGTCAGCCCATCAAAAACTCTGCTGGCGGCACTCCCGTTGTAGAGTGCAGAGTAGTTCTTTAGTCCAGAAGGAAATATGAGATTCAGGTCTGCAGGGTCTAGCTACTTCTTAAGGCCCACCTTGAAGGTTTGGATTGCTCATTCAGCCGCATCAAGCAAAGGAACTGTGGCACAGTGGTTAGCAATGCTACCTCACAGCACTAGGGACCTGGATTCAATTCCGGCCATGGGTGACTTTGTGGAGTTTACACGTCTTTTCAGGAAGAGAGTTCCAAAGATTCTGTTTTAAATAGGCAACCCCTTGTTTTTAAATAATGAATCCTTGTCCTCAGTTCAGCCACAAGGGGAAACATTTCTCCACATCCATCCTGTCAAGACTCATCAGGATCTTATATGTTTCAATCAACTCCCCGCTTTCTCTTCTGAACTCTAGCGGGTACAAGCCCAGCCTGCCCAATTTTTCCTCATACGAAAGCCCATCCATTCCAGGTATTAGCCTGATATATCTACTCTGAACTTCTTCCAACACATTTACATCCTTAAATAAGATGACCAATACTGTACATAGTACTCCAGATGTGATCTCACTAGTGCTCTGTATAACTGAAGCATAACCTCTCAACTTTTGTATTCAATTCCTCTTGCAATAAATGATAACATTCTATGAACTTAGTATGCTGCACCTGCATACTAGCCTTGTGTGATTCATGCACTAAGACACCCAGATCTCTTTCGTCTCAGAGCTTTGCAATTTTTCATCATTTACAAGCTATGTTTCTCTTTTATTCTTCCTGCCAAAATAGATAATTTCACATTTCAAGGCAGTACCTTGCCTACTCACTTAACCTATGTATTTTTGTAGCCTCCTTATTTCCACTTCATAACTTACTTTCTTTTCTATTTTGTGTCATCAGCAAATTTGGCAACCATCCCATCCATCAGAGTCATTTATTTAAATTGTAAACATTTGAGGTCCCAGGACTGATACCCGTGGCGCACCACTCGTTATTTTGCCAACCTGAAAAGGACCAATTTTGCCTACTCTCTGCTTGCTGTTAGCTAGCCAACCTTCTATGTATGTCGATATTGTATCCCCTATACCACGAGCTTTTGGTTTTGCAATAATACAGGGGGCTTCCCTAAAAGAGCCAATGCTAGCTCTCCAGTTGGTAGCTGAGTGCCCCATTGCTTCCACATGATTCTGCTCATTAATTCTATTTATTTCTCCATAGATGCTGCCAAATCTGCTGAGTATTTCCAGCATTTCCTGTTTCTATTTCAGTTGAATAAGCTTTTGATTTCGGATCATGTTTGGGGCAGCATGACTTTACAGTTTAGCACTTAATCACTTCCATTATTTGAATGCCACTGCGTTCTAAAGATAGGCATGGAATGTGGAAGTACAGTTATGTGAATAGATTGGAGTAGCTGAGGTTGTTTTCTTTAAAGAAGAGTAAAGCAAGAGGATATTTGATGGAGGCTTTCAAAATCATGAGAGGTCTTGACAGAGTAAATAAGGACAAACTGTTCCATTGGTATACAGATTGAGAACCAGACAACAGAGATTTAAAGTGAATGGCAAAAAACAAAGGCAACATGAGGAAAAACCTTTTTACACTGAGTGGTTGGGATTTTGAATGTACTAACGGAATGTGGTCAAAGCAGATTCAACCCTTGCTTTCAAAATAGAATTTGATAAATTACGTTAAGAGAAAAAAAATTGCAGATGCAAGGGGAAAGGCTGGGGAGTGGGACCATTCTATGATTTTATTCGAGTTACCACAATCCTTCATGTCCACAAGGTGACAAGTCTATGAATTAGAAAGCAAATGTTGGCAAGTTTGGTTTCACTTAGGGGGCATTGTTTAAAAATTAGGGGTCGCCCTTTTAGGATATGTGGTAGCACGGTGGTTAGCACTGCTGCCTCACAGCGCCAGGCACCCGGGTTCAATTCCAGCCTCAGGCCACTGCCTGTGTGGAGTTTGTATATTCTCCCCATGTCTGCTTGGGTTTCCTCCCACAGTCCAAAGATGTGTAAGTTAGGTTGATTGGCCATTAGTGCCCAGGTGATTTGCAGGGTAAATATGTGGGGTTATAGAGATGGAGCGTGGGTGGGATTGTTGTTGATGCAGACTCAATAGGCTGAATGGCCTCCTTCTCAGGGCAGCACAGTGGTTAGCACTGCTGCCTCACAGCGCCAGGGACCTGGGTTCGATTCCTGGCTTGGGTCACTGCCTATGTGGAGTTTGCACGTTCTCCCCATGTCTGCGTGGATTTCCTCCGGGTGCTGCGGTTTCCTCCCACAGTCCAAAGATGTGCAGTTTAGGTGAATTGGCCATCCTAAATCGCCCCTTACTGTTAGGGGGACTAGCTAGAGTAAATGCATGGGGTTATGGGGATAGGGTTTGGGTAGCGTTGTGGGTGGTGTCGACTCGATGGGCCGAATGGCCCCCTTCTGCACTGTAGGATTCTATGATCTATGACAGAGATGAGGAGAAAGTTTTTCTTTGAGAGGGTTGTACAACTTTGTCTCAGAAGGCAGTGGAGGTGGGGATCATTGAATATTTTTAAGCTGGAGGTAAATGGAAACTTGTTAGGCAACAGAATCTAAGGTTATTGGGGGTAGATGGAAAAATAGAACTTGAAACAGAAGCAGATAAGCCATGACCTTATCGAATGGCGGAGCAGGTTTGATATTATTTCGTATGTTCAAATGTACAAAAAATGCCATATTTATAAAATGCTACTCATATCTTCAGGATACTCGCCAGTGTTTCAGAGTCAATAAGTAGTTTTGAAGTGCAGTCACTATCATAGTGCAGGCAAATACAATTGCCAATCTATGCACACAGTTTTACCTACAGAAAATTATATAAATAGCAAGCTCATATGTTTGGTGATGTTGATTAAAAAATAAATGATGGACAGGTCAACAGGATACTAAGAGAACTCCTCTGCTATTCTCTAAATATTTTGAATCAGGGATCTTTTACCTGATGGGGTCTCATAAGTCAGAGACAAGTATGCTACCACTGAGCCAATCTGACAGATGAGGCTTGATTTTCACCCAGATAGCTCCGGGGTCACTACGCCGTGATGCACTTGCATCATTCAAGTGATACAACCTTAAAATGTAGTTGTCTTAGTTGAGCTGGCAGCAAGCTCAGCATCCAATTAGAAGTGCTGAGCTTTACCAGGAGGCAGGAGTTGCCTGCAGAGCATGGGTATCAAAGGTCAATAGCAGCCATGTTGGGGCCTGCCTTGCAGAAAGGAGAAGGCAGCAACTTGGAGGGTCAGCAGCCTCAACTTGCAGAAAAGTAGCCAAATAACTAATTAAAAGTGCTACACCTGATCTGGAACAAAACCCTCTAGTGACTAAAATATTTAATCATAGAAAAAATATCACTTATTTGCTCTCTACATTGAACCCAACAGCTGTGCATTAAATTACACCAGACTGATCGAGTGCAATGATGCACATTCATAAACTTCATTAGAAATACAAAAGGGGCAACACGGTGGCACAGTGGTTAGCACTGCTGCCTCACAGCGCCAGGGACCTGGGTTCAATTCCCACTTGGGTCACTGTCTGTATGGAGTTTGCATGTTCTCCCCATGGTTTCCTCCAGGTACTCCGGTTTCCTCCCACAGATGTGCAGGTTAGGTTGATTGGCCATGCTAAATTGCCATCAATGTCAATTTAGGTTAGTAGGGTAAATAAGTAGGGTTATGGGTATTGGGCCTGGATGGGATTGTGATCGGTGCAGACTCGATGGGCTGAATGGCCTCCTTCTGCACTGTAGGTGTTCTATGGTTCTATGATTTATTAATAAGAATTTATCAGCAGTCTACAGCAGCCGCATGGCTGCACCTAGGTCCTACATGTCTCTCTGCCTAAGGGGACTCCACATTCTGGTGTGATTACCCACTCTCAGTCCCAATTGGTCCCCCAAGCCAGGTGACCCTTACTCTGCTACATTGCGCTTAAAGGGGCAATCACCACAAATCAACACATCAGGACTGTCAATTTGTGATTTGAAAATCATTTTCAGCCCTTCCTTGCATCTATTAACAAGATCCTTAAAGTGTTTAAAGTGCAGTTAATTGGAGGCAAGTGGTACCCCAACTCTTGCTTTGAAAAGTCCAACGCATCCCAAAGGTCTCAGGACACTGATGGGTCATCCCGGAGCACTAATGTTATTGCCTGTTTCAAATATTCAAGAATGTCATGTAAAATCTTCCTTCGAGTGGTTTTCATATTGAGTCAACTCGATCCAAAAACCCTAAGGACAGCACTCTGACTCTTGGGTTGGGACACCAACATTGGCGTCAAATGGGAGTCACAACCTTGCATTGTGTGGGGGAACAATAACCTGATAGCGATTTTTCTTGAATTAACCAATTAGTAGACAGCGGGCTGGCTCGCTCACCTACTAAAATGGTGGGCAAGCTCTCAAAAGGCCCTCCAACACTATAGGAGCAGCAGTTTGCAATTCAGGTAAGAGAGAGAGATGCCCTCTCTCTAACTTTTTAAATGATTAAATTTAAAAATATCCTCAGCAACCATTATGCTGGAAGAACTGTCACTGGACAGCCTGCACATGCAGCAATAGCCAGGCAGGCAAGAGGATCTCAAAAACAGCCTGAAGAGCTGGTCCCCAGTCTTTCACCGGGAGGCCATCGCCAGGCAGCTGGCCGAGACTCAACATCGTCGGGATGGCTGAGGTGTCAACCGGAAAATTCCAGTTGAACTCTGACAATAGACCTAAAGTGGCATTTAAATATCCTTGTGTGGCTACCTGCTACTTTCAGGTGTATAGCCCTGCCACCCCTTATCCTGCCTCTGGAAAATTGGTGGGGTGATAAAACGTCAGTAAATTGGAATGCTGGCTGTCTGCCCTTCTCCACATTTGCCCCATTGAGGCCTTAAAATCCTCTCTCAAGTATTATTCATCATTTAGTAAAAATTTTAAGAATGCCCACAAAATATAATTACTTGGGCCTTAGCAACTAAAATTCAGCTGCTTTATTTACAAAATGTGATTTGGAACTGTCAACCTTATATTAAATAATTAATTGCCATAAATAATTTATGTTTGCCATTCTTTAATGATGGCCAGAGTTATCATGGAATGTTATCAGCTTACAGTATTTCATTAGTAATGATTAAGCTGTAAAACATTTGATTGGGGTTGATGAAACAAAATGCTTGATGTGTGTTAACTAGTCGATAGCTATGTTTTGGATGTCTTACCCGAAGTAAAACCAATATTTTCACCTAATAGGGCACAGAAATTTGGCGTGTTTTTTTAAAATAACACTTAAGAAATCCAATGGTTAAAAGGTCAGTTCAGCAAAGAGGAAATGTTACTATTCAAAAATGATTATCTTCCTCAACTACCACATCACAAAATTAAATAGTGCTTTTCAGGAAACCTACTATAACTGGCATTTTTCTGTGCCACAGCTATATTCTACTCAAGCAGAACGTTTTTTTAAAAAAAATCACTGTACAATCCATTTCATGACTTCCTTTGTCCAAGAAGCTATATTTTCCCTCATGGGAAGGTAGGACACAAATTCACTAGCAATACCATTGCTCTGAACTTTTTCCCAAACACAAGTAGTACAGAAACAGAAAATTATGTCTATTTTAAACTTTGTTTTTCCAATAGGGTTATCGGAAGTCCTTCACACCCACAGGAAAAACTTGATCCTCTTCTGCCATGGACTCAATCCCTCCTATTATATGGCTGCATCTTAGCCTACCATCAGCCTGGTCTCAGTGGGTGGCTGCCAGGCAGTCCAGAATGGTTGGGAGTTAAGTGAAGCTGGAGGGTTAAAATACCCAGGCCTCATTTCTACTGGAGCAGGTAAGTTCTAACACACACTACTGTTTGCACTAAAACTTGGTTTGATTGCGAGAGTAGTCACTGATGCTAAGCACAAATAAAGATATCCGTGCAAAACCTCTGATTCTAAAAGCCACTGCAACAGTTGCAGCAATGTTGGTGGGATGAACCATTGAAGGGATACAATTCTAGTTTATTCCGATTTAAAGTACCCCTCAATACCACAAATTAAAAATTGCAAATTCCCCCAAAAATTGATACTAAGTCACAAGATGCTCATTGTAATCTTTAAAACTTGTTTAACATCTACACAAGCCAATGTGAAAACTAAAAGTAGCAATAGCCAGAATTTTGATTTTTATTAATTTTGATCTATCATTTCCATACATACATGATGAGAAAAATGGTTAAGTCCAAAAATATATTTCCCAGCTATAATACTAAAGCCGCATGAGACCACGCTTCCTTATGGAAACACATAGCTGCTAATTTACTGCTCCAGTAATGAGGAATCAAGTTGCCTATTGTATGGCAGTACTTGTGAAAAGAGACATTACTGTTGTCCAATCGTAATTAAGTTGCACTTGACACTTCAACTAAATGAATCTGATGAACCAATTCAGATATTAAACCAAAACTATATTTGTGCTGATAAGATAATCTAATAAGCATAAAAACCCAATTGGCCAACCAGCAATAAACCCATTGATAATGGTGATAGGTTAAATACAACAAGAGCACTACAGAAACGGTACGAGGATAAAAAAATGAAAATGGCAAAAACTGCTACAGAATGTGAACAGTCAGTAAGAAGTGGATAGCAAGAAAAAAAAGCTTCTCCATTATGGGCTATTGAGTGCTGATGGAATGTAGCTTTTGTTATTAGGTTCAATTGGTAACGAATTAGAAAAGTCTTCAGTGATTCATAACATATTCTTCAATTAATATATACATTTGGTGGATGGTAGGTGGATATTTCCTGCCTCTATGCAATGATGTCTGTTGTAGCATTAGAATATCACTATGTTGACAAGCAATGTTCTGCTCTAGAGATGGGGTAAAGAAATTGGTTGAAGGGAAATCTGGTAGCTTTTGCACCCTGGACAGTTTGTTGGTTAGTCAGTGCTTGGCTCCTATTGTCAGTATTGGTGCTTGTTCCAAAGTGCAGTAGCAATGGAGTGTTAAGCATTTTCTCTTATTCTTAGCCTGATACCATCTCATTTCAACTAAGTGGTATACAATTGTCCATTCTGCGACAGTCAAGTCAAAGGAAACAGTCAGTGTTTTTGATACTTGGCTACGGGTACGAAGTGATAACATTATTGATACTAACCAGATTAGTACTGATCTGCTGATTGATGTCCTACAAAATGTTGCTTAAATAAGAAAACATCCCAAATAAAACAACTGATGCAAACTAAACGAGTGATTTGTAGAAAAAAAATCTTCTACCATTCTGAAATGTTAAAGGTTCAGAATTTTGAAACTATGATTAATCATATAGAAAGATAAAGGTTTGGATCTTGCTGGAGCAGGGTATCTCATGGATGTTAGACTTTTCTCTGCACCTTTTAGTCCAAAATAGTTTTGCACTGTAACTTGCTGGAAGTGGTTTAGTTAGCATCAGTTGTTTTAGATGTTTCCTCATTTAAGCAACATTTGCTGGAACTTCACAGCCAGTTACACCTCATTCTACAAAGGGATTTTACAGTGATATAATTAAGGTAAAAGGGCAATTTATTTTCAGGTGTAGTGACTCCTATTTGACTGCTGCCTCAGTGGATTTCAACAGCGTGCCTTGTGGAGATAAAATCACTGCCAGCTACTTCTGGATTTCCACATTTAGCTCCACATGTGCAAACTCCAGAAGTTGCTGTCAGTTTCAGAGGAGCAATAATGGTGACCACTGATAGTTTTGTTATCATTACTTCCATAAAATCTGGCTTATATTTACTTTAGATAGTAACAGGTCTCAAATGATTTAATTTACAGAATTGCTTTTATATTCTCTAAGCAATGGCTTGGAGATCTGCTGATATGTGACAAAAATATAAAATGCTTGAAGTGCAAGATTATATGGGCCTCAGAAAATTAGAAAATAAAATTTTATATGACTCATCAGAGGACAATCTCCACAACAAATCATTCTGATGGCCCCACCTAATAATCTATCTTTTAATTCTGGATGCTGAATGTGCAGCTCTGATTTTAATGGGAGTAGAAGATGTGAGCTTAGAACTGGCAGGGTGATCCTCAGGCTCACTCTGGCCACGCCACCAACTTGAGTAAAGTCCAACAGGTTTATTTGGTAGCAAAATCCACTAGCTTTCGGAGCGCTGCTCCTTCGTCAGGTAAGTGGGAGTTCTGTTCACAAACAGGGCATATAAAGACACAAACTCAATTTACAAAATAATGGTTGGAATGCGAATCTTTACAGGTAATCAAGTCTTAAAGGTACAGACAATGTGAGTGGAGAGAGGGTTAAGCACAGGTTAAAGAGATGTGTATTGTCTCCAGCCGGGACAGTTAGTGAGATTTTGCAAGCCCAGGCAAGTCGTGGGGGTTACAGATAATGTGACATGAACCCAAGATCCCGGTTGAGGCCGTCCTCATGTGTGTGGAACTTGGCTATCAGTCTCTGCTCAGCAACTCCACTTTGTCGTGTGTCATGAAGGCCGCCTTGGCTTACCCGAAGATCAGAGGCCGAATACCCATGACCGCATTGTGAGACCGTGATGTGAGACTTCTTACCGTGTTTACCCCAGTCCAACGCCAGCATCTCCACATCACCAACTTGAGGGCAGGGCCATTTTAACTTCTGAGCTATGTGTAAATGTTAGGACTGAATTCTGCCTCAGTGACATGCTGCTGATAGGCAAGACCACAAGAGGCCCTCAACCAGGGACAAACAAAAGAGTCTAGGATAAAGTAAGTCTTGTCATGGAAACCAATAGTGACTCTCGCCGCACCCGAGGGTCGGAAGATTCTGGGAGTTGGGAGAATCTGGCGTTGAATGGGCTAAGCGTATTTAAATGCTACTTTAAATATGTTAAACAGCCTCACGCCCTTTCTGGATGAGATCCAGTTTGCGCCAGCAGAAAAGGACCAGGACGATTGCAAACCATTTAGCACCAAGCACAAAACCTGCTTTTGGGCCTGCACGCAATTTTTCGGGATTGGTGCCATCTACACCAGACATGGCGAGGCCGGAAAATCATGGCCTCCTTCTTTTCCCCTGAGCTTCTGATCAGTGCTCCAAGTGTGAATTGGGCTTAGGGTATTGTCAGCACTGTTCAAGGAATGTGTAGCCTTTGAGTCTCCTGGTTGAGTTACAGCAGATAGCTGGAGTTTTCTGTGGGATAAAATAAAGATATCGAGGAGCAAGGTTGAGGCTAAGTGAAAGATTCAGCTTTGTGAATATCTAGACAACTGAATATGTAAACCTTTGATCTCATAGTTTAAACACAGGGAGTTGGATGAAAGAGATTGGCTGTCTTGTAATTTAAAGGAAAAACACAAACAAAGATGAATACATGGCTTGAGAGATGGCGCAAGAGGGAAGGATTCAAATTCCTGGGACATTGGAACCAGTCCTGGGGGAGGTGGGATCAGGCGATCAGTACAAATCGGACCGTCTGCACCTGACCTCGGGGGAGCGTTTGCTCGTGCTGTTGGGGAGGGTTTAAACTAATGTGGCAGGGCGAATGGGAACAAATGCAGGAATCCAAAGGGAAGTAAAGTGGGAACAGAAACAAAAGGCAGTAAAGGGAAAAGTGAAAGGCAGATATCAAAAAGGGCCACAGTACAGAGACTGTGGAGAAGTCAATGAATAGGTCCCAGTAAGGCTAAGAGAAATAAAACACAGGGAGAGTGTATAAGATATGACCAGACAGATGGTCTGAGAAAGCAGCGCAGACAGCAAGGGAAGTCTAGATTAAACTGCATTTATTTCAATGCAAGAGGCCTGAGAGGCAAGGCAGATGAACTCAGGGTATGGATGGGTACATGGGACTGGGATATTATAGCTATTACTGAAACATGGCTAAGGAAGGGGCAGGACTGGCAGCTCAATGATCCAGGGTACAGATGCTATAGGAAATATAGAACAGGAGGTAAGAAAGGAGAGGGAGTTGCGTTTTTGATGAGGGAGAACATCACGGCAGTACTGAGAGGGGATATATCCGAGGGTCCGCCCACTGAGTCCATATGGGCAGAACTGAAAAATAAGAAGGGAGAGATCATTTTGATAGGATTGTACTATCATAAATAGTGGCAAATTGAGGAGCAACTATGTAAGGAGATTACAGACTGCTCCAAGAAAAATAGGGTGGTAATAGTAGGAGATTTTAACTTTTCCAACATTGACTGGGACAGCCATAGTATTAGGGACTTTGATGGAGAGAAATTTGTTTTATGTCTTCAGGAGGAATTTCTCATTCAGTATGCGGATAGCCTGACTAGAGAGGGGGCAAAACCTGATCTCCTCTTGGGAAATAAGGAAGGACAGGTGACAGAAGTGTTAGTGAGGTATCACCTTGGGACTAGTGACCATAATTCCATTAGTTTTAAGGTAGCTATGGAGAATGATGGGTCTGGCCCAGAAGTTAAAATTCTAAATTGGGGCAAGGCCAATTTTGATTGTATTAGACAGGAACTTTCAAAAGTTGATTGGGGGAATCTTTTGGCAGGCAAAGGGACAGTTGGTAAGCGGGAGGGTTTTGAAATTGTGTTCACCAGGGTTCAGGTAAGCACATTCCCTTTAAAGTGAAAGCCAAGGCCGATAGAAGTAGGGATCCCTGGATGACTTGGGATATTGAGGCCTTGATCAAAAAGGAGGAGGAGGCATATGACATGTATAAGCAGCAGGGATCAAGTGGATCCCTTGAAGAGTATAGGGGGTGTAGGAGTAGATTTAAGAGATAAATCAGGAGGGCAAAAAGGGGACACGAGATTGCTTTGGCAGAAAAGGCTAAGGAGAATCCAAAGAGTTTCTACAAATACATAAAGGGCAAAAGAGTAACTAGGGAGAGAGTAGGGCCCATTAAGGATCAACAAGGTCATCTCTGTACGGATTCACAAGAGATGAGTGAGATCCTAAATGAGTATTTCTTGTCGGTATTTACTGTTGAGAAGGGTATAGATGTTAGGGAACTTGGGGAAATAAATAGTGATGTCTTGAGGAGTGTTCATATTACAGAGGAGGTGGGGCTGGAAGTCTTAAAGCAAATCAAGGGAGATAAATCCCCGAGACCTGATTAAATGTATCCCAGGACATTGTGGGAGGCTAGGGAGGAAATTGCGGGTCCCGTTGCAGAGATATTTGAATCATTGACAGCCACAGGTGAGGTGCCTGAAGATTGGCGAGTAGCAAATGTTGTGCCTTTATTTAAGAAGGGCTGCAGGGAAAAGCCTGGGAACTACAGGCCGGTGAGCCTAACGTCTGTAGTGGGTAAGTTGTCAGAAGGTATTCTGAGAGACAGGATCTACAGGCATTTAGAGAGGCAAGGACTGATTAGGGACAGTCAGCATGGCTTTGTGAGTGGAAAATCATGTCTCACACATTCGATTAAGTTTTTGAAAGGGTAATCAAGAAGGTAGATGAGGGCAGTGCAGTCGACGTCGTCTACATGAACTTCAGCAAGGCCTTTGACAAGGTACCACATGGCAGGTTGTTGCATAAGGTTAAATCTCACAGGATTCGGGGCGAGGTAGCCAGTTGGATACAAAATTGGTTTGACGACAGAAGACAGAGGGTGGGTGTCAAGGGTTGTTTTTTCAAACTGGAGGCCTGTGACATGCGGTGTGTCTCAGGGATCGGTGCTGGGTCCACTGTTATTTGTTATTTATATTAATGATTTGGATGAGAATTTAGGAGGCATGGTTCGTAGGTTTGCAGATGACACCAAGATTTGTGGCATCGTGGACAGTGAAGAAAGTTATCTAGGATTGCAATGGGATCTTAATCAATTAGGTCAATGGGCCGATGAATGGCAGATGGAGTTTAATTTAGATAAATGTGAGTGATGCATTTTGGTAGATCGAATCAGGGCAGGACCTACTCAGTTAATGGTAGGGCATTGGAGAGTGTTATAGAACAAAGAGATCTAGGGGTACAGGTTCATAGCTCTTTGAAAATGGAGTCACAGGTGGTCAGGGCGATGAAGAAGGCATTCGGCATGCTTGGTTTCATTGGTCTGAACATTGAATACAGGAGTTGGGACGTCTTGTTAAAGTTGTACAAGACATTAGTAAGGCCATGCTTGGAATACTGTGATGTGGAGATGCCAGCGTTGGACTGGGGTAGACACAGTAAGAAGTCTAACAACACCAGGTTAAAGTCCAACAGGTTTATTTGGTAGCAAAAGCCACAGTGGTTTTTGCTACCAAATAAACCTGTTGGACTTTAACCTGGTGTTGTTAGACTTCTTACTGGAATACTGTGTACAGTTCTGGTCACCCTATTATAAAAATGATATAATTAAACTAGAAAGAGTGCAGAAAGGATGCTACTGGGACTTGATGGTTTGAGTTATAAGGAAAGGCTGGATAGACTGGGACTTTTTTCCCTGCGTAGGAGACTTGGGGGTGATCTTATAGAGGTCTATAAAATAATGAGGGGCATAGACAAGGTAGATAGTCAACATCTTTTCCCAAAGGTAGGGGAGTCTAAAACTAGAGGGCATAGATTTGAGGTAAGAGAGGAGAGATACAAAAGGGTCCAGAGGGGCAATTTGTTCACACAGAGGGTAGTGAGTGTCTGGAACGAGCTGCCAGAGGCAGTAGTAGAGGCAGACACAATTTTGTCTTTTAAAAAGCATTTAGACAGTTACATGGGTAAGATGGGTATAGAGGAATATGGGCCAAATGCGGGATATGGGCCAAATGTGGGCAATTGGGACTTAGTGGTAAAAACTGGGCAGCATGGACAAGTTGGGCCAAAAGGCCTGTTTCCATGCTGTAAACCTCTATGACTCTTTGATTCTATAAACTCGACTGGGAGGATTCAGATTCTGTGGGGTATTTATAAAATGAGAACACAACTAAATTGAAAGAGATCAGTTTGTATGTTTTGCTTTTCACTGATGGGTCCTGCATGATGTTCACCAGTTTGTCACCTACCAGCATGCCTTTCATATCCTTGTGATTTTGAAACAAAGCTTAATGAAGTGAATTTGAGAATTTTATAATTGTATACCTTTGCTTGCATCATTATTCATTCTATTCAAGTCTGAATCCTCAAAACCGTTCAAGTGCTACAGCGTGCATTTATGCAAACAAAATGTTTATTTGAGGAGAATTTCTCATCATACTCATTTCCTTTTTGTTGACCTATTTACCATTGAGTACATAGAGCAGAATATCTCCACTCGGTGGGCAGAATTTAATCCCCACCCCCGTGGTGAGCTTGGTGGTGGGGGAGGGTGTTGACATTTAATCAGGCAGAAAAATGGCTGGTGTGGTTCTCACCACCTTCCCACATCTGCTCTTCTCAAGTCCTGAGCTAGAAGGCTCAAGGGTGGCCTTCATGCCCCGCCTCCAATTGAGACCTTAAGTGGACAATTAATGCCAATCTAAGGGCCTCATCCCACTGCCCCTGTTATTCAGAAATGTTTATTAAAGGCTCTCCACAACTGATAGCAAACTAATTCAGCAGCATTCAACGTGACTTGACATCCTATCAGGCAGCTACCCAGCTGAGCAATGAAAGATAACACACTGCGATGTATTTATTCGTCACTAGTTCCTATCTTTTGTGTGAAATACCATACAGACAAAATGACTTGGAATCTGTAGCAATGAATTGTGTTGCTCGGCTGGCTCCCTCCCACCAGAATGAACTAAGGCTTCATTACAATGAAATGTTTTCATTTACAGGGTTTCAGTGTTAAATGTTCAAACGAAAAGGTGTTGATTACAAAAGCAATTATTAATCAAATGCTTAGGAACATAGGATGGTAGTATAGTGTATCTATCCTATTTGTTCTCTTGATATACACTGGATTAGATATCTAAACCCATAATGTACTTCATAATAAAGATATTGAGTGGTGCGAGGTAGCAAAAATGAGCCCTTATTTTCCTATCAAAGTATTTTTTTAAAATAGAGAATATAGTAGTATTAAATGTAGGGAGATTCTGTAGTGGGCCACTTAAAAATCTATTATAGCTGATAGAGTTATCTGTTGCAATTGTGATACTGTACATAGAAAACAACTTATATTAGCTTGAAGAGCACTTCATTATCACAAGAACCCCATAATTTCATAAAGCCACCTATTGTGCAAGAAGGCAAATTTAAAAAGCACTAAATTGGAGTCATTTAACCCTATGAATTAAATGCATTCTAAGAGTCATCAGAGCATGTTTCCCCAGGTCTACAAGATAGCAACAGGTTTCATCAAAACATGTAAATAAATTTATCAAATAAATCACGGTGATGCCAAGATATCACAGATTCTTTTAAAAATAACAATTTTTCTTTCACAAAAACGTTAAAATCAGCAAGGTATTTTTCACTATCTGCATTACTGTTTTACAACTTAAGGATTACAAAACTAGTTATAACTAAACTGTTCTATCATTTTTCAGTTAATGGCTTTTCCTGTGGGTATATTTTGTAAAACAAAATCTAGAAAATTTCCAACAATTTGACATTAGAACATTCAGTTGTGTAATTATAAATCTTACCCGTGGTAGTTTTTCTTTTCTGGCATTGTGCACAATTCTTCGGCCCAATTTCTTGGCATACCATACAGAGGCCAGCATACTGTAGTGATCTCCTCAATATACACAGCAATTTATTCACAGCTTCATGCACAGAACACATGGAATTGTGGAGATGAGACACCGAGCTACCAGTACTGTGCCTAGCCCTTCTCTAAATGCTTTCACTTCCGAAAACCCTCAACACGTCTGCAGGTACATTTACATATTACTAGTAGGAGACTAGGATAAGGTATCTTTGCAACAAGCTTGTATCTCCTCTGATAACTGCCAGACTGCAGTTTCTTAAAGCTATCATAAGATATGTGCATGAGGATAAATGTAGAAATTGAAATCTGAAACTTTAGGGACTAGATTACCCCTATTTAAACTAAAGCTTAAAATGTTCCTTTTTTCATTTTCCAGTGACCGCAAAAACTGAAGTTTTGCATAGCTGGTGGGGAGCAAACTTCCTAACCTGAAAATCAGCAGAGTCTCAATCAAAAATAAGCATTCTTCTGTCCAAATATAATTTTCTCTTGACACATCAATGAAAAGCTAGAAAATGATCCAACAGCACCTTTAAATCTCCCTGATAGTACAAGAGCAAGGCAGCAGCAAAACCAAAATTATAAAAATAAACTTAACTGCAACTTCCCACTAAAGCCCATCATTTTTGAGAAGGTCTGAATTTAAGAGGCTAGCACTCCTGCTGGAAACAGGGACACCCTCATTATCAATTGTAAATTGGGGCCCCATGACATCGTGAGGGTCCCAGTGCCATTTTGGTTCAATGAAGCATAGTACCTGCTGAGTGTTGACTACAAGCTAAGTGCCTGCACAGAGTAGTAAATGATCAGAACCAAAGTCCGTTAAGGAGATTGCAAATTGCAAGGAGAAACAAAAATAATTTATTTAGCATTTTGTACACAGTATGATGAGCATAATTACTCTCTCTGGGCATTGATGTAAATCCTATCCCTTTCAATAATGCTCTGTATTGCTGTTCCAACTGGCTCAGCTTTTCCTTTCGATTCCTTGCTGCAGGCTGGTGCGCTGTGGATAACCCATCTGGATTTTGCATCCCCAGAAGGACAAGCTGGCTGTCAGTGCTCTGAACATTCTGGCAGCTCACCAGTTGAATACTAATGAGGCCTGACCATCGAATAGTTCAAACTTCAGAGGCGGTATCAGGCAGCTGCTGGAACCAGACTGAAACTGATCCCTACATTTCAGCTCACTCATTAAAGTATTCCCCTTCCTCAAGTCAAATGTTTCAGTGTGCATTGCAGTATACACTGCTAACTACATAACTGATTCGACCTTCCAGAATTAAATATATACCTGGAGAAACCAACAGGTCGAATAAATACCGTTATCAATGTAAAAAAGAAGACAATCCAGAAGGCACAGTCATGTCTCAGTTCCAATTTGAAGGTACACTGAGTGTGCTTTGAAAAAATATATCTTCACTAGGAACAAATCATTTCAAATAAATCACAATGTGCTCATATGTGAAATGTAATACGTTAACTTCCGGGCAACTTAAATTCTTATTACAGGAGAGGGTTGTGCTGATAGTAAGCATATTGTCCCTGTACTATGTCTCTTCGGTGTGTTTTATATGAACTTTATGGCCTTGTTTCAGACTTGCTTCAGAAGACTTACTTAAATCTGTAATCACTATTTCATTTCCATTTTGTGTGTGTGTGATACATTGGCCACTGGACAGCCCGGGAGTGCCAGTTGGGTACTGTGTGCCAGTTGGGCAATGCCAGTGTGCCAGCTGGGCACCACCAGTTATGTTAAATATTGTTATTTAAATATTTTGTTCAGCAGCATAGCAGTTTTCACAACAGGTAAAGGAAATGAGTACACTGTAAACTAATAACTGAAATCCTACTTGTACAGTGACCTGAGTCAAGTGCAAAGGAGATGTAACAGAGTGAGAGGAACGAAGCAGTAAACAAAAATGAAAGGTTATCATCTCCATATATAATCAATTGGTTGACATTACAGTACACAAGCCCACTACAAACATTGGCTTTCTTAGTTGTTTGAAATTCCTTTTGACCTTTTCCTATAGAGGAGTGTAGACTCACTAAGTGGGATCTTACAAGTTGTGTGGAGGCAGCTTTGGAGATGGGCAGTGAAAATGAATTCTAAATTTATCACATCTGACACTTCCCCACTTCAGGACAATATTGCCAGAGGAGGGTGAGCCACAAAAGCCTCAGTCCCAGCTGGGAGCAGCAGTTGCTGGGATCGTACCAGTGGTGAACAAAGACCATAATGTTTCTGGAGACTCCTTTATTTAGTTACCCAGACCCACTCAAGCATCCGGAGTCACAACAGGCCATTCCCTCCGCAAGAATGGTCTCGCAACTCTGGCTGCCAATAATTTTAAATGTTTACAGGTCTTTAGAAGACACCTGGCATTCTCCTGCCTGCCACAGCAACACCTACTACTCCTAGTGGAGCTGTCAGCAGGACAACACTGTGGACCCTCTCATTGGCCCAGCTGCATGCATGTCCCACCTGCCATTGGATAGTGCTGCCAACCTCCAGTAACATCGTGCAAGGGGGCGGTCAAGTATCACCAACAGGTTAATGCTCTGAAAATATTTAAATGCAGTAAGATTCCACCCACTAACTGCAACTTCAGCATTATTTTGAGCATGTAGGGATTTCCAAAGTTGCTATCAGTTTTGGTGGCATAATGACAGTGAACGCTGACAATCTTGGCATCATTAGCATGCCAATATCCAGGCCATTCTAAATCACTCCATCTCCTCACCTACGTCTGTCTCACTTTCAAAACTGTCATCATCAACCTTACAATCACCTCAAACACTCTGGTTGTAAACTACCACCACATTTCCAACCTTCCTTTCATTCCCAGATATCTTGGCCGAGAAATTTGGGCACTTTAATCATGACACTCAAGCCAACCCTAATATTAGGCTTCATGGCTCATTTCCATTGGGCAGCTACATCTAGGCTATCAGCAGTGATCTTTAAGCAACCAGGAAAGTGGATGGCCAGGTCCAGAAGTGGGATGGTGCAACCAGGTTGAAAAGGGGAATGTACCAATGGCCAGGAGGTGGAGGGTGTGATTGGGGGAAAGAAAGGACAGCGATGATAGTGCAGGCAACAGTTGGTGCCTGGGATTGAAGATAAGATATTAGCACAGGCTGAGGGTTGGTTTACAGAAAGAAGACAGAGAAATAAACATTTCAGAATGGCTGGAGGATAACTAATGAAGTGCTGCAAGATTCAGTCTTCGGCATCATTTAGATGACAAGGTCGAGTGTAATGTATCAAGATTGCTGATAGTACAAAGTTAGATGGGAAAGTAAGCAGTAAGGGAGGACGCAAAGAGGTAACAAACAGACCAGCATATGATTGGACAAATAAGTGACAGAGAAGTGTGGATGTATGAAATTATCTGCATCAGTTGGAAGAATGGAAAAGCAAAATAGTATTTAAATGGCAAGAGACTAATAATCTTGCTGAAGCCAGTCTTCCATCACCAAAACCCTTTATTTTTATGGACTAGTGTAAATTATCATACATTAGGTAAACTGCTTGGTGGCAAAGAATTATTGCAATAGCAATAATATAAAGAGAAAATTTTGCTGTTGGTGGTTTGCTGACTAAAAGCTAGAGGCCAGCAGTGGCTCTATCTCTACCTCGAGGTATACTGGGAGCTCCAGGATGGGGAAGTCAGAGTTTCAATTCTTCATCCAAAGGACCAATTCACAGCAGGTGTTGTAAAGCTGCAAACTCCAGCATCACATGAGCATACTGATTTTCTGTGCTAAACCTAGGACAGGGGTGTGTTTGTAGGAGTTTTCTTTGAATGGAACGGCACAGTTAGCTGTTAAGGTATATACATCATGATGTTTTTTTTCTTGTTTGTAATTGATAAAAGTTATTGCTAATTGTCTTATTATATGTTAACTGTCTTAAATAAACTTTGTTTGATAAAAGCTCCCTGGAGTGAAACATCTTACGCTTACCCGTACCAAAATTCAAAGTGCAAAACTTAGATCTAGGCTGAGTCCATAAAACACCTTGGAGTTTCTGACCTGAATTATAACGGTTGATTTGCTGAATCATTTCCTCATTCCATTTTGGTTGTCTTTTTGCATTAAAAAAGCCTTTACTGTGCCCTATCCCAGTCACTCGATAGCCTACATTTTATTCGCAAATTCATTCAAACTTGAATGTACTTGATGCATAACTACTTTAGTCATCCATCACAAGGTAATCCTGACAACATTAACTTTTACTGGACTTCACTCTATGCTGTTGAAACTCTCTAGGACCACTCTGAAGGGTTTAGATAACTCCTGATTCCATTTTTCTGCTGCCAGCAATCTCCTTAAACTCCACTCACTTGCTCTCTCCATCCTTAACAAGGATGGTTCATGGGCTTCTTCATGTTCAACTCAGATCAGCTATTCATCTGCCCCTGCTGCTTTTGCATCACCTTACCCATGAAGTCAAACTTCTGCTTCATTCCTATCCCCACCTTAGCTCTGAACCTTTATTTTTGCTCCTTCTTTCTCCTTCAAGTTTCAAGAGAGTTTCAGGTTTCTAGGTGTCCAGATCACCAACAACCTGTCCTGGTCCCTCCACGCTAACACTATGGCTAAAAAAGCCCACCAACACCTCTAGTTTCTCAGGAGGCTAAGGAAATTTGGCATGTCTGCTACGACTCTCACCAATTTTTACAGATGCACCATAGAAAGCATCCTTTCCGGATGTATCACAGCTTGGTATGGCTCCTGCTCTGACCAAGACCGCAAGAAACTACAAAGGGTTGTGGATGTAGCCCAGTTCATCACGCAAACCTGCCTCCCATCCATTGACTCCATCTAGACTTCCCGCTGTCTCGGAAAAGCAAGCAACATAATCAAGGACCCCATGCATCCTGCACTTACTCTCTTCCACCTTCTTCCGTTCGGAAAGAGATACAAAAGTCTCAGATTACGTTCCAGCCGACTCAAGAACAGCTTCTTTCCTGATGCCATCAGACTTTTGAATGGACCTACCATATATTAAGCTGATCTTTCTCTGCACCCTAGTTATGACTGTAAAACGACATTCTGCAGCCTCTTTTTTCCTTCTCCCCTATGTAGTATATGAATAGTGTGTTTTATCTGTATAGCGCAAGAAATAATACTTTTCACTTTATCCCAAGACATATGACAATAATAAATCAAATTAAAAAAACACCTTTGACCAGTCTGTCCTAATCATCACCTAATTGCCAATATCCCTTTCCTCTCCAAGATTCTTGAGTGTGATATTACCTCCCAGATCAACATTTACCTCACAAACAATTTCCTGCTAGAATCCCTCTACATTCCCCATAGCAGCAAAACTGCCTTAACCAAAGTAATAATTGACAATATTTTTGACTATGCTGTGTTAACTCTCCCTCAATATTCTTGACCTGTTTGTAGGATTTGATATAGTCGGTACTGCAATGCTCTTCCAACTCTGCTCCTCTGTTGTCCAACTCTATAGGACTGCCCTTAAATAGTTTTACAGATACACAACCTATCACTGGCAGAACACCTTTAGCAGCAGCTTCTCTTTCCACCTCTGGAGCCCTTACCAGGATCCATCCTGGACTTGCTGCATTTCTCCATCTTCATGCTGCCCATGACAACATCATGCAAAGGACAAAACTATCTCCTTTGATCATTCCACAGCCTCTGTGCAGCCAGATTGATTGTTTGATATCCAAAGTTGCATGAGCTGCAATTTTCTCTTGCTAAATTTTGGGAAAACTGAGGTCATTGTTTTCATCCTGTTATAAACATATAACTCCTGCCCCCAAGTCAATCCCCTCCCCAGTCACAATTGGCTTAACCCAGTCTTTCAGAGGAGACATTCGACCAAGTCTGCTCTCTCAGGTAGATGTAAAAAATACCATGGCATTGTTCAAAGATGAGCTATGGCATTAACTGTGTCCTGACCAACATTTATTCCTCAACCAACATAACTAAAACAGAATATTTGCTCATTAATTCCATTATCTTTTATGGTATCGTGCTGTGTACAAATTAGCTGCCATTTTTCCAACATAAGTTTCTACACTTCAAAAAGTTTTTTTTTATTGGCTGCATAGTGCTTATGGATGTCCAGAAAAGGGAATTGTTTAACCTTGATTTTTTTTCTTTTTTCCCACTTTTCACCTAGAGGTCCAACTGTTAACTCCAGTGATATCGATTTGAAGAGAGTTGATTAATTAACATTTGGGAAGTGAAAAAGAAACCGACTTGACTTAACCGTTGGCATCACTAGCCCAGCAGGAGGAATTTATGTTATGAAATCATTACATTACTCTCTCAGAAAGGAAAATACTTCATGTTATAATTTATTGTGAGACCCACTATGAATTTACTGTTTATTAGGTGGCTGGTTCTGAAGCTTTGTCTATTTGAAGATCTCAATAACTGGAAGAGGTCAGATGATTTTTACAGGTTCAAAACCTCTTCTCCTTAAATTGGCCAAAGTTGGGACTAACCTGATGGGACTCTGTGCCTTCTTTATAGTTCATAACATCTTCAAGCTCCAGGTCACATGACTGTTCTTCCATGTCAGTCAAGTCAAGCAGTTGAGGTTGGACATCACAGGGATAAACCTAATAACCAGAGGCAAGAGTGATGTCATAACACAGAGGCATAGTGTGAGACTGCATCAGCATCTGTCTTAACACATGATGACCATGAAACATTTTTGACCTTTACTTGCAGTCGATCAAGCTGCAACTGGAGTTCCACAGGAACCTCTCTGATCAATTTCTTCCCAAGTACGAATCAAACTGTATGGTGCCTTTTGGCATTTTATACATAATACAATTTCACAAACAACTTCTAACACATTGGGCTGAACTTCAACATACTTTACATGAGGGTGCCACCAGCGAATATGAACATGTAATTTCATAATTCATCTGTTGCCTGAATATAACTTCTGGTTTTGGGGAAATTAAATATGTAAATATAAAGTGATTGGAATACTGGAATTCAGAAGTTGCCAGATCACTCAGGTATTAACATACCAAAGGTCCTTCCATGTGTACTTACAAGGTCAGAGTTAGAAGGGTCGGAGCCATAAAATGGCAGTTGCCCCATTTATCTGGGGCGTGAAGACAGTAAACCTGGGGGAAAATTGCCCTGATTTTGTTAGAGATGTGAATTATTCATCTAATTCCCCAGATAAAATAAAAGTTGAAAGCAACTGGCAAACAAGGGAAGATCTTAAAGCATCCACATACTTTTCATATCAAAGGACAAGTTTAAAATAGAACATAATTAATTTAAACCTCTATCTGGGTACATTACATTATCATAATGATAGGTGGAGGGAACTTATAGGTGGTTTTGTTTTGGGTCATCTGTGTGCTCTCTCACAGAAAGCAGCAGTCAGTTTGGAAAACTGTGATAAGGCAGTGGGGCATCTTTTAGCAGCCAGAACAAGGAGCACAGAGGCCAGTATGAATCAGCAGTGTTTCTGATCTGGAGTCATGAAGCAGAAATTGCAAGTAGAGCCATGCTCGGAATGCAAAGTCCCAGTGCATAACGAATTTAAATTGTTAAATCTCCCTGGAGATCTCATTGAAGAGATTAGCAGTGAAATCCTCAGACAGAGAACTAAAAGTCAAAATGCTAGAATGGAAAACCAAGGAGTGTGAAAATGAATTCCCAGGAGGAATGAAGAAGTCCTCAATATGCTGTAATCTATATGAGAACTCCTGGGCAGAATTAAAAGCAGAAAGGGAGTAGTTTATTGAGATTAAAGAATAAGGATATATAAAATGTAGTGTTAAGTTAGTAGAACTTGCTTTAATTCTTGTAAGGTAAAAGTTTTATTTAAAACATGAAACCTACGGTACAGCTAAGGTAGCATGCCCCTTTAATGGGCAAGCCCTCGGAGGGGCAAGTGACCATTTGGCCAATCAGGCTGGAGCATGCAAATCCTGGGGCTGAGCACAAGTTTTTCGACTGCAAATTTTTCTTGCCATTTGGAGCATGGGGTCATGGCGTATGCTCTGTGAATAGTTACTACCTTCATAAATCGTTTATTCATTAATCTATGTGGTGGTCACCAGTCTTACCTTGCTAGAGTTTATTGACATCCCAATAAACTTTAGCAAGCCATGTGAGACCACTATAAAGGGACAATCTCAAACCAGTATAAGTGCAGAATGATATTTAAACTATTAAATCTTCTCGTCAACTCTTTATGGATAAGTTAATTAGCATTTCAGTGCCGGCGAGCTCAGTCCTGCATCTGGATATGGAGAAGGTTCCAAAGTCTGACCATTGGAGTCCACAGCCAGTACCACAACCTAGTGCTGTCAGCTCACACCTAAAGTAAAGTACCAGCTGGTATGTGTAGTTATAAAGGGACCATAAGTATTCTGAAGATGAAGCTGTAATATGAGTTTAAACTATTCATATGCAAGATAAGATACCACTGCACCATTTGATATTACCTTTTAAAAGAACAGAAATGTAACAGTTCATTTTAATCTAAATATGAACAGTGCTTGCAGCTTACATGTGCAGAGACAAAATAGGTTGGGCATAAAATTGCCTTGAGTACTGGTGCTAAGAAGGCCCTGTGCTACCTGCCAGCATGAAACTACCAGCTGCTTCTTATGTGGCCAGTTTATTATGTAGAGCACACATAGGCACTCCCCACGTCATGATGCTGGCACCACACAGTCCAACCGGCTGTTGTGACCAAGATTCCAAATTTGTTCAACCAATTTGCAGGCTTGAAGTTACAAGATGCGTCCTGCAGTGATGTTATTTAAAGGTAAGCTGGTGACCTCAAAGCCTTAAGCCTGCTCATCCAAGGCAATGGAGCATGACACTGAGCAGACTGCCTCCATCTCTGCTGCTGAAGTCTGGGTTGCACCTAGACATAGTGTTAGAAAAACACAATTGAAATAGTATGAGCATAAGGTGGTATGGATGATTTTTCCATGTCTTTCTCACTTATTAAAATACATACAATTTGAATTCTGTATTTATTCATAATTATTGAGAATTGTTGGGGTCTGTCATAGTATCAGATGTAACAGTCATGACCTGCCCATATTTCTCATAACGTGATGGCAAGAGAGCATCCAGGGAGAGCATCCAAATGAGATGTGTTCCATTTCTGTGCATTATTTATTGAACATTTGTGTGAAGTGTTATTTGTGGGATGATCATCTGTGGAACATGGCTTAAAATGAGGCACAGCTTCACTTCCCCTCCACCCCCCATACCATCTACTCTATATCTACATTTGACATGCACTCCAGAAGATATGGGTACATGTTACTCTCAGCAGTATAAATGAGGTTGCTGTAGTTGCATTCAGAATACTTGAACGATGGAGCTGGGTCAGAATAATGAGGCAAGGCAGGCTGTTACACGAATGTCGACGTACCCCATCCTTGGTACCAAAACTCACTAGCAAGTGTGCATGACAAAAGCTCTGCTCCCCATTCTATTTTAGTTGATGGAAGATGTAGCTTTAGAGTTAACTCAACCAGGCAGAATAGCAGGGCTAGGTCTACACCCCAAGAAGGAGTTGGGGGCGATGGAGCAATAACCATGCAGTTGCATTAGTGTTGTACAAACTTTGTGTTCATCACATTGCCCCGGTATCCATTGCATGTCTCTCCATAATCCTAGCGTGAAAGGCTCATTTGGATTAAGACCACCTCTTCATGCTACGACAAATCCTTGTCATCTGCAGAGGGTTGATCTTTCTTATGCTCTTCCCCATACAGCGTCAGGTAATGAACCCTCTTTGTATTCCACCCTCTTTGTAATCCCTCTTTGGGGTGCGTATTGCAGAGCCCCTCCAGAACAGTCAAAGTAATGGAAGCACATTTTAAGGAGCCAATGGCTCCATTGGATGCATAAGCTTGTTGTTACACTCCTCTGCCTCACTCAGGGGATGCCTCACTGGCATCATCAGCCTGGTTTGTGGGGGATATCTTGTCATCAAGGATCCATCTATCAACTTAGGCTGGGCGTCAAAAAGTTCTTGGAGCCATGAATTGTGCAAAATGAATGTGTTGCGACAGCTCCCTGGGAAAAAAGCTCTATATTATTCTCCTGTGCTCACACTGTATGTTCAGGGATGAAACTCTTTATGAAATGCAGCTGGTTATTCGCAGGGAGCTTTTATAACCACATAAATGCAGTCATTGACACCTTGCACTTGAGGTAACCCAGCTATAACACTGAATGCAGCGGACCTAGCAGCCTGGCTGTCTTCATACCTTCGCCCTCAATGTTCTCAGTGACACTGGATGTCATGAACCACATCACAAACAGCCCCATGCTGTTGCTAGCCATCTATCTTTAGAGGCACAGGGTGGAATTTTACGAGAAAAATTCTAAATGTCCAGGTAACATGAAAATGGGAGAGTTCCAGATCCGTTTGTTGGGTGAGTTTTTACTCCCAATCTTATAGACTTAGACATTGGAAAAAATGGGCTAGACAGTTACTAGCCACTACGGGCAGTGGGCAGGGCTCAATTCACCAGCCAGCAGCTGAGGAGCTGTTGCACATATGCAGACTTCAGTGTCTGCACATGTGTAATTCCAACAGCAGACCCTGATGGAGATAGAGCTGTCAGGCCTCTGCTGTTGCAGCCGATCTGAACCAACCCACCCTCCCGCCTCAATCGCAATGCAGAGCGGCAGCAGGGCCCCCTCCTTCTCCGATTGGGCTACCCCGGCCTGGCCCCACCCACTTCAGGCCTCCCATAGGTCCCCCCGGCACTGCCAAGTGGGCTGTGCAAAGGTGCCTGGCGGGCATTGCCAAATTGCCAGGCTGGGATTGCCAGGCTGCCACTGCCCAAAGGGCACCCACTCCTTGCCCGCACCCTCTTCAGGAGACCCTCAATGGCCTCTGATTCTACTGGCGGGGGCAACACGACTGTTCTCTGTTCATGGGGAGGCAAGTGTTTTTCTCATCGGACAGAACCTCTCCCGGCGAGGCCATAAAGACAAAAGAGCCCGGACGATTTAGCACCAGCCTCAATAAACACATGCTAACGAACATTAGAATCAATTTAAATGATATATATTCAGCCTCGTGTTGGAAATGGGCGAGAAGCTGACCTCGCCAGAAATCCAGTTCCGGTAAGATCACAAGAGCCAAGAAATCAGGGGCAATCCTGATTTCTCAGCTCTTGCGCAGTTTTACCAGCTCGCTCTGCCCATTGATAGGTGGCAGAGAGCCAGTAAAATTCTGTCCATAGAGTCATAGAATCTATGGCTCACTCCTTTGTAGGGATCAGGATATCCTGGTATCCTTGTGCCCTACTAGTTCTGTTTTATCCCCTTCCATTGTATGCCTCCTTGCCCTGCAAGAGAGCTAAATGTCAATGGCTATTTAGCACTGTGTTTAGGTGATGTAACAATAGCTGAACAGTTGCAAGTATGTGGACACAGGAAGAGATGGGTTTGAGACTGACAGCATTGAAATGTGTGCAAGAGTAAGCTGGAGTATCTGGATAGTAGGTATGAGAATGCTGCTGGGTGAGTGATATGCATTTGAAACACTGAGCAACATGAGAGGTTGCTGTTGTGGTGGATGGAAGATGTCATGTAAAGATGCATTCATTGACATCGACCACCCACATGGTATCATTGGATCTCTTGTGGAACAACTACTAAGTCCTCAGATACGGACTTTGGGAGTTGACCTTTCTTTAAGGGTCTTCTTCACTCCCCAATTCCATCCTCTTCCAACTGGGGTACCACAGTGTCTCTACTTCCCACCTGCACCAGTAATGCTTCCAGTATCACATCTATAATCTGTTAAGGGAATCCTTCTTCTACCCTTGTGTTCAGTTTGCAATAATTTACTTGCAGTAATGTTTTGTGAAATTTCCCTTTAAGCTACAGCTTGCTTTGAAAAAAGATTGTCTTTGTCACATGGCCTGTTACCAATGCTGCCACCCGCCACCTCCACACCTACTTTGCTGAACACAGAGGTCATGGGCAGCTTGGAGATGCAGTCAGAAACATCGAGGGTGGGATTCTCCAAAATAAATTCCAAGTGCCGAATTCACATAAAAACTGGGGTAAATCCCATTGGTTTTGTTCAGTGGGATTTTCAAAATGAATTTCCTACACTCTGTGCAGAGCAGAGTGCACTAGCATGAATCTCATTAAAAAGGTGTGGGCGGAGTCTATTCCCACTGGAGAAGCCAGCAGTATAGTGCTGAGCGGGCGATGCATACGCGCTGATCTGTCAGCGCCAAGATTGGCACATGCACAGTAGGGCCAAAACTGCCAGCCTCCCGCTCATTGGCCAGCTCAATCGCTGGCCAGCACTGCGACCCTTGCATTGCTGTCCCCCCAATGGCCCAATGGCCTCCCAGCCTTGACACCTCCTCCCTGCCTGCCTATATCTCCCTCTCCACCCAACAGTCCCGATATCCTGATTCCCCCCCATTAGTGGCAGCCCCGAACCCCCACCGCAGAACAGACTCCCGGGCAGACAGAACCACCCCCTCCCCCACCTCCCCCCAACCTCCCCCCGAACCCAATGGTCAGTCCCGATCGCTGGCCTCCCTCCCAGTCACAGCTGGCTGCAGAGTGGCAATGGGACCCCCCCACCACCATCGATCTCCCCCCAGAAAACCTACCCCCCATTAGATCGCATCCCCCCTGGCCCCACCCCTTGGTACTGTTCAATGTCTAGGGGCAGTGCCAAGGTGCCCCCTGGACATTGGCACTTTGCCCCTTCGGCAGGGCTAGGCTGGCACTGCCAAGCTGGCAATGCCCAGGGGGCACCCCCTACCCCCAACCTTCTGGGAGGCCTCCAATGCTCCCCTTTACTCCAGCAGGGTCAGGCTGCCTGCTCCCCACTAGTGAGGAGCTTTTGTAAACCCCGGTGGAGTGAAACACTCCTAGCAGATGTGGGGGGAAGAGACTAGCGGACCCAGCGACTTCAGTTCCGAGCACGGTAATCAGATGCAGATTCTATTTTAAATAATTTATACAGCTGATGATGCCAGAAGTTCAGCAGGTGGAGATGCACGATGGCCGTGGCATCCAATAGGGAGCCTGCTAAACGTCCGCCACTTGAGTCCCCTGGCCCCCTGCTAGAGCAGTGCAGCGGGCTCGGGGAATCACCCCCTGGCTTCACACATAAGGTGGAGATGCCGGCGTTGACTGGGGTAAACACAGTAAGAAGTTTAACAACACCAGGTTAAAGTCCAACAGGTTTATTTGGTAGCAAAAGCCAAGCCCCTTCTTCAGGTGAGTGGGAATTCTGTTCACAAACAGGGCATATAAAGACACAAACTCAATTTACAGAATAATGGTTGGAATGTGAATACTTACAGCTAATCAAGTCTTAAAGGTACATACAATGTGAGTGGAGAGAGCATTAAGACAGGTTAAAGAGATGTGTATTGTCTCCAGACAGGACTGATAGTGAGGCTCTGCAAGTCCAGGCAAGCTGTGGGAATTACAGATAGTGTGACACGAACCCAATATCCCGGTTGACAATCACCAGGCAAGACTGTTCTCTTCCTGTTGGGGAGCACTTCAGCGGTCACGGACATTCGGCCTCTGATATTCGGGTAAGCATTTTCCAAGGCGGCCTTCACAACACACGACGGCGCAGAGTCGCTGAGCAGAAACTGATAGCCAAGTTCTGCACACATGAAGATGGCCTCAACCGGGATATTGGGTTCATGTCACACCATCTGTAATCCCCACAGCTTGCCTGGACTTGCAGGGTCTCACTGGCTGTCCTGTCTGGAAACAATACACATCTCTTCAACCTGTCTTAATGCTCTCTCCACTCACATTGTTTGTACCTTTAAGACTTGATTAGCTGTAAGTATTTGCATTCCAACCATTATTCTGTAAATTGAGTTTGTGTCTTTATATGCCCTGTTTGTGAACAGAGTTCCCACTCACCTGAAGAAGGAGCTTAAAGCTCCGAAACTTGTGGCTTTTGCTGCCAAATAAACCTGTTGGACTTTAACCTAGTGTTGTTAAACTCCTTACTGTGTTCACACATAAGAACATGAGAACATAAGAATTAGTAGCAGGAGTAGGCCATTTGGCCCCTCGAGCCGCTCCGCCATTCAATAAGATCATTGTTGACCTTTCTGTGGACTCTGCTCCACTTACTCACCGTAACCCTTAATTCTTAACTGTTCAAAACTTTATCGATTTTTGCCTTAAAAACATTTAATGAGGTAGCCTCAACTGCTTCACTGGTCAGGGAATTCCACAGATTCACAACTCTTTGGGTGAAGAAGGTCTTCCTCAACTCAGTCCTAAATCTGCTCCCCCTTATTTTGAGGCTATGCCCCTAGTTCTGGTTTCACCCGCCAGTGGAAACAGCCTCCCTGCTTCTACCTTATCTATTCCCTTCATAATTTTATATGTTTCTATAAGATCCCCCCTTACTCTTCTAAATTCCAATGAGTATAGTCCCAGTCTACTCCGTCTCTCCTCATTAGCCAACCCTCTCAATTCCGGGATCAATCTGGTGAATCTCCTCTGCACCCGCTCCAGTGCCAGTATATCCTTTCTCAAGTAAGGAGACCAAAACTGTACACAGTACTCCAGGTGTGACCTCACCGGCACTGTATACAGCTACAACATAACCTCTCTATTTTTAAGCTCCATTCTTCTAGCAATGAAGGACAAACTTCCATTTACCTTCTTAATTATCTGCTACAGCTGCAAACCAACTTTTTGTGATTCATGCACAAAGACACCCAGGTCGTTCTGCAGAGCAGCATGCTGAAAGTTTTATCATTTAAATAATAGTCCAGTTTGCTGTTATTCCTACCAAAATGGATGACGTCACATTTACTAACATTGTACTCCATCTGCCAGACCTTGCCCACTCACTTAAACTATCTATATCCCTTTGCAGACATTCAGTGTCCTCTGCACACTTTGCTCTGCCACTCATCTTAGTGTCATCTGCGAACTTTGACACGCTACACTTGGTCCCCAACTCCGAATCATCTATGTAAATTGTAAACAATTGCAGTCCCAGCACTGATCCCTGAGGTACACCACTAGTCATTAATCGCCAATCAGAAAAACACCCATGTATCCCCACTCTTTGCTTTCTGTTAACCAATCCTCAATCCATGCTAATACATTACCCATAATGCCGTGCACCTTTATCTCATGCAGCAGCCTTTTGTGCAGCACCTTGTCAAATGCCTTCTGGAAATCCAGATACACCACATCCAATGGTTCCGCATTGTCCACCGCTCTCTTAATGTCCTCAAAGAATTCCACTAAATTAGTTAAACATGACCGGCCATGACACACCACTCTCATGAAATGAGATGAGTAAATCAAATTTGTGTGCTTCCCAACTCAATCTTATTTTCAGCAATTATTGGAGATAACTCCAACTCTACCACATTCCATGCTCCTTGTTCGTTTGTTCGTATACAGTTCAATGTAATCATCACTTCAGAGACAAAAGAAGAAAGGTGCTGGCAGCATTTGAGAATCCTAGGACGTTGAGGCATAAGAAGCTTCCATGTTGTCTTCACTGTTTTTTTAAATATATATAAAATCTTGCTTAATAAATTTTATTTGATTCATAAATATTAGTTACTCATGCCTTGTTAGGTCAAGCACAACTGAGAACCTCATTGTTAGAAACTAAAAATTCAGAACTTTCAGAGATTTTACTTAAGAGTTTTATATCTCAAAGCCCTAAACCTTACATCTGTGTATATTTTTATGCCAAATGCAAATTTCGATTGGCTTTATTGACATTGAAATTTGAGAATTATTTGTGGAACAAGAAAAGTAGTGCTGTATTGAAAATATTAATGGATTTTTATTTTACATATAAATAGGCAGTGACTATAAGTATGCTCACCCAGGCAGGATTTTCACACACCACCGCCAACCCTGACTGCAGTGTGTTTTCCCACAGTAGGGGCGGCTCACCGCTGGTGGGATCTTATGATCCCACCGATGTCTGCAGTGTTTTGTGTGACATCCAGCTGGCAGGGAACCCGTTGTTGGAGGTTGCCTTCAATGGGACCAGAAGATCTCGCTGGCAGGAAGGGCTGGAAAATCTGACTCCAATTTTGGGATTTTCTTAGAGTTCCATTTAAAATGGTCTGTTTCCTTGATGGCTAAGCATGTTTACTCAGACATATATTGAAGGTGCCAAAGGAAGCACAGCCGTGGAAACATACCATACATAAAATCAACAACATATGGTAGGAATGGGAGAGGAGAAAATTGGCTACCAAATGGGAAAAGGTAAAACTGTTATTATATCGATTCAATTTGCAGTCTTTGAAAACATAGGTCACCAGTAAGTTCCTTTCCAAGCCACACACCATCCTGACTTGGTACTATACTCCAATCCCTTCATTGTCACTGGGTCAAAATCCCTGAACCCCCTTCCTAATAGCAGGTGGACTGCAGCACTTCAAGAAATCAGCTCAGCACCACTAGCTTAGACAGCGATGTCCACATAATGTTGTGTTACAATGTTGAAACTTTTCAAACACTGTTCCCAATATACACAAGACCAACGATTTGCATAATCACACTGTCAGAAGATTGTTATGAAACATGAAAACGTTATATTTTTTCGTACTTTTAAAGATTGTAAGCCACATTAGAATTGAAATTTCCAAGTCACTTCAATTTTTTACATGTTGGAATGATTAATTATTGGGAGATTGATTAAGAAAATATGAAGCTATTCACCAACAATTGGCACATGTAATTTCAGAGGGCCGGAATCGAATCCGGATCCCTGGCGCTGTAGGGGAGCAGTGCTAACCACTCTGCCATTGTGCCGCCCTGTCAGTTATTCTGACAAATAAAGCAGTTTTTAAATATGCCAAAGCTGTTGAATCAAATTAAAGGTGCAGTTTTCTGGTAATGATAGCCTTTCTTGAATAGAAAACTGACCCCACATCTGTTTGTTTTTGTATCACCTTGAGGCAACTTAAATTGAAGCAGATAATGAAAACAAATAATAATCTCCCAACACACTGGCCTTGGAAAACTACTTGTCCTGGCAGCATCCCTTATGTACACTTGCCAGACTCAACAAGACTGACTGCTGGGAAAGCTTAGTAATGAACTTGTCTTCCCAGCAACCAGTCTTTGTGAATCCAGCTGGTTTGCTAGCAACTTGCAACTCATGGAAAATGGCCCAAGTACTCCTCCAAGCCCAATGCTAAAGCACGTGAGGAAAACATTCTTAAGGATTAATATACTGATCATACAACACAAAAGAAATGAATCAGTTACTGGATGGAAAATTTCAGTGTTTGCTTGTGGTGAAAAAGTAAAATTGAATCCTTGAAGAACATCCTTGAAAACTCTTTTCTGCAAGGACAAGGCACAACAAATTATTATTTGACGTAAGCCTGGAGCTAGTTACAAAGAGGCCTCATCCTACATTTACCTCAATGTTCATCTACCCAATATTTAAGTACTTGTTTGTAATTAAATATCCTTAACTAGAAAAAAATATATAAAATTAGCCTTCTGATCTGAGCTGCCATTTTCACTGTGACTTCCTCCAATCTGGCAAATTGATGTATGGTATCTCAATTCCCACTGGTTTTATAAATGTGTGTGGGGTTTTTTTTTCTGCTTCCAATTTATAATGATCATCACCAGAGACTGCCTGGATACCACAAAGGAGTTACTTTAGTGAGTATAATTGACAAACTATTGGAGCTGAGTCAACCAAAAAGCCCAGATATAAGAAAACAACAATACGATAAAATTATTAAAACATTGCTAAAACAGGTCTACTCAGTGAGGGTGTTGGGGCCGCAAATTCCAGTTTTTTATTGAAACTGGGAGCATAGCCATTTTTATCTTTAACAAACTGCTAACAAAGTACCAAGAATGCTACTCAAAAAAGTTTGATTTCTGAGCATCATTTAAGGAAGTGTAATTCTTATTTGCTCCCTCTGTGTATTTGCATGGTCCCACTGTTAGTACTCCAGCTGCATAAGTAAGTTAATTGATTTAGAGTCATAAAAAATGGGGAAACAGAGATATATTGGCATGCGAAAAGCATGCAAAATCGCCAGGTCCAACGCATCCCTCCCTGATGAGCTCAATGCATTCTATGCCCGTTTTGAGCAAGAAGTCATCGAGAGCATGCCCTCCACCCTGGAAGCCCTGGATGAACCTGTACCTGGGGTCCCCATTACAGATGTCAGAGCCGCTTTCTTGAAGGTCAACTCGTGGAAAGCGACTGGCCCGGATGGGGTATCCGGACGTGCATTCAGATCCTGCGTGAATCAGCTGGTGCAGGTATTCACAAACATCTTCAATCTCTCTTTACAACAATCTGAGGTCCTTACCTGCTTCAAGAAGTTGACCATCATCCTGGTACTTAAGAAAAACCAAGCAACGTGCCTTAATGACTATCGGCCGGTGGCTCTGACATCCATCATAATGAAGTGCTTTGAAAGGTTAGTCATGGCACGAATCAATTCCAGCCACCCAGACTACCTTGATCCACTACAGTTCGCCTACCACCGCAACAGGTCCACAACAGGTCCACAACAGACGCCATTTCCCTGACCCTGCACTCAACCCTGGAATACCTAGATAACAAAGACACCTATGTCAGACTCCTATTTATTGACTACAGCTTAGCCTTCAACACTATTATTCCCACGAAACTCATCTCCAAGCTCTGTGGCCTGGCCCTCGGCACCTCCCTCTGCGACTGGGTCCTGAACTTCCGAACTCACAGACTACAATCAGTAAGGACAGACAACAACACCTCCTCCATGATCATCCTCAACACCAGTGCTCCACAAGGCTGTGTTCTCAGCCCCCTACTATACTCCTTATACACTTATGACTGTACGGCCAAATTCCCCTCCGATTCGATTTTCAAGTTTGCTGACGACACCACCGTAGTGGGTTGAATCTCAAGCAATGACGAGACAGAGTACAGGAATGAGATAGAGAATCTGGTGAACTGCTGCGGCAACAATAATCTCTCCCTCAATGTCAACAAAATGAAGGAGGCTGTCATCGACTTCAGGAAGCGTAAAGGAGAACATGCCCCTGTCTACATCAATGGGGACGAAGTAGAAAGGATCAAGAGCTTCAAGTTTTTAGGTGTCCAGATCACCAACAACCTGTCCTGGTCCCCCCATGCCGACACTATAGTTAAGAAAGCCCACCAATGCCTCTACTTTCTCAGAAGACTAAGGAAATTTGGCATGCCAGCTACGATTCTCACCAACATTTACAGATGCACCATAGAAAGCATTCTTTCTGGTTGTATCACAGCTTGGTATGGCTCCTGCTCTGCCCAAGACCGCAAGGAACTACAAAAGATCGTGAATGTAGCCCAATCCATCACGCAAACCAGCCTCCCATCTATTGACTCTGTCTACACTTCCCGCTGCCTCGGCAAAGCAGACAGCATAATTAAGGACCCCACGCACCCCAGAAATTCTCTCTTCCACCTTTCTCCTTCGGGAAAAAAGCTACAAAAGTCTGAGGTCAAGTACCAACCGACTCACGAACAGCTTCTTTCCTGCTGCTGTTAGACTTTTGAATGGACTTACCTTGCATTAAGTTGATCTTTCTCTACACCCCAGCTATGACTGTAACACTACTTTTTGCACTCTCTCGTTTCCTCCTCTATGATTGGTATGTTTTGTCTGTATAGCACGCAAGAAACAATACTTTTCACTATGTTAATACATGTGACAATAATAAATCAATTCAAATCAAATCAAATATATTGGGCTGAAGTTTACGGAGACGGCTGAGGTCCCACCACTGCGGACGGAGGCAGGAGCAGACCCTGCTTTGGCCGGTGGCAGGAGTTAGGGAGGCATATTCCTGGTGGTGGCCAATTAACTAGTCCTATTAAGGACTGCAGCCCACCCCCCCTCATCAGCAGGACTAGCAGGGTCATTGCTGGAGTTGCACCAATGATGAGAGGGGCACCTCAATTGCTGAGAGGTCCACAAAGAGCGGTGTGAATTGGGGATGTCGGGCTGAGGTCGGCAGATGCCGTCGATCAGCAGACATTGTTGAAGGTTAGTCGGCTGGTTGCCACAGCCGTGAGTTGCCATTGTTGCTGGGGATTCCCTCCATGGACCATGGAATGCCCAAGAAGGAGGGCCCTTCCTCAGAGCATAGTGGGAGGCTACCAGGTTTCACCAAACTGTCTAGCCATGTAAAGTAGGACCCCCAACACAGAGGCAAGGAGTGGCCCTCACTCGGACAATTAAATGGCCTAATTGGGCTCCTAGGGGGTGGGAGGCATATCCATTGGGTTGCTCTTCACTGGCAAAATGGTATAGCACTGGGTGTACCCCTGATACTTGTGCCATTTTACAGGCATTCCCACCTCCCAGACCATTGCCAAGGAGCTGATAACATTTATGTTGTCATCTTCAAAATATTGGCAAAGATTCCTTGCAATAAAACCACAATTTCAATTACCATATATCCAGATTGTTAACTTATAATTGGATAAAATCATCGTGCTTAAATTTGTGCTAAAGGTGAAGGTCACAGTGGTGGCACCAGAAACATTTCTGTTTCATTGTTAAGCATTGGCCAGCCGATTAAGTAACTCAAGGTGTGCTGACTGTCCAATCCAGGACCAGAGAATGGAAGGCACAGGGCAAGACTGGCATCAGCTGTCATTGTAGGAGGAGAAGTCATTACTTGTCTGAACAGAGCACCTGTGACCAGCTTGACACAGCTGTGGGCAGTAGTTTGGGAAATACCACATAGGGCAGGACATTGGCACTGTTGCCTCACAGCTCCAGGGACCAGGTTTCATTCCGGCCTTGAGCGTCTGTCTATGTGGAGATTATAAGTTCTCCCTAAGTCTGCATGGGCCTCCTCCGGGTGCTCCAATTTCCACCCACATAAAAATGTGCAGGTTAGGTTAATTGGTCATGCTAAATTGCACCTTAGTGTCAGGGGGATTAGCAGGGTTAGTACATGGGGTTACGGGGATAGGGTCTGGGTGGGATTGCTGTTGATGCATGCTAGAAGGGCTGAATGGCCTCTTTCTGCAATGTAGTGGTTCCGACTTTTGACATGGATCGCCCAATGACTCTTGGAAACAACCGGAGCCGTAGAAGGTCAGGGCTACTATAACTTAAGGGCCACTAGCATAGAATGGCCACCTATGCATCTCTAGGCCAATCATCTGCCATATGGAGGTCACAGTGTTCCTAGAGAGGCATAGCCTTCTTCAACACTGGACCTCAGACATGTTGACATAACTAGAATGCTGGCTGTAGATTGTGGACCCTTCCAGCTTGCACTTCCTGCTGACCCAGCACCCCCTCTGGCTGTGCCTCTTCTCCCACAGGTCATTCTCTGAGTCACTGCCTGTGGACACCATCACTCCTCTCCTCTTCAGAGGAGACCCCTCCAACAGAGCAGACAATCTCTATTTGCTTAACTATAGGTGGCACAGGATAGTGTACTGAAGGGAGTATTCGGGAGAAAGCTTCTAAGAAAGCTCATAAGTGAAAGATTTCTCTGGCGTGCACAGGAAATGCAATGAACTATCAGAAAGCCATCTACTATTAGCTCTCAAATCCGATCTGCTCACATTGCCATGGCTCTGGTAACTTTTATCCTGCCCTGGATTGAGTTTTAACTAAAAATGGGATGGCCGATGGTCTGTGCGCCAACCGTTGAATTGCACAGGCCATGTAAAATTGCAAACAATTGCCATTTTAATGGGCTTAATCGCCCATTTAATTGTCAGCAGGCAAGCTTCCAACTCTTCCGCATGCCTGCTGACTGTAATATGGCACAATGATATCAGGATACCCACCCAATGTGTTCTCATGCAATTTCATACAAGTTTGGGTTGGCCACATGCCTACAACTAAAGCATAAAATTTTGGCCCAGATTATATCCACATCTATTTCACTGTTGGCGGTTATTTTAAAAACATTCCTTTGTTCTCAACAGCACAGGGATCCTTATTTTCCCTAGTTGTTCATAGATTGGCATACTTGTTTAGAAACTGGCTCTACTGCCTCTTCTTCCTCACCCCGGCACACCATACACCCCAGCTCCCATAACATTCTCTTAACCCTGTTTCACTCACCCCACCTCTCCAACCTGGCTCCTCAGTCCTACCAATGTCAGAAACACCATGGAGGGGACAAACCTTCAGTCAAGTGTTATTTCCAACATCTGTGTGTCAGAACCATGATAGAGAGGAGAATGTTTTCCTCCTCCATCAAGTGCTTTTCCCAGCCCCAGTGAGGCTGAGGAACTAGAGTGAAGAGCCAGGGGCTGAAGGGGGAAGACAAGAGTGCAAGGATTTGGGGCAGATTTGGAGAGAGGCAGATGGTTTTGATTAAACCTACATTAAATAAGAAATTCCAAAGCATCCCAAAACACATGTCATTGAGGGAAATGTACACCTTGAGCAGAATTTCTTGAGCTTGTGATAAAACTGGATCTGGCCTCAACTGCAATAGAACATAGAACATAGAACAGTACAGCACAGAACAGGCCCTTCGGCCCACGATGTTGTGCCGAGCTTTATCTGAAACCAAGATCAAGCTATCCCATGGTGTGCTCCATGTGCCTATCCAATAACCGCTTAAATGTTCCTAAAGTGTCTGACTCCACTATCACTGCAGGCAGTCCATTCCACACCCAACCACTCTCTGCGTAAAGAACCTACCTCTGATATCCTTCCTATATCTCCCACCATGAACCCTATAGTTATGCCCCCTTGTAATAGCTCCATCCACCCGAGGAAATAGTCTTTGAACGTTCACTCTATCTATCTCCTTCATCATTTTATAAACCTCTATTAAGTCTCCCCTCAGCCTCCTCCGCTCCAGAGAGAACAGCCCTAGCTCCCTCAACCTTTCCTCATAAGACCTACCCTCCAAAACAGGCAACATCCTGGTAAATCTCCTCTGCACTCTTTCCAGCGCTTCCACATCCTTCTTATAGTGAGGTGACCAGAACTGCACACAATATTCCAAATGTGGTCTCACCAAGGTCCTGTACAGTTGCAGCATAACCCCACGGCTCTTAAACTCCAACCCCCTGTTAATAAAAGCTAACACACTATAGGCCTTCTTCACAGCTCTATCCACTTGAGTGGCAACCTTTAGAGATCTGTGGATATGGACCCCAAGATCTCTCTGTTCCTCCACAGTCTTCAGAACCCTACCTTTGACCCTGTAATCCACATTTAAATTAGTCCTACCAAAATGAATCACCTCACATTTAGTCCTACCAAAATGAATCACCTCACATTATGCAATGTGCCGAACCATTAGGCCTTCCCACTGACCTCGCCATTGGACCATATTGCAGCTAGGAGAGCAAGCTCCCGCTGCAGCCTATGATAAAGATAAAGTCTTCACACAGTCAGCTGCGAATGCCTCCACTTCACCACTGACTACAAGGTCCAGGCCATAGTGTCATTTATTTAATTTACACTTATCTCTCACAGGCGCACCAACACTGCAGCAATTTTAAGTAGCAGTGCACGTGTAGTGTTGTTGCTTTGCCATTCCCCAGCTGACTGAGTGTGAAGGAAGCCATAGGTAGGAGAAGGTACAGTATTTTTCTGAGCTTTCAGTCAACATTTATACCTTTGAGCACAGCTGTTGTAACACTGGTTGATCACCACACTCTGAGGAAAGGCAGATTGCCAGCACATCACGTGAACCTTATTTAAATTAAACCATCAGTAGAAAACACAAATGATCAAACATAATCCTACAAGGAAAACAGTGACAAATTATTTATAATACACTGCTGTCAATGGGGTTTCCTAATTGCTTGCCGCTGGAGTTTGCCCTCAAGTGGGACGAGAAGTTCCGCCCCAGCGGGAATGGCCGGAAAATCCCACCTTTTTTCATTGTGACACAAGGATGCACAATTATAGCAAAATAATTTATTGCAAATTAACCTAGCATGCGGTAGCAAACAATTCACCTTGGCAGGAAACTTTTCTTACTTTTTAAACAAATTAATACAAGCTAAAATACAAGATTTGAAGTGTTTGGCTAACTTTACTGCCAATTATGCCGTCAGCTGATTAATGAGTCCTAAACATTTTAAAGGTATTTTGCACTAGGAACAAAATGCGTTGATTTGATCATAAACCATTTGATAATTATAGGTGGACTAACCTTTAATGGTGAAATGTGAGCATGTGACACATATCCAAGGATATTCTCAACCTGTGATAAATTCTTCTCAGACACATGAACAAGCTCAGGGCCTTTGACTTCATTGGTTAGCCGTGGTAAGCTGTAATCATGTGGTGGTGAATCCTCATCTTGATAGTGGTAGTTCTGAAAAAATAAATTAAATAAGTGAGAAGGGTTGGGAAAAAATCACTTTTAGTTTCAATATATCAACTTTTTGTTGTAGACAATACAATTAGATGCAATGTACTTTGCCTCAACCACCTCCTGTGACAGAGCATTCCATGTTCCAACAAGTCTCTATTTAGATAGTTGTTCCAAACTTCACTTTTAAATTCACTCTCCAGACCAAGTTATCTTTCTCCTGCTCCTCCCTAACCATAATAGCAAACAAGATCGCTCATAACAGGATGAAATAGCTTCTTTGATGTTGTGCATTGAGCTGAATTACTGTTCACAGATATTCTCTGCTCTAGAGATTTATCTTTCCAACCCCCTATGTAATTGTGCTGCCCTGGATACACTGGCGATTCCTGATAGCCCACAAATTGCATTCGACACACTATGAGAATTCAATAAATTGGTATCACACTGTCTAATTTCAAAATGTAGATACCGTTAGACTGAATTCCCACTAGAACCAAATCTTGTCAGAATCAAACTCTGCTTACGCACTTCACAAAGGCATTAATTATAGAAAAAAATCTCCAATGTAACTGCATCCCAATGATGAACTGCACATATTTGCAGCTGTTCATATTTCATGGCTTCTCACAGTTTGAGATTGATCTCTCATACATAGATTCTGAAGTTAATGGATTCACATTATCAGTCAAGAAAGAACTGAAAATTTGGTGTTCTTGGTTTTTCAACTATTTTTGAAAACTCAGTTTGTCCACCCATATGTCTAAATACTAGGTGATTGCAGCTGACTGAACAAGACATTCTTTATATGCATTCCATATTATGTAAAAGGAAATTGTGCTTTGTGTAGTTTAACCAGCAGATCTTCAAACTATAGACGTAATGCAGCAGGTACTCTGTGCTACAGGCCTGCCCTAACTCTCAGTGTGAATGTCAATTGCTGAACATTAGGAATTCAAACCTAGAGCAAACGTGCAGGGAAATAATACAAAACTATCAAGGGAATTGAGAGTACTAAATAAAAATATGGGACAGAAAATTCAATTGGACCTGGCTTTTCCAGAGGTAGGCTCTGCCTCCAGCTACTTTCTGCACCACCCAACCAGGAATTCTGGGTACATGCAGGTGGACCCCTGCATAGGATTTAACATATTGAATTGGTGCTTCCTGACATTATACACCTGATGTGACATCAAGAGCAGAGTTTCTCAAAGCGCTTCAGAGCCCTACTGTCAATGTGGGTCAGAAGCCAGCATTGTATGGGAAGCAGTTACTCGTTGTCATTTTTCCCACCACAGCCAATTAATGGTGTGAGGGTAGGCTCACCATCCAATTCAGGACATCAGTTGGGCAATGAAATTAGAGGGCCAATCAGAGGCCTTTCAGGTTGAAAGGAGAAACAAGCTGCAATGGCAGGTAAGTGAGAGGCTCCTAGTTCTTCAAAGTTTAAATGAAAAAATGGATTTTACACCCATGCCACCACAGTCATTGGGGGGATGCAGCCTCTACTGGTGGCTTGTGACTGCTGCTGCGCCTCCACACCCAGGCAACACCGGGGGCTGTCTCCAGGCAACTAACCTGGCAAGCAGCTGGGGGCCTATTGGAAAATCCCAGTTAGCCTTCCATAATTTGCCTTAATTGGCCCTTAATGAGCCATGCTGATGACTTGCTACAGGCAGGAGGATAGCATGTTAGCTCTCACCCCATCTCTGCAAAAATGATATGGGATGGGATGGAGCTGGGGAAGCCATGCATCAGGTGGCAGAGTTATTTTTAGCTCCCAATTCCAGCACTGGCCTGGCTTAAAAATCAAGGCCCAGGATTCTAAATTCAGATAATGTCGGTCCTGGCAATGCCTGTGCTGTCCACTCTTGAAAAAGGTAGCATGAGGCAGCAAGATACTGCCAAAAGTTCCATTATCTAAAAGGGTATGGCACTCTGCTTGCAGAGCAATTAGAATAATGGAACATTTTCTTTTGAAAATTGAGAGTTATATTTTTAAGATTATTTTGGTGAGTTCCTGAATTTTTCATAGTGTGTTGCCATATCCTTCGAGGGATGGCAGAGCATTCGGTGACCAGTGTCTTGTGTATGATGGACAGGCTTTGGAAGTTAGGAGTGAGTTAATCCTTTTGTGCAGCTTCCCTTTAAGAGACAGACTACCTATTTTTAAAAAGCAGCTGCTTATACATATGATCGGCAAACAAGCTCTGATGTGCAGAGCTCAGAGATAGTGTTAAAAGCAGAAAGGAAAATTGGAGGCGCATTAGAATCATTCAAGTATCTTACCATCTTGATCTGAACAAGCATGACAAACCATGAGTCACACTCCCGCTGTCCAAAGATTGAGACAGATGAATATAAGCCAAGAATATCTCATGTGCATTCAACAAAATATACATTTACTGTTCAGATACAAAATTAGCAATAATTAGTTATCTCTATGTCTAAGAATTTCCTATTATTGTTCTGGAGTAGTTTGTCCTTTTCGTTGCACTTGGGGAATGCTCAGTCCCCAGGCACAGCAAAGAAAAAAATAGGATCATATTTGATGTCTCTTTGAAGCATCCCAAGGATTGCATCCTTTAACGGACCAAATTGGGCCTGTGCAGAAGGTGCAGGCACAGTATTGGAATACACGGGAAAATAGGAGGTTCTCGGCCCTCTTGCCTCACTTTCTTAGGCGAAAGCAATTGGAATGTTATGTCAAAACACTGACGATAAGGCCTGCACAAGGATGTTCCACTGGAGTCCTCAGAGCACCTCAAAAATTGAAGATGCCAGCTGGTATGTTAGCTTCTCAATACTCTCCCCATGATGACCTTCACACATCAAACCTCTAGTTGCAATTCCTCCTGGAAAACCCCAGTACTAGTCAGACGACCTGCAGCTATTTTTCTGTTTCTGACATCCTAATCTGACACAAATCCCTGTCTGAGCAGATATGTATCAGAATTGTGCCCAGGCTATGAAAATAACTTGGAATAAGAAAACATCTGTTACCTGTGACTCATCTCCTGTCTTGTATTTAGTTGATAAGTAGTTGCATGTGATGCAAATTTCACAATTAACGTCCTATTACAATATAGGTTTCTTCATAAATGAGGAGCTTTACTGATTTAACCCAAAATAGAATCAATGAGTAACCACCATACAACATTTTAACAAGGGAGACAGGAGCTCCATGCATTGAGTATGAAGGCTGTGGTATGCTTGAACCAGTGTGATCTCCATTTATAAGTTACATGCCTTTACCCAACTTCAATGATACATGCCAAAAAGGAGAAAAGTAACTGCGATTGCCTTTGACAGCTTCTTGCCACCAGAGTGCAGTCAAGGGATTGAAGAGAAATGTAACTTTTTAAAGTTTCTTCTGTAAGTGTACTTGCAGCATCTCCTCTTCCATAACATATTTACTATTTGCAATTTTCAAGCATCTTGAGTTCCAGTTGGTCATCTGGCCAATAAGACTCATTTATAGCTACAAAACTGATTTAACCTTCCACTGATAAGTATAAGAAAGTAAATAAATGCTCCCTGTCACAGATGCTGACCAAACAAAACTCCAGTGCATAGTGCGCTTTCTGTAATGTGAAGTTTCAATCAATAATAGATTACATAAAATGTGAACTATCTATCTGGTTGTCTGCCTATTGTGAAGCTGTCATGAAGTCAAACAGAAGTTCTGCCTTCCACAGAAATGAGTAATATGGTATATGAATTTCAGTTACAAACAAAAACTGAAAATCCTGGAAAATCTCAGCAGATATGACAGCATCTGTAGAGAGCGAACAGAGCTAACGTTTCAAGTCTGGATGACTTTTCATCAGAGTTCAGAAGAGTTAGCTCTGTTCCCTCTCCACAGATGCTGTCAGACCTGCTGAGATCCAGTACTTTCTGTTTTTGTTTCAGATTTCAGCATCCGCGGTAATTTGCTTCTATCTCTATGAATTTCAGTGTCGGTGCAATGCCAGGTACATGGGCTATATGTCCCAATGACTGGTGGATTGGGTCAAACAACATGTCCTTTCAGTTGTTTGCTATAGGCAGAATACAGAACGCACTCAACCAGCCTGTGTTTGCAAAACTCAGAACATAAACTTGCTGAGTGTGCACAGACATGCAAAAAAAGATGGATTCTTAAGACAAATTATGCATTTAGATTATTAACAAAGAAAATACAATAAGTAAATCATGTGAATAAATAGCCTTTAAAGGAAGCACATATCACAGACCTGGATGGGTTCTCTCTCTTGGTTCTTTGGAGATGAATGGAAGTTGGAAGTCTCTGGATTTCCAGGCAAGCTTATGGGTGAGTTTCTGTCAAGGTTAATCTTTGCAAGTAAAAACTAATTAATTCCCCCCCTCACTGTATACATTGACTGGTTAATAGTCTATATTCTGGTTGGAGGAGTTGTCACTTTCGGTTTGATAATTTTAGATTGCCTTGCTGGTTTCCTACTGGAGTAAAAAGATCTTGAGTCCCCTCCAGCTAATTTCAATCATGTAATGGCAAGTTTCAGAGCCTCCCATTGTCCACATATTGGGTTGGAGTTGGGGTGATCGATGCACAATGGAGGAATGATAGATAACCCAACAACATACTATCTCTGATGAAGGGTCATCCTGACTCCAAATGTTGGCTCTATTCTCTCTCCATAGGTGCTGTCAGACCTGCTGAGATTTTCTAGAATTTTCAGTTCTTGTTTCAGATTCCAATATCCGCAGTATTTTGCTGTTAATATACCAGCTATGATTGGCTCAGCAGAAGACTTTATTTGATATTCCATCCTCATGGCCTTGACAAGTCGAGTAGTCATGCTCTTTTAAATATCTTCCATTGAGCTGGTAAGGGTGGTCAACTTGCACTTGGGAAACTCATTTGCATTTGAGAACTTTCCAGAAGCAGGTTCAGACATGAGTTAATTCTTTGTTTGTGTAAAAATTACGAATGTTAGCCACAGGACACTCAGCAGCCACCTTGGGCATCATGTTGACCACTTTTTAAAGTCAATTTTTAAGTCTGTATTGACTGAAGTCTGTATCCTGAAAGTTAAAAATATGAAAACTTTACTGGACATGACACTAGGCTGGTACTGTCTCATATGTGATGCTAAGCCAAATCTTGATTCGTAGTTCCAAATATTACCATAATGAAGTCACTGTTGGAGGAATGATGAAGGCACTGGCTTTGTGGCATGCAGGTCTTGCTTGTTCTGGAAGGGCCTGACTCTGTTCTCCTCAAATGTTGAGTTTGCTTGATGACAGAGGCTTCTCCATTTAGATCTGTCTGGAGTCCAACTTACAGGCGATGAGATTGATTTTAAGAATGTCTTTATACCAAAGTTTGGGACAAACTGTAGTGCAGGTTCGTGTGCTCAGCTGGCTATAGAGTACCACTTTTGGGATGTGGAATCTTCCATGCAAATCACATGACTGACCCTCTGATAAGAATGCTCTCGATAATTGGTGCATGTCACTTGCAAGAACTTTGGTGGTCGGTATTTTGTCCTGCTGCTTGATATTGCGAATACATTTTATCAGTGAAGGTGAATGCATCTATTCACTTTCTATGACAATGATAGGTTGTCCATGCCCCAGAGCCATAGAGCATTGGTGTGAGAACCACTGTATGATAGACTTTGATCTTTGGTTTGAGACAAACTCCATACTCTCTCCAAAGCCTGTGGGTGAACTTGCCAAATTTTGGCCTTGCTTTTGCCGGGTGACAGGCGATTTTGTCATCAAACATGGTGTTGCTATAGAGGATACTCCTAAGATAGTAGAATTTCTGAACTGAGTTGATGGATACATTGTTAAGAACATAAGAAATAGGAGCAGGAGTAGGCCATCTAGCCCCTCGAGCCTGCCCTGCCATTCAATAAGATCATGGCTGATCTGATAGTGGTTTAGTTCCACTCACCCGCCCGCTCCCCATAACCCTTAATTCCCTTATTGAACAGAAATCTATCTACCTGTGACTTAAACATATTTAACGAGGTAGCCTCCACTGCTTCAATGGGCAGAGAATTCCAGAGATTCGCTACCCTCTGAGAGAAGAAGTTCCTCCTCAACTCTGTCCTAAACTGACTCCCCCTTATTTTGAGGCTGTGTCCCCTAGTTCTTGTTTCCTTTCTAAGTGGAAAGAATCTCTCTGCCCCTGTCGAGCCCCTTCATTATCTTACATGTCTCTATAAGATCTCCCCTCAGCCTTCTAAACTCCAACGAGTACAGGCCCAATCTACTCAATCTCTCCTCATAAGCTAACCCCCTCATCTCCGGTATCAACCTGGTGAACCTTCTCTGTACTCCCTCCAAGGCCAATACATCCTTCCGCAAATAAGGGGACCAAAATTGCACACAGTACACCAGTTGCAGCCTCGCCAGTACCTTGTACAATTGCAGCAAGACCTCCCTGCTTTTATACTCCATCCCCTTCGCGATAAAGGCCAACATTTATAAATGTTGGTCTTTATAAACAATAAAGGATGAGTACATGGAGCTTAATAGGATGGAGGGTTATAGGTAGGTCTAGAAGGTAAGGATGTGTTCGGCACAACTTGTGGGCCGAAGGGCCTGTTTGTGCTGTAGTTTTTCTATGTTTCTATTCTATTTGCCTTCTTGATCACCTGCTGCACCTGCAAACTGAGTTTTTGCGATTCATGCACAAGGACCCCCAGATCCCTCTGCACAATAGCATGTTGTAATTTTTCACCATTTAAATAATAGTCCATTTTACTATTATTCCTTCCAAAATGGATAACTTCACACTTGTCAACGTTATACTCCATCTGCCAGATCCTCGCCCACTCACTTAACCTATCCAAATCTCTCTGCAGACTTTCCGCATCCTCCACGCAATTCGCTTTCCCACTCATCTTTGTGTCATCCTCAAACTTTGTTACCCTACACTCGGTCCCCTCCTCCAGATCGTCTATGAATATGGTAAACAGTTGAGGCCCCAGCACCGATCCCTGCGGCACGCCACTAGTCACCAACTACCAACCAGAAAAGCACCCATTTATTCCAACTCTCTGCTTCCTGTTAGAAAGCCAATCCTCAATCCACGCTAACACTTTACCCCCAACTCCGTGTACCCTAATCTTCTGCAGCAACCTTTTGTGAGGCACCTTATCGAACGCCTTCTGGAAATCCAAAAACACACATCCACTGGTTCCCCTCTGTCAACTGCACTCGTTACATCTTCATAAAAATCCAGCAACTTTCCCTTCATGAATCCATGCTGCGTCTGCTTGATCAAACCATTTTTTTTCCAGGTGTCCTGCTATTTCTTCTTTAATGATGGATTCCAGCAATTTCCCAACTACGGACATTAAGCTAACCGGCCTGTAGTTACCCGCCTTTTGTCTACCTCCTTTTTTAAACAATGGCGTCACATTAGCGGTTTTCCAATCAGCTGGCACCTCCCCAGAGTCCAGCGAATTTTGATAAATTACAACCAATGCATCCGCTATTACTTCTGCCATTTCTTTCAGTACCCTGGGATGCATTCCATCCAGGCCCGGATTGTTGATTGCAACTATGGAGTTTTAGGATTTGTGGCCAGGAACAGGTTGGTATAAAATCACTTTTTTTCAGACTTATTGCAAGACCAAAGCATTTTGAGGCTTAGGCAAAGCAGCTGGATGTCTTTGCCATGCGTGCTATGAGAGCATAATCGTCAGCAGATAAGAATTCACCTAGTAGCTGTTCTGGTACCTACATGCAAGCCTCGAGTGTTTGTAGATTGAAGAGGTTGCTATCTGTCCTGAACTGAAAGTGTACTCCCATGTCAAGATCTTTGAGAGCATAAAAGAGCATGGCCAATAGAGGAGTCCATCCAAGTCATGAGCACTGCAATCATCCACTCTTTATATTGTGTGGCTTCCTCTCTATCATGGAAAAAAAGCAGAAATGCCTAAAATTTGGAAATCCAGCTTCCAAAAATGGCATAAAGCCATTATTGTCAAGCTCATTTGAATTGTCAGCAGATTTTGTTTTATATTTGGTCATGGGATGTGGGCTTTGCTGGCCAGGCCAACATTTATTGCCCACCCCTAATTGCCCTTCAGAAGGTGAAGGTGAGCTGCCTTCTTGAGCTGCAGGAGTCCATATGGTGTAGGTGCATCCAGAGTGCTGTTAGGAACAGAGTTCCAGGATTTTAACCCAGCAACAGTGAAGGAACAATACAATAGTTCCAAGTCAGGATGGTGTGTGACTTGGAGGGGAATTTGCAGGTGATGGAGCTTCCAAGCACCTGCTGCCCTTGTTCTTTTAGGTGGTAGAGATTGTGGGTTTGGAAGGTGTTGTCAAGGGAGCCTTGGTAAGTTGCCAAGATAGTACACACTGATGCAACTGTGGGTTGGTGGTGGATGGAGTGAATGGGGTGCAATCAAGTGGGCTGCTTTGCCCCGGATGGTGTTGAGCTTCTTGAGTGTTTTAGAGCTACACGCATCCAGGCAAATGGAGAGTATTACATCACACTCTTGATTTGTGCCTTGTAGATGGTGGACAGGCTTTGGGGAATCAGGAGGTGAGTTACTTACCACAGGATTCTCAGCTTCATACCTGCTCTCTTAGCCACAGTATCTATATGGCTGGTCCAGTTCAATTTCTGGTCAACGGTAACCAGTGCCGGATTTAGGCATAAGCTAAACAAGCTACAGCTTAGGGCCTCACAATCCGCAGGGGCCTCACAAAATTTCAGAAAGTTTACAATGAAGAGAACATCTAAGAGCAGATACCAGAAAAGAAAAAGAAAGCACCAGCTTACCAAAATTACCAAAATCTATGACAGAGATCAAGCCAGCCAAATGATAAATATGTAATCAGTAAATGCATTCATTTGAAAATAATTTGTATTTTTCACTTTAAATACCTTGCTATTAAATAATTAAAAGGCATAATTATGTTTTCAATTTTGTTGTGGCGACCCAAGGTCCTGTTTTGGTACGCACCTTTGTGAGACCTTTTGGTGTAACTTTTTAACAAGGGGTCTCCAAGCTTTATATAGCTTAGGACCTCATCAAGTCTAAATCCAGCACTGACGGTAACCCCCAGGATGTTGATTGTGGGGGGGATTCAGCATTTTTAAAGCCTTTGAGTCTCAGGTGGAGATGGTTAGATTCTCCCCTGTTGGAGATGGTTATTGCCTGGACTTATAAGTGGTAAGTAACATTCGTGCCACATGAGCCCAAGCCTGAATATTGTTCAGATCTTGCTGTATATGGTCACAGACTGTTTCAGTATACAAGGAGTCATGAATGATATGCAATCTTCCACAAACATTCCCACTTATGATCGAGGGAAGGTAATTGATAAAACAGCTTAAGATGCTGTGCCAAGGACACTACTCTGAGTAACCTGTCCAGATCAAATGTCAGAAACACCTGACAAAGGGACCTGTCAGACTTACCCAAGGGAATTGGCAAAAGGATCTGTCAAGCTGTCAAAACATTGAAAAATCAATCCCTTTAAATTTTAGAAAAAATGTCTGGAATGTAAAAAAGATTGTTTGCTATTTCAGTCTGTCTGTTGATACAAGCTTGAGGGGTTCCATTACTGAATTAATGCCACCTAACAGATTTCATAACTATCCATTATCACAGTAGGATGCTTGCCATTTCACAGTTGATTAAACTAGCAGGCCATTCAGCCCTTTGAGCCTGCTCTGTCATTCATTTTGATCATGGCTGATCATCAAATTCAAAATCCTGATCCTTTTGACAACTATAAGTGGTCAGATTCTCTAATATAGGACTATGAATGCCAATGCCTGTTTCGATAAGCATTTGAATTAAATGTTAGGTGTTATAAGTTGAAGGAATTCAAGTGTAGTAAATGGTTTTCGTGAATTATAGACACTTGGAACTTAATTTTATAGAACTTTATTTTACCTCATCTCTGCATAGATCCTGAAGTCTTCCCCTGAATGTATACTGAAATGAATTGGCATGGTACATGTAAGGGCAAAGGGTAATGGGTGGAATGCATGGGTTAGCATAAGTTGGCAGAGACAATAAAGGGTCATGGGATGGGTACTCGGGCATACGTTTGCATTGAGATAATAATGGGCCATGTGTGTGGGTCAAGGGACATAGGGGCCATAAAGAACCATGAGGGATAGGTTCAGGGGAATAGATTGGTGCAGAGGATATATAGAGCCATGGGAGGTGAGTACAGAGCTTTAGGTGACATGGGTTGGCATGCAAAGTGTGAGGAGGTGAGGGGGTGTACGGACTGTTGAGACGGTTTATGTTTTAATCATTACAAAAAATTCTTGGACAGAGTTCTGGAACCCCAAGGCAGGCTTTCTGCACAGCCCACCTTGGCACCTGGCAACCTCCTCACTTCTTCCCGGGTCACCCACTCAAGCTCCAATTTTAGTTCACTCACCAGGACCAAAAATCTGATGTCTGGGCTGTGAGGGTATGCGCCTTCATGCAGTATAACGTAAAGGTGCTCCGCAGAGCAAAAGCAAAGGTTTAATGTGGGACTGAAGAGTGGCACTGTACACTGTATGATGTATACAGTCACATGGTCAAAGAACAGTCTAGAACTCTGTAAGCAGCTAGCCTGCATGGTGGGAGCAACACCATGCAAGTTCATACTAAGAACTATAATTATTTAAAGCCCATCAATGAAGGTATTCATGCTTAAATAAACAAACCTCAAGATCTTATCAATGAAACACCACCACAGCAACATGAAGAACCCATATTCCATTTAATTCCTAGCTATCAATCTGGGCTTAAAGCATCTTGTTACATATAAGTAAAGCCTGAGTACAAATCATCCTTCTTGCACAGCAGACTCAAATGGTACATTGAACAAAAATCAATGTATTGAAAAGTGTAGCAAATATACCCTTAAAACACAATCTTTGAATAGAGTCTCACCTCAAAGACATTAAATAAAAGGCAAAACAATTATATTAATATGCCTAGTTGTTGGCCATTCAAAAAATAAATGCTTCAAATATGAGTATACTTTTATCCTGCACCTCTTTCTTTCACTTGTGTATTTTTCTCTCTCTCAGGCTCTGTTTTCTCTTTTATTAATACGTTGTTTTGAATTCCTCCCTTTGGGTGGGATTTTCCCACATTGCACTGCAGGGATGAGAAAAGGCATTTTTGTTTTTATGACATATTGTCTGCTTCCCACCATATTAATTATGCATTAATGGGAAACACACAAGATTGCTGGCAGGTGGCCTCTGATTTGCCTGCTCCACCATCAGCTCACTGCTTCCTCATTCTAGACGCTATATTTACCTGTGCATAGCTTTCTCAATCTCTCCAACCCAAAACTGCTACAGATCTCACAGATGGTCCCAAGAGAAAAGAAGACAACAGTCCCCAAGTTCAGTGACACCTCCCTTGAATATCTGCTCGATGTCATGGAAGCCCATAATCTCCTTTACTCAAGCTCTGGGAGGCAGTGGTAACAATGGTCAGTGCTAATGCTGACCACAAGAATTTGGCCACCCAATGCAGCAAGAGGATAAGAGGATGAATAATCTTATCTATGCTGCCATGGTAAGTCAACCATCTCATCATTCTTAACTCACAAACCCATCACACATCACAGAGATCTTACTCACTGCCAGCTCAGAGGACACACCACTCACTCACACACACACCTTCACATCTCCATCTGGTCTCAACTCCTCTAGCGAGTATGTCCTTATCTTGTCCAGGCTCCACTCACCACCCACACATGCCAAGCATCCTTATCTGCCCTGGCATGCATCTTGCTCACACTCTCTCCATCTCTCTTCATGCAGGACTAGCTCGCACACAATGAAAGGGAAAAATGTCTGACCGTGATTGGAGTGCCTGAACTCAATGTTCTCACTGAGTTCGAGAACAAAACAATTGAGCTGGCCTGAGAGGCCATGGACCACACTGTAGCGATGGCGGGATTGGCGGAAAATGTCCATGTGAGGATCCTGCACCAGCTCATCCATCAATCAACACAACTGAGAGTGCACTGTCCTATTTTATATTCAACTGCCATGCAGTAGTTATCTCAACTTTCTTTCATAGGCTTCTCGGTCAAGCACGAAGGCCCTGCACCAGCCAGACCCCGGGTTCCAGCCCCGAGGACACTTTGGATGAGGAACCAGAGGAGAGTACCACTGAAGACCCAACACAGCGCTCACACACACCCTCCTGGATGGCCCCAGGATGTCCAGTTGCTGGTCCTCCACCCTATGGGTGCCTGAGGGTCCCCAACTGACTCCTTGAGGACAAGCAGCAGCTGGAATGAGATCAAGGTGCCCCACTCACCCTCGCATGGCCTCTGATGGATGCGGACTCACACACCTTGGCACAGCTGAGTTGTAAAGTATGCTTGGGGTCACAATCTGGTGAACACAGCACACAATCTGGTCCACAACAAGCAGGAGGCACTCCGAGGATTGCTCGAGGCCACGATTCTGTTGAGTCCGAGTCAGATTATCAGCCTCTGGACTCATTCCTAAATCAGTTGCTGGAGCTACAGTGGCAATCACAGGGAACATCAGGAAGGGATGTCAAGCAGCATTCCGCAGACTGCAACATATGATGGAGGAGTCCTTCTATGTTCAGTCTGATACGATAACACCGGCATACCAACGCACTGAGGTCAACATTGGCAAGCCCTTGGTGGCATCCATCAGAGGCCATGCGAGGGTGAGTGGGGCACCTTGATCTCATTCCAGCTGCTGCTTGTCCTCAACGAGTCAGTCGGGGACCCTCAGGCACCCATAGGGAGGAGGACCAGCAACTGGACGTCCTGGGGCCATCCAGCCAGGTGACGCCAGGACTCTCTGGCTGATCCAAATCCCATCTTCTTCTGACCTCCTTTAATCTGACAAGCTCTCATCACAAACTCGGGGGGGCAGCACTGTGTATCCCCTCACCTAAACACTTGCTGAGGTCACTGATGCAAATTCCAAATGGTAAGTTTTGGCGGTCAATAGAGGTTTTGAGTAAAGTGCATAAGGTTGTTTAGAAAATGTGGAGGGGAACAATGGGATAGGAGTGAGGATGCACTGAAACTGATGTGTGCTCTTTATTCGCAATGATATGTGTTCTTGAGAACTTCTGGACTTTGCAACGGCCAGGGCTGGCCATGAGGGCATAATATCCTGGTTAAATAGAAGGCATTTTAATGTCTGGCAGGCAAGTGTATGATGTGGAGATGCCGGCGTTGGACTGGGGTAAGCACAGTAAGAAGTCTCACAACACCAGGTTAAAGTCCAACAGGTTTATTTGGTAGCAAATACCATGAGCTTTCGGAGCAATGCTCCTTCGTCGTGACGAAGGAGCATTGCTCCGAAAGCTTATGGTATTTGCTACCAAATAAACCTGTTGGACTTTAACCTGGTGTTGTGAGACTTCTTACTAGGCAAGTGTATGACATTGTTAAGTTCAGGTGGTCCACATCCATATTAAGCTAAGGATAAACGCAGCCAAGGATTCCTATCTGAGAGTGTTGGATGTCAGTGTTATTTGGAAGAATGCACCATAGATGACTGAGCCATCTATAAATGGATTTACAGTAGCAAAATATCACTGGCAGCCTTGTACCAAGTGTGATTTATATGATTCACCATTGATGTTACACAGAGTGTGTTGTTCCGTTGGTTGAGATGAATCTCCTTAAGAAGCTTGTCAGATTAAAGGCATATATCTATGAGCCCACTGAGGATTGTGTAAGAGCTCCCACCTCCTGTAGGGTGCCATTGTGACTGGAGTGCTAGAGATATGCTTGAAGAGGCAGCACCTTCTAACCTCTGATGCCAGGATGCTCTCCTCCATCTAGCACCTCATCTCAGCAAGGACACATGTTGCCAAGTGTTCATCATCCTTCAAAAGATCAGGACAATGTCTGGGATCTGCCATCTGTTCAAGATGACACATGGTCACATCTCATATCTTGTGCAAATCTGCATGATCAGTTTTCGAGGTTGCAGATGAGCTCACGTAGCTCTTCAGGTTTATGTATTACTGTGGTTGTTGCCATGGAGCTTATATAGCTACATAAGCATAATCGATGGCACAAAACAACTGAATCTGGCAATATCCAGCATGATGAAAGGGTTACAAAACTCATACAGAAAGTGTACAAGCTGGTCTAGCAGTAAGTGTTATGCACCACCATCTTCTAACTTGCAGCGATGGCAAAGTACTAACTAAAATGAGGAGAGGTTCTGCTGCTGAGGGTTCTGAGAGTAGATTGGAGGGCAGGAGCATGTATGGAGGGGGGGGGGTGCTCATTGCATTACTGAACTGTGCATTCCCAAATAAGGAGAGGCACAGCTGAGGCATGTTACACACCTTTCAATGACAGTGTAGGTATTCAGGAAAGTTGAGCAATAATGTCCAGTCATGTGAGACTAATCATGCAGAGTGGCACTAATCAATTTCTTTCTTTTAACTCCTAGTTTGTAGTGTGAAAATTTCCGAGAGTAATAAGGAACTCCATAGCAATCGAGTAGATGGACAAGATCCAGAAGTATGTTACAAAATTGGCACTGGACAGTTCACTGAAGAGAAGCCCTCAGATCTCCTCAAATAATTTAATTTCCTGAATGAACATTTACACTCATGTTTATTCCCAAGAGTCCCAGTGCCTGTGCTGAAAGCACTTTACTGAATTGTAAAAGAGTGGCGATAGCAATGATTTTTGCATTTGGAGGAACCATCCAATTTCTATATATCAGGCTTATGCAGCCAGCTCAAGTAATGCAGCATTATTTAATCTTTCTTGTTGTGACAGCACAGGGGAACATCGCAGTAAACAGATAGAAGAACTGCACAGTCAGCAGCAGTAGAGAAAAGTGCACATCAGATTTTCAGACTGAAGCCATAATTTCTCCTAGAACCAGACACTATTTATGCAGGAGGCGTACTTCATTTATAACCACTGTCAGTCTATCTATCAAAAGCTGAAAAAAATGAATATTGGGTTGTCTATCAGCAAAAAGGTTTGTTGTGTTCATTTTATTTTTGCTCTAATGTAGAAGGTTTGATCTAGCTTGGTTTGTTGTGTTCATTTTATTTCTGCTCTAATGTAGAAGGTTTGATATAGCTTATATCATAAATGTATAAGCTAAGTTACTATGATAGATTTGAGTGAAATGCTCACTTTTACTCATTTATGGTGTACATGAACTGTCCATGGCTCATCCAATTCCAGGAGGGGAAACATACATTTAAGTAATGCCACCTAACCTAATAAAGATATCAACCAACTTCCGATGTTTATTTATTCAGGCTGGAAACATGGTCTACATAGGAGTATACAAAGATTATGCATGTTTGGATAGTCACATGAGCAGCCTGGGAATGGAGGGATACAAACGATTAGTCTAGTTGGACCAAGGAGCGGCACAGGCTTGGAGGGCCGAAGGGCCTGTTTCCTGTGCTGTACTGTTCTTTGTTCTTTGTTCTTTGGTACATGGCCATACGTGAGTGAAAAGTAAATTTTAAGTAATGTGCACTTAGCTTTACAGAAAGTAGGTAGATGTTGTGGCTGGATGGCCGATGGCAACAGAAGCAACAAGAATGATTAAGAGCTACAATCAAGCATGTTGTGAATTTTGGTCAAGTTGTATTAAACACTGATGCAGGTCAGAGAAGGCTGAAGCAGGTCGTGACCTGTCCTGTAACATGTGACCTGACACTTCCTGTGTTGACCAAAGATGGTTGTTTGGATGAATGCCAGACATATGAGCACCATTTATTCCCATCTTATTCCATATATGGTGAGGCTACGTGACTCACATGCAACTTGGTATAAACATTTAGGATTGTTTAACAGTAACTCTATTGGCTATAATCTAACATCATGTATTCAGTTTCCAGTGGTATCATTGGCTGAGTGCCAGAGAACGTTCTGGAAGAATGTGCAAAGTTTAGGATAAAACTTTAGGTACTTTGAGTCGTTTTCCTCAGCAGAAACTCCAGAATCACATTTGTGACTTGTGTCCTGAAGATCAGAGTCAGAGAAGAACAAAGGACCACAAGGGAGATCCATATCCAAGGGCAGACCTGGCCACTTCATTCAAGTAGGTAGTACCTGTTTGCTGTCAAAATTTAAAGTCAAATAAGTTAAAGTTAAACTAGAGTTAAAGTTTGAAGTTAAATGAGTTAAAGTTAAGGTTGAAGTTAAATTAACTTGGTTAATTTAAAGTAAGTGTTGCAACTAATGTAGATTTATGTCAAATATTGGAACCTGAAATGTTAAATAAAGAGAATTTTGTTTAAGTGAAATCTGAGTCGACTCTGTCTTTTGTTGGTCACACAAGGTGGAAATATCCAGGGAAAAAGGTTCAAGTATTCCAGTTGGATAATGGTGTTAAAATCTGAAAGATATATATGCACAACAAGCACAAACATGGGCTGAATTTTATGGCTGGACCACAAGTTCTGCCATCAGCACTGGAAGCAGGAGGAAAATTTGCTTGGGTGGGGTTTGACCAACTACTCAGAATCTTCGGGAGGCCATAAGCAATCAGAATCCAATTTCCAATAAATCAGCACCCTGTTCTCAGGTAATATAAATTGTTCCCTTTGAGATTTGGTATGCTTGCAATTCTGTCCTGCTGAGTACAAGACGAAAAGCTTCAACAGTATGTCTCCTTTTTCAGCAAACTTAGATTCTGTACTACCAAGTGACCATAGCAATATTAAATGAATCACTCTTGTTTATTGTATCATCTGTATCTTATTATGCAATTTAAACTATATATACAATGCTCATCTTGGTAAAGTAAAATAAGCTATAGTTTTTGCATGATGTGAATAACATTATCTCCCAATCTGATGCTGGTAATCACTTGAAATATTTACCTGGTACTTACTTGTATATTTTGTTCATGCATCTAGATTTAAGACAGAGCAAAAACAGAAAATGCTGGAAAATTTCAGCAGGTCTAACAGCATCTGTGGAGATTCCAGCATCTGCAGTATTTTGCTTTTATTTTAGATTTAAGACAGATTGGATGAGACATTAATTTGTGGCCCCAAAAAGCTACTTTTGAGAATGTGAAAGATCTCAAGTGCTTTGTTTTTTGAAGAACAAGGAGGAGATTCCTATGCTCTTTATAAACGTTTATCCTTTAGCCATCAACCCCAATACAGATCCATCCCATTATTACATATGAAATGTAGCTGTGCACAAAATTGTCTCCAGTTTTCTTATGAATTATGTGATTGCATTTCAAGTGATAATATTGGCAACAGTCTGATGAAACATTCTGGCAATTTGTATTGAGAGTTACATGTTTAAAAATAGTATAATTGATTTCTAGTTGTGTGTCTGGTTTTTTACTATGCAACAATTTTCAGATAATTTATTCATTCAAGTGTATAAGCTTGAGAATGAGGCATCAATGCCCCTTCAGTGATTTGTATTATAATAAACAATTTTATCATTGGTTCAGGTTAAGAACATAAGAACATAAGAAATAGGAGCAGGAGTAGGCCATCTAGCCTCTCGAGCCTGCCCCGCCATTCAATAAGATCATGGCTGATCTGAAGTGGATCAGTTCCACTTACCCGCCTGATCCCTATAACCCCTAATTCCCTTACTGATCAGGAATCCATCTATCCGTGATTTAAACATATTCAACGAGGTAGCCTCCACCACTTCAGTGGGCAGAGAATTCTAGAGATTCACCAACCTCTGAGAGAAGAAGTTCCTCCTCAACTCTGTCCTAAACTGACCCCCCTTTATTTTGAGGCTGTGCCTTCTAGTTCTAGTTTCCTTTCTAAGTGGAAAGAATCTCTCCATCTCTACCCTATCCAGCCCCTTCATTATCTTATAGGTCTCTATAAGATCCCCCCTCAGCCTTCTAAATTCCAACGAATACAAACCCAATCTGCTCAGTCTCTCCTCGTAATCAACACCCCTCATCTCTGGTATCAACCTGGTGAACCTTCTCTGCACTCCCTCCAAGGCCAATATATCCTTCCGCAAATAAGGGGACCAATACTGCACACAGTATTCCAGCTGCGGCCTCACCAATGCCCTGTACAGATGCAGCAATGATGTGGAGATGCCGGCGTTGGACTGGGGTAAACACAAATACCAAATAAACCTGTTGGACTTTAACCTGGTGTTGTTAAACTTCTTACAGATGCAGCAAGACATCTCTGCTTTTACATTCTATCCCCCTTGCGATATAGGCCAACATCCCATTTGCCTTCTTGATCACCTGTTGCACCTGCAGACTGGGTTTTTGCGTCTCATGCACAAGGACCCCCAGGTCCCTCTGCACAGCAGCATGTTGTAATTTCTTTCCATTTAGATAATAATCCAATTTGCTATTATTTCTTCCAAAGTGAATAACCTCACATTTGTTAACGTCATACTCCATCTGCCAGATCCTCGCCCACTCACTCAGCCTGTCCAAATCTCTCTGCAGACCTTCTACGCCCTCCACACGATTCACTTTTCCACTTATCTTTGTGTCGTCTGCAAACTTTGTTACCCTACACTCAGTCCCCTCCTCCAGATCATCTATATAAATGGCAAATAGTTGAGGCCCCAGTACCGATCCCTGTAGCACGCCACTAGTTACCATCTGCCAACCAGAAAAGCACCCATTTATTCCGACTCTCTGCTTCCTGTCAGATAGCCAATCCCCAATCCACACTAATACCCTACCCCCAACTCCGTGTGACCCAATCGTCTTCAGCAACCTTTTGTGAGGCACCTTATCAAACACCTTTTGGAAATCCAAAAACACCGCATCCACCGGTTCCCCTCCATCAACCGCACTAGTCACATCTTCATAAAAATCCAACAAGTTCGTCAAGCACGACTTTCCCCTCATGAATCCATGCTGCGTCTGCTTAACCGAACCATTCTTATCCAGATGGCCTGCTATTTCTTCTTTAATGATGGATTCCAGCATTTTCCCAACTACAGACGTTAAGCTAACCAGCCTGTAGTTACCCACCTTTTGTCTATTTCCTTTTTTAAACAGCGGCGTAATAGGAGCCATTTTCCAATCCGCCAGCACTACCCCAGAATCCAACGAATTTTGATAAATAACCACTAACACATCCGCTATTACCTTTGACATTTCTTTCAGTACCCTGGGATGCATTCCATCCGGGCCCGGGGACTTGTCCACCTTCAGTCCCGTTAGTCTACCAAGCACTGCCTCCCTGGTAACATTAATTGTATTGAGTACCTCTCCTCCTACCAACCCTCTATCATTAATATTCGGTAAACTATTTGTGTCTTCCACCGTGAAGACCGACACAAAAAAATTTATTTAAAGTTGCAGCCATTTCCTCATTTCCCACTATTAAATCCCCCCCCCCCCCCCCCTCGTCCTCCAAGGGTCCAACATTCACTCTTGCCACTCTATTCCTTTTTATATATTTGTAAAAGCTTTTACTGTCATTTTTTATATTCAGAGCTAGCCTAGCTTCATAACCTATCTTTCCTTTCTTTATCGCTTTCTTAGTCGTTCTTTGTTGTTTTTTAAAGTTTTCCCAATCTTCCGATTCTCTACTATTTTTGGCCACTCTGTACGCATCTTTAATTTAATACTCTCCTTAATTTCCTTCGTTATCCACGGTTGGTTATCCCTTTTCTTACACCCTTTCTTTATCACTGGAATATATTGTTGCCGAGTACTGAAAAGGATCTCCTTAAAAATCCTCAGCTGTCCTTCCTACCAGTCTGCTCTCCCAGTCCACCTTAGCCAATTCAGCCCTCATCCCATCGTACTCCCCTCTGTTCAAACAGAGGACCGTGGTATGGGACCCTACTTTCTCCTCTTCCATTTGTATCAGAAATTCGACCATATTGTGATCACTTGACCCAAGAGGGTCCTTCACAAGAACATCCTTAATTCTACCTACCTCGTTACACATTACCAGATCTAAGATAACTCGTTCCCTCGTCGGTTCTGTAACATACTGTTCAAGGTAACTATCCCGACAGCATTCTAAGAACTCTTCCTCCATCCCACCCCTTCCAACTTGAGTCAGCCAATCAATATGCAGGTTGAAGTCCCCCATGATTATTGCCATTCCGTTTTTGCACGCATCCATTATTTGCTTGTTTATAGCCTTCCCCACCTCAACATTATTATTTGGGGGCCTATAGACCCCGCCTACTAGTGTCTTTCTCCCCCTACTATTCCTTATCTCTACCCATAACGATTCCACGTTTTGTTCCTTAGAGCCTATGTCATCCCTCACTACTACCCTGATATTATCTTTTATTAACAGAGCTACCCCACCACCTTTTCCTTCCTGTCTATTCTTCCTAAATGCCTGAAACCCCTGGATATTCATCTCCCAGTCCTGGTCTCCGTGCAGCCACGTTTCTGTAATGGCCACTAGATCATACCCATTAGTGCTGATTTGCACCATCAACTCATTAACTTTGTTCTGAATGCTTCTTGCATTCAGGCAAAGTGTCTTTATTCCAGCTTTTATCTGGACCCGATTTGATGAAACGCTATCAACCTCTCCCTCGCCCTCTACTCCTTTAACTACTTGAATGCCCTCATTCACTTGCACTCGCTCCCTCTCCTCTACCATTGATTTCGTAATTCCTCTTACCTCTGCACCCTCCCCCCCATAAATTAGTTTAAAGCCCTATCTACAGCCCTAGTGATACGATTCGCTAGGACTCTGGTCCCAGCACGGTTCAAACGGAGACCATCCCATCTATACAGGTCCCATCTGCCCAAATACTGGTGCCAATGCCCCATGAATTCGAACCCATTCCTCCCACACCAATCCTTGAGCCACGCATTCGTCTCCTTAATCCTATTAACCCTGCGCCAATTTGCGCGTGGCTCAGGTAGTAATCCAGAGATTACCACCTTGTTGGTTCTGCTTTTTAATTTGTTCCCCAGCTCTTTCTACTTGATTCATTTGTCCCATAAGAAGTATCCTGTTTTCTCTCTGCTCTGTGCAACAGGCTGAATTTACTGGGCCCTTTGAGGATGAGCTGGGACATGGGAAGGGAGAAATATCATAATAGAAGACATTGAGACAGAAGCCTAATGAGTTCATGTTGATGTTGGATATTCACAATAGTGGCCAACATGGCATGAGGACATAGCAGCAGGGAGGTAATTACGCCAATTAATTAGCCAACTGACAGCAATTTTACCACTTAAAAACAAAATTGCTTCACCTGAATCAAGCAGAGGGAAAGCAAGTAGGTGCTCAATGCTGCTTCAACTGGCAGGCATTGTGAGGGCCAACATGATTTTCTAAGGAGGGTGACGAAGCATGGGTACTGGGAGACCAAAGTTGGAGGGTGGAAAAATTCAACTGAGGCTCCCTGGTGCTTATGCACTTGTCCACCTAGTTTCTTAGGTCTGTACTCCTGACTTGCCATCCGTATCATGATCCCAGTTGCTGTTATAACTGAGCAGGAACATCCCAGAATGGAACCCTGGCTCAAAAGACCGTATCTTCTACTTTTTCTTTTAGAAAATGTGGAGGAACAGAGTCATAGAACCACTAATTAGTTTTAGAACCATAGAACCATAGAAAATTACAGCTCAGAAACAGGCCTTTTGGCCCTTCTTGTCTGTGCCGAACCATTTTATGCCTAGTCCCACTGACCTGCACTTGGACCATATCCCTCCACACCCCTCTCATCCATGAACCCGTCCAAGTTTTTCTTAAATGTTAAAAGTGACCCCGCATTTACCACTTTATCCGGCAGCTCATTCCACACTCCCACCACTCTCAAGAAAAAAAATATTAAACATGAAAGGCTTGATTATGCTACAGTACTTCCTTACTCCTCCCTTAGCTTAACAAATACACACAGATTTTAAGATCAACACAGATTACAAAGTACATCTTAAACTACAGTGGTCTCAATAACACAAAGTCTCTTTAAACACAGATTGTGATTTGGCTGTGGTCAAATACACTCTCCACTCTGAACCCCAAGTGAATGTCTGTGGAGCTATTCTCAGAATTCCCCCAGGTGGTTGTCACATGAGAGTTTCCAAACTCTACTCCCACAAAAACATGCTATAAAATCTTCTTTAATGACAATGCTTTTCAGCAGCGGTTTGCATTCCACTTTTAACAAAGAATCCAAGATTTTTAACTCGCCCTTCAGGATTTCTTTGTCTTAACAGTTGCACAAAGTGTTCATAATTGCTTTAACTATCAATTCTCAGACTATGGAATTGGCATCAAACTTTTGATGTACCTCTGACGTCTGCTTTCCCACTTTAACTCTGGTTACTGCAACTGTCTCTCACTCACCACTCTGTTTTTCCCTTGAATTCTCCTAAACAATGCCTTCGTCTCTGCTCTCATCAGTCTTCTTAAGATATTCCTTATGTTCCAATTCCCTGGTTATCTGGGTTGCATCTGGTGCTTTGGGAAGTGTGTCTCTTTGCAGCTCTCTTGTCCTGTCCAGCTTCTCTTGGTAGAATCATGAGATGTTCATTCTTTGCTGTCCTTCTTCAGCTGCAAACAAATTTAGCTAAAAACTAAAACTCAAGAATTCCTACCTTACCAGGGTCCCAATTGCTTCCACAGAAACATTAAATTAAACCCACTTAAAATGTTTACCAATAAGTTCCTTAAAACTACCTTTGTTTTCCTAACAATCAGCAATGGTGCAGCTGCCCTGCTGTCACAGTTGTTACAGTGCCTCATTCTCCAAGCGCATTAAGATGCCCAAGAATGGAAACCACCTACTAGTTTTGACCCATTCCTTGAAGTTATAGGCTATGTTCTCCTGTGAGCAGAAAGAACACTGATAGTTACTCCACAAAGGCAAGCACAACAGTTGGAATTTTATGACCTTTATACGCCCATATTGCAGTAGGAAGCTGTTGGAAAATCAGGCATAAAGCGGCAGCAGAATGGCGCCGGTTATCATGCCTGTCGTGACTTTAGGTTTCCAGCGCATTTAGCCTCACGCTGGAAATGGGTGACTACATTTATCTAAATTTAGGTACATGTTCATTTCAATGTGTTTAGCGAGCCCGGCACGCAATCGTCCGGGCTCACTTGCCTTAATGGCCTCGCCAGGAGAAGTTCTCTCAGACAAGAAAAACACCTGCTCCCCATGAATGGTGAACAGTTGTGTTGGCCTCACCAGTGGAGCCAGAGGCAATTGAGGCCCCCCCGGGGAGACCGAGTGCAAGGCTGGGGTGGCACTTGGGCAGTGCTAGGCTGGCAGTGCCACCCTGGCACCTGGGCAATGCCCACTGGACACCTAGGCATTGCCCATTGGGCAGCGCCAGGGGATGGTACCAATGGAGGGGTGGAGCCTGTGGGAGTAGTGCTGGGGCGGGGCCAATGGGGTGGGCCAGGGGCATGGACAATGGGGGGTGGGCCAATTGGGGGGGGGGGGGGGGAGTGCCAATGGGGCCGGGGGGGGGGGGGGGGAGATGAGGGCCCGCTGTCACTCTACATGTGATTGGTGGGGGAAGGAGCGGGTCCCACTGCCACTCTGCATGCAATCAGTGGGGGAGGGAGGGGAACCACAATCAGTCTGGACTGCGGAGCCGTGATTGGTCTGCATGGCAGGGCTGCAATCGGTCTGCACAGCAGGGTCGCAATCAGTCTGGGCGGCGGAGGAGCTGCATCTCAGGCCACAGGCGATAGCAGGGGGGTGGGGAGAGTTAGTTGAGGCTGCCTGCAGTAGCAAGGGGCTGACAGCTCTTTCTCTGTCTGTCAGACCCTTGCTACTGTTAATGCGCATGCGCAGCATCAGAGTTCTGCACATGCGCAATACCTCCCCTCTACAGACTAGCTGGTGAATTAAGCCCTGCCCACAGCCTCACTAGCTAGAAACTGACTAGCCCATCTTTTTAGAGACAGAGTGCATAATATTGGGTGTGAAAACTCGCCAAAAAACGGATCTGGAACTCTCCCATTTTCAGACTAGCTGAACACTTAGAAAAAACTCGTAAAGTTTCACCCAACATCTATGCTGGTGGCAACCTTGGTCCATGATGGGAGCAAATAAATGCCTCCTGCAGGCAACCACTCTCAAATAATGTTATTAGAGTCAGAAAAGACATTTGGGCACCTCTCACCAGACTAGCCATGCATCTGACAGGATATGTTGCTGCCTGACCCCTTGCCACTGACTGGTAGTCAGTTCCACTGTACAAACACATCTGCCAGAATTCTAAGGTCGTTCATGCCAGCGGGATTCTCTGGTCTCATCAGCAGCACACCCCTTTCCGCTGGTTCCCTGGTGGCATGGGGTGGTTCAATGGGAATTCCCATTGACAGCGGTGGGACAAGAAGATCCTGCTGCCACGAACAGCACACTGCCTCCAACCACCAGAGAAAAATGCTATGGGGAGGCCAGAGAATTCCGCATCACCCTCTCAGTTTGCCACATACAAGCCCCAGATAGAAAAATGGTGTGGAGTATTCACCTTGGCAGACTGTTTGGGATCCTTGATACAGTTGTGACAGCTCCCATTCCTCGCCATGCTCATTGGGAAATCTGCCAATAAGCTCTCGACTACTGTCTCATTCAAGCCCACCTTCACTGATTAATATCTACATTGGGAATCCAATAGTTCCACATGCTATAAGATTGACTTACTGGCAATCCCGTAAATACGACTCGAGCCATTTTCTCAGTGTGCAAGCCTGATGCTGAAATAGGGTGCATTAAAGTGGAGAAATGGCTACCCCAATCATATCACTTCTCGCAGTACATCGCGCAAACTCATGAATGAGCCTGAGGCCACTACGTTTGGTCCTGAAAAGTGCTTAGTTTATCTCAGTTTACCCTGGAAGGATAAAGTGTCTTAAAAATCTGGGCAACAATTGAAGCTAGTCATTTCACACTGTTAATACGCAGTAGCAACACGAGTCATATTCTCCACTAACAGGATGATCCCATCAAGCCAAAAAGACATGCATAGATATAGATGTAGATGGTTACCATGGACAAACTTTCTTCGGGATATTATGCGAATATTGTAGTGCTCTGTTAAGTTTTACACCAAAACCAAATTTGCTCCATCTTTTATAGACTTCTATGGTGGTATGGGCCTCACTGTGCCTGTTGACTCCAGGTTACTTATGTAGACAGAGGAGAACATCAGTCACAACCATCCGGCATAGCTCTAACTACTAATCAACCATTTTAATGCACAACTTTTAATCACCAGCACTGGAAGGTGAATTGCTGCATGAAAGAAGCATTTTGACAGCTTGCTAGGCATCTAGCTTGGATGTGCAGGATAAAGTGATTGACATCATATATAAACTGATCATTAATAGAATGAAAGCCTTTTATATTAAGAAAATTGAGGAAGATTATATCTCTGTTTACCTAATGCTCCTGTAAGGATCCAGATGCACAAAGCATTCAAGGTAACGGTGACAAGGTTCTCATCTTTTTAAAAAAAAATTTATGGGCTGTTTGAATTGGTGGCAAGGGCAATATTTATTGCCTATCCCTAATTGTTGTTGACAGGCTGGTTGTGAGCCACCTTCCTGAACTGCTGTAGTCCATGTGATGAAGGTGCTCCCACAGTGCTATTAATTCAGGAACCAACAACACTGAAGAAGCTGTAATATATTTCTATTATGCTGGTGTGTGACTTGGAGGGGGGTGATGTTGACATTGCATTTGCTGCCGTTGTTCCTTGAGTAGATTGCGAGTTTGGAACGTACTGTCAAGGAAGCCTTTTATGGGAAGTTACTGGCATTTTGTATATCATATACACTGAAGACTGGGTGCACTTATGACTGATGGTGGATGGAATTAATGTTTAAGGTAGTGGGCAGTGTGCCAATCCAACAGGCCGCTTTGTCTTACATGGTGGGGTGCCAATCCAGCAGGTTGTTTTGCCCCAGAAAATGTTGAATTCCTTGAGTGTTATTGGAGCTGAATAATCCAGACAAGTAGAGTATTCTATCATAATCCTGACTTGGAACTTGTAGCTGATGGAAAGGCTTTGGGGAGTCAGGAGATGGGTTCCCTGTTATAGAACTGCCAGCCTCTGATCTGCTCCAATAGCCATATTATTTATATAGAAGGGCCAGTTCAGTTGCTGGTCAATGGTGACTCCAGGGTGTTGATGGTTGGGGGATTTGACAGTGGCAATTATATTTAATGCCATGTATGGTGGTTAGATTCTTTCTTGTTAAAGATGACCATTACCTAGCACTTGTGTGGCATGAACGTTACTTACCACTTAACAGCCCCAGCCTGAATCTTGCCTATGTTTTGTTGCCTGCGGGTATTGACTACTTCATTCACAGAGGAGTCATCAATGGACTAAACATTGCATAATCATCAGCAAAATACCCCACTTCTGACTTTATGATGATGGGATGATCATGGATAAAGCAACTAAAGATGGTTGGGTCTAGGACATGACCTAAGGAGCTTATGCAACCATGTCCTCAAGCTGAAATGACCGACCTCCAATAACTACAATCATCTATCTTTACAATACGTATGACTCCAGCCAATGGCAAGTTCTCCCCTGATTCCCATTGACTTCAATTTTGCTAGGTTGCTTGGTATTGGAATCAGGTGCTACTAAAATGCAATTATAAAGATTAAAATGCAGATAAAGGAAAACAGATAGCTCAAATCAGTCTGTGAGATATCATTGTAGGCCCATTACTTGAGTTCCATCTTTCCGAAGTGAAGGAGTGAAACTCGATGTTAGATTTAGCAGTTATAATGCTTCTGCATTTGAAGAGTTGGAGTTTGTCTTCGCAGGTGGACTCAACTGAATGAGTGAAGGCTTCTGTTTTCAATTTTACAGTATTGCACATGGTGGCTTTTGGTAGCATGATTTAGTACAGCTGTTTCTAGAAAGCTTCCTTGGTCTCTTCCTGTTGAGAAGCAGTTTCTGTTTAAAGGTTTCTCTCTCATGATGTTCATGATGGTTCTCTCCTTGGGTAGCTTCTGCCTTTTTCTTATAGTATAACACAAAGATGGCTACTCCCAAACTGATGAATTATGCTTCTATATTAGGTGTTAGCCATTCACACGGCCTTTCTCCCTCTTGGGGTTCTTTTCACTAACATCCTTCTTAGTTAACTTTCTTTGGTCTAAAAGACCAGCAAGTAAAAGGATCACATTTATACTTGTGGAACACTCAGTGTTTTCTGATCCCTTTGAGGTCAAGGGCATGATCTAACGAAAAAAAAATCGAAGTGTTGAATGAGTGAGAAAATGGGAGAGAATGGCGCTGTTTTTTTTCAGCAAGCTGCGAATAACAATCTTACGGCACTCAGTGCAAAAAAAGTGCCCAGATACAAATCTCACCAGTAAGGGGTGTAGGTGGGTGAAGCCTAAGCTCGCCAGTGAAGCTGGTTGCAGAGTACTTGGAGCGCCATTGCACAGGCGCCCCAATCTCTCAGTAAACTGGGAGACCAATTTCACCGACAAAACAGGTAAGATTGCGTGAGGCGAGAAAATGGCCACAAACCCAATTTTTCGCCTCTCACGTAATCTTACCATCTCATCTCACCAAACAACAGGTGGGATGAGGTAGTAAGATCATGCCCAAACAATTTGGTACGGTTGTGGAACCAACACAAAAAGGTGCCAAGCTGTCTGTCCATACATTCCTTTTCTGAACAAAGGCTTTTAAAAATCTTTTTTTAAAGCAAATATGTGCTTAACAAAGTTGTCCTTAAAAATCTTTAATATCATAACTGCCATATATATAACACTGCACTCTAAGTAACAGTGAGAGGAGGCTTGCAGCCAGCATTCAAAAGATATATCCTCTTCAGTTTCTGCAGATTCCCCCAAGAGCTCCTCATCCCACAGAAGAAACTCAAACATCACAGCGCTCAGAATAAATACTCCCTGTTTTTGCCATCAGTTTAGATATACTAACCTCAGGTATGTAGATATACTAACCTGAGAGTATGATGAGGCAGTATAAGTAGAAGGGCAGGCACCTGCTGAATGGAAGGCTAGATCATGCCTTGTCTCAGTTATAAATTCTAGGATTTGAATACAATTGGGTCTAAGTTACCACCCGAGCTCGATTATCTATGGAATGATTTGAGATTGAAAAGGTATTTTGCAGCATCTGGTGGTGATTGCAGAATAGTCAATTGTCCATTTATGTTGTCATGCACAATGATTTGTCTGCACTGCTGTTCATTATAGAATGCAAGTACACCAATTTTTGAAGTGGAGCCCACTGCGACACAGATCCTCTGCACAGAATATCTCTCTTCAATTTTCACAATACTAGGTGGAAGCCTTGATGTTCAATGCACAATAGGCTTGTGTCTTGGTTCAACATGTTGAGTTAAACTGGATTCAAAGATCCATTATGCAGGGCTTTACTGCATAATAATCTGTCCAACTCCTGGAATGATGCTCAATCCCATAACCTTAGAGGCAGGTGTATTACCAACTGAAGTCCTTTTTGTTCACCTTTTGAGGCCAAGGTGACTACGTTCATCATCTGGGGTGCTTGGTAGGGTTCCATAGAATCCATAGAGTCTCTATAGTGCAGAAGGAGGCTATTCGGTCCATCGAGGCGCCGCCAACTCTCTGAAAGAGCAGCTTACCCAGGTTCAGCCCCCTACCCCCTTGCATTGAACATCAAGGCTTCTACCTAGTATTGTGAAAATTGATGAGAGATACTCTGTGCAGAGGATGTGTGTCACAGTGGGCTCCACTCCAAAAATTTGTGTACTTGCATTATATAGTGAACAGCAGTGCAGACAAATCATTGTGCATGACAACATAAATGGACAATTGACTATTCTGCAATCACCACCAGATGCTGCAAAATACCTTTTCAGTCTCAAATCATTCCACAGATAATCGAGCTCGGGTGGTAACTTAGACCCAAATCCCGTAACCGCACTCATTTACCATGGCTGATCCACCTAACCTACACATCTCTGGACACTAAGGGGCAACTTAGCATGGGCAATCCAGTGGGAATGTAATGATCCCTAAAGCTGATATTTGCTGCAAATAAGACAGGATACTGCAGATGACTGAGAATTGCTGGCTTGGCAATATCTATCCTTGCGTCCTTTCCTTGCCTGAACCAAAGGAAATCATGTTTAACCAATTTATTGGAACTCTTTGAAGGAGTCACATGAGCTGTGGATTAAGGGGAACCAGTAGATATACTGCACTTAAATTAATAGAAGGCATTTGATAAGGTGCCACATCAAAGGTTATTGATAAACTTAAAGGTCATGGTGTAGGGGGTAACATATTGGCATAGATTGAAGATTGGCTAGCTAAAAGGAAGCAGAGAGCTGGCATAAATGGATCTTTTCCTGGTTGGCAGGATGTAACAGGTAGTGTGCCACAAGGACCAGTGTTTGAGCCTAACATTTTACAATTACACAAATGACTTGGATGAAGGGACTGAAGGTATGGTAGTTAACTTTGCTGATGACACAAAGATAGATAGGAAAGTAAATTGTGAAGTGGATGCAAGGAGACTACAAAGAAACATGGATAGGTTGAGTGAGCAAAAATCTGGCCACTCACCCACAAAAATCAGCCCACCCATAGCATATGAGCTTTCACAGAGCGAGTCAGTTTCCAGCCAACTTTCCTTCTGGAAGGGGAAACCATCCACATCCCCTCTCACACCACTCCCCCACCCCTTGTAAATTGCAGCCCCATATAAATTATATTTGGAGACAGTCCTCTGTCCAGTACTTTAGCCACCACTTCAGAAAATTCAGTAAGATTTGTCAGGCATGGCCTACCCATTACAAATATGTGCTGGTTCAGTCTGATCAGCTGAAGATTTTCAAAATGTTCAGTTACCCCATCTTTAATTACAGTCTGTAGCAATTTCCCAATAACAGGCCTATAATGGCCTAACTGGTCTATAAGTCTCCCGTCTCCCAAAGTCATCAATCTTCCATAAGAGTAGCATGCACAATATTTCAATCTAAAGAAACGGTTTCCAAGTCAGGAGAAATTCAAAGGTTAAGGCATCTGCAATGTTCTCACCTATTTCCTTTTAAATGTTGGGATGGAAACCTTTTCCTGCTTGAAATTGGCAGCATTTATTCAATGTTTGTTTTATCCAAGTATAGTGCTGTTTGTTACCTTGACAATCTTACCAAATCATTTTTACAATGGGCTGGATTTTCACTGTTATGGTGGGTGGCTCAAATTGGGAAATTTCCAAACGAGGCAGACCCTCCTCAATAGAAAGTACTCCATCAGACTCATCCTTTGCTCTGAGGAGGCCTGGGTGGGATAGAATCAGCCCCGTTGCCCCTGGACATAGATTGGAGGCAGCCACAAGGGTGGCTGAGTGCCTAGATGGGCTGATCAAAAGGCTGCGTGAGTTCTCTGGGACTTCACCTGAGTTGTTGCTTATATTTTAGCCCCTCTAGCCCTGCACGGTCCCTCACCCCTCCAATCACCCCCAATGACACCTCATACCCTCCTAGCCAACTCATGTCCTCACCCACACACCCACATTCCCCCATAATTTTTATGCCAAATTCATGCCCCTACTCATCCCCACTGTCCTCAAACTGTCCATGCCAACTCATGGCACCAGCATGTCCATTCATCCAGCATGTACTCTGCACAGAAGCAATGAAGCCTATAGTAAGAGTGTCATGTTTAGAACTGTTTAAGAAACACCTATAATTTTACTTTAAAAACCTGTTTTTGCTACAAAAATGGCAATCACTCAGATCTTTAAAGTATCAATAGCAGAATCTATAAGCACTTGACAACTCTATCATGTGCAAATAAACATTGAACCATTGACAAGAGATCCCAAAAATGTAGCTTAGTATAGTCTGTGTGGAGTTTGCACATTCTTCTCGTGTCTGCGTGGGTTTCCTCCGGGTGCTCTGGTTTCCTCCCACAGTCCAAAGATGTGCGGGTTAGGTTGATTGGACATGCTAAAATTGCCCCTTAGTGTCCTGAGATGCGTAGGTTAGAGGGATTAGCGGGTAAATGTGTAGGGATATGGGAGTGGGGCCTGGGTGGGATAGTAGTCGGTCCAGACTTGATGGGCCGAATGGCCCGTTTCTGCACTGTAGGGTTTCTATGATTCTATGATAACATTATCCATCATCTTTTCCATGCTTACAGGTAGAATTTCCTGGGATAGGTTGCTAGCCTATCACCACTTTGACCATCAAGTCCTGGGGTGGGACTCAAACCTACCCACTGAGCCACTAGACCTTCAATATAACATTATGAGCCTATAAATCATGGAAACCTTTCCCTTCTCTGCACCCGAGGCATTGAAAAGCTGGCCCAACTGCACGAAAATTAACAAAGGAGGCTAGGAAATATCTAACTCCACAATGGAGCTGGCCAGATCAGGAGTGCTGAATGTAAACTTGCCACCTGCGTCCTTAACCCATGCCCCCGAAAACTAGGGCTGCCAGGAATGGGGGTGTGAATACTGGAGTCTGGTTTCACCCGCCATTTTTAAATGGCACTGGAGTCGATATGGCCCCATGAAAACATATCCAATGGCTCTCTCACTAATAGCTAGCTCATTATTAACATTTAATCATCCACATCCCCTACTAAACAACATTTTTCTATAGAAATAAAGAGATTGGTTGGGAGCTTCCATTTGACTTCCACTCAAATGTAAGTGCATTCTGGGTGAAATTGATAGAAATAACTTGGAATTTACAATGTAGGTACGTTATGTCATAACCATTTAGTTTCCACAGTCTTTTACACTGATTCTAAAGCCAATTCATCTGAAGCTGTTCCTGCCCACAAAACTAGCAACATTCCTAAGATCAGCATGGCAAGTTTCCACATAATCACATAACTACTCAGGTCACATTATTAATAGTTAATAGCCTGCAGCTGCAATGACCAGCAGACATTAGAACCCAACTCAGGTCTGCGTCTCATACTAATACCACAATGACTTTAATTCCAGTTTAAATGAGTTCATGTTCAGTCAATTTGTCTGCCTTTGGTACATAAGACCTCTGACCTGCAACCGATTGAAACCACAGATTGGGCTTGTTTTTCAGCTGCAGTAGTTGATTGAACAAAATTTTAGTTTAAAATAGTTTAAATTCCATTATCTTGAGGCACCATTGGCTCTATTTCCAAGAGTAATCAATTACAGTTGATAACATTGCTCAATTTCAGTGATTCATGTGAGATTTAATTATTTGGGTTTCTGCAAATGGGTTTTCTCAAAAACTTGTTTTTAACTTCATATTAGCAAAACTGGTGCAATTTCGAGCGCATTCTTAAGTGCATTTCCAAGATTGTGCTCCTATTGGAAATAGGAAATTGCTGCATGTATTTTCTTTGCTTTTAACCATCTATAATAAAGCTTGCAGGAAGACTACACTTTCTACATTCTAGTGGCCCACAAAGCTGCCTTTCTTAAAACATTCATTTCAAATTGTATCAGAATCTAGATATACTTCAGTATAAAAATTAGTTCTCTTAATATTCTTACACCATTATCTTGTCATACTCAGTTATTCATTAAATTGCTTAAAGTACATTTTTTGAATTAACTATCTTGATTAACTGTCTTGTTCATTAGATGATACCATATTATATGTTCAATCAGATACACCATTTCTGAAGCTCTAATCTAATTTATGCACACAAAGTGCAAGCTTAAACAAACGGCTGCACTTTCAAACACATGACAATAGAACCCAGTCTCAAAATAGTGCTATGGCTCAAGTTAGGAGTGCAGAGTTGGAAAATCTCCAAATCCGCAAACCCAACTCGGGGGGGAAAAGGACTTAGTCCCAGCTCTAAACACAACAAAATACAGCCGTCCAGCACTTAAACCCCCTCAACCCCCCTGCACTATGCATGCCCCATCCATGCCAACCCAATCTACCTCACCTCCTCTACCCACATCCATGGCCCTTCATAGCTCCCATGCCAACTTAGTGCCAACTCATGTCTCATATCCACTACCCATTGACCATACAACATCCATGCCAGCTCACCCAATATCCACCATGGGCAGGCCTCAGGACCTATGCTGAGGTTAAATAAACTTCAGCTCCAAGTGTCTAGTGATTACTTCACTATTTAAAAAAGCACTTTCCCTGATAAAACCCATTTACTACATTTAAATCCCTTCAACTATTTAATCCCCTATAAAAATAAGCATTTCTAATCATAACCCCATATCAAAGATCTTACAACAACTTGAAGCTGCCAATCACACTGCGAACTGACAGGCAGCCCACTGTGATAATGATAAATTGTGGAGCACATATCCTATAATGATAACCTTCAGGCTTATGTCAACAGATAGAGTGAAATGGAAATAGCTGATTTTTTTCTGTTAAATATAGACTTTTTTATTTTAAAGACCAGGAGAGTTAAACAGCAGTTTCAAGGGGATCAAAATGCCTGGACAGTTTAACAATATCAAATGGCAGTTGACATCTCTAAAAGGGCTTCTGACCTCACCCAAAGCTCTTCTTGAACTATCCAAAAGGGTACCTTCACATTCCAAAAGGATAACATGCTCTTGTTATGGACAGGAGAGGGACAGGCAAAATGGTACCCATCTCCTCTCACTAGCTGTCCATAAGCAGAAGGCATTTTGAATTATTTTTAAAGTATGCAGCACGTGTTTATCCAAAGCTTTGGTTTGTGTGATCCAATTACCTATAACCCGCAGCAATCTCATGTTATGAATAACTAAAAAGGTTAGTTTATTTCACATTCAAAACCCGGGGAGCAGTGTTCGCAACTTCTCACTTCACTCCACACACCCAGACACACTCCCACAGAGTTAAGGATGAGAGTTGGGGCGGAACAGAAAAGGGAGGTTAAAACTATGGAAAGCAATAGAAATGGGTATTAGTTCATTTGATTTCCAGAGTCAGAGTCCAATGAGGATTTTTTTCACGTAGGATTTTGCATTCAGCTGGCTGAGGACCGGAGTTGTAAAATTTGCCTTACAGTTGATGCTGATACTGCAAGATGAAGTAGGTACACCGAGATTGGGTTAGTTCTGCAGGTGATGATAGGATATTTTCCAGCAGCGGCAGGCTTCAGAGCAGGCTATTGTTCTGCCTGGAGGGCTGCTTCTTGGTGGTTCACCAGTTAGATGTTATAACCACAGCCTGCTTGTGAGGCTAAAGGTTAAAACTGTCCAAAGAGGCCCTAGGCTTTGGTCATGTGACATGACATTAATAATTAATTGCAGTTCAACAATTAGTTTCTGTGCTTCTCACCAGAATTCCCCTGTTCTGCTTAGGAGGGAGACAACTTGGTTGTTAGCATCTCATCCAATATAGCGAGTTTCAATCTCTCTCTTTCGTGATAACTCCAGCTGGGATATGTCAGTGCATCTGCACTTCCTCGCTTTCATTGGTTACAAGGGGTCTATACAATGAGCTGTGAGATTCCACTGACTTAGTGAAGAATTGTTTTGTTCTTGTAATTCCTGGCAGTAGCTCCTAAAACATAGGGTCAGACCTGTGGTCATGTGACTTGGTTTGGTTCATCTTTTTTGGTTCAGTCGAAAAATCAATTAAAAACAATATAAGAATAAAGTTTTTAACAGACAGTGTTGGATTTTTTTATGCCTTAGAGACCCAACAGTCCTTTCATCCTCGTGGGAAAAAAATCCATTTCATTTTTATTTAATGTGGTCTTGCAAAAGAAACCAAGAGCTATGCAGTCATTCTCTCACTCACACTGCTAAGTCACACAGCTAGCAGGGACAAGGTCTGCCCTGCTTCATTTCTGAAGTTTAAACTCGGATAGACCATTAGCAAGGATGTTGTCCTTTCCTGAAATGTGGATATTGGTTAATGGACCCGTTCACCTTTAAAATCTGTCTTTATCAGGGAAAGACTATTCAGGTATTAGCGTTCAGAAATTTTATTTTTCTTTTGGGCTTAGATATAAGCAAAGATTCTGATTTTGGAACTCAGTGCCTCTTGAAATCCCGACCATATATATATGGTTACTAACATTCAGATCTGGATTCCCTAAAGTGGCATTCTGGGTTTCTCACTCATAAGTGTAAATTCTTTTGACTGTAGGGTTGAGCTGCTCTTGTCAAGCTTAACTCTTCCCTGTCCATCTTTGGAACCTGTGAATTCATTGGCTCAAACCCTGACATAATTGCCAAGAGGTTGGTGGGATGAAATTTGATTTTGGCCTCCTGCAGGGATTTTGGTTTAACATCCAGTTTCTGTGCAAGCACAACTGGAACATCCCAGTTACTGCTGCAAACTCTATTAGTTGGTACTACACGTAATTAATCTTGTCCTGATCCTGGGCCAGCTTTTCTAGACTCAGATGATAGAAAGGCCTCATGGAAGGGGTCTCTCCCATATCCATGTCAGGTAGAGCTATAGTGGTACAGCGTGGTCTGTCTTTATAAGTTATTTAAATGCAGTGGGTAACCCTGTCAGGTTGCCTCGTGATTCTGCATTAAGGTGGGCAAACATGGGGTTTAATCTCATTAGAGCTGCTCTATTAGTCAGACAGTGAACTTCACCCATGCAATTCATTCTCACCGTGCCACTCTCCCTCTCTTGGTTCGACAATGGGTTCTCCCCTAATCTGCTCCATGCCTCTGGAAAATAACTACCCTCAGGTGGCTGTTCAGTTCCTGCTGTACTCCCTGTTGTTCTTCAACTAAATAAGGATTTACCCTCACTCTTTACTGATCTATCTGGGAACTTCCCTGGCCCCCATTTAAATCTGCCACAAAAAGTTCTCAGAGATTGGTTCAAAAGAGAGGATTTACCTTGCAGCTTCCAGTCGTCTGGTCTCTCTTTCCCTTTGAGCTGCTAAATCCATTTCCAATTTTTGAAGCTAGAATTCTTTTCTCTCCCTTTCCCAAATCTTTTCTTTCTCTTTGCTGAGCTGCTCTTTTTCTCTCCTGAAAATCTAGCTTTTTCCAGCTCGAATTTGGATAGGTGAAAGGATTCAGAGTCAGAGCTGAATTCCTCATCCACCTGCTCTGGTTGATATGAGAGGTCCAAATACTTGATCAGCAACTGGAATCAGTTCACTTCTTTTCACCTAATTGGCTAGTGCCAATTGTACCTCCCTAGCTACAGCTTTCAATTATTCTGTGTTTAGGGATGCTAATGTTTCACTGTTTAAGTTTCCTTGCTTTACCCACGCGTGTGCACCAAAAGTTGCTATTTCCTTCATGTTAGGAGAAGAGAAATTGCAGCGGTAATTTTCTTGCATTTTAAAAATTGTTCCCACCTCTGGATTTTTGCCTCTTGGCTCGAATTCTTTTTTATATCAGATTCAGCTCGTGCCTTCAAAATGGGCTCTGGTCAAATTTATTTTGTAAGAAGTCTAACAACACCAGGTTAAAGTCCAACAGGTTTATTTGGTAGCAAATGCCACTAGCTTTCGGAGCGCTGCCCCTTCATTAGGTGGAGTGGGAGATGTGCTCACAAATAGGGCATACCCATTTGGGGCAGCGCTCCAAAAGCTAGTGGCATATGCTACCAAATAAACCTGTTGGACTTTAACCTGGTTTCGTTAGACTTCTTACTATGTTTACCCCAGTCCAACGCCGGCATCTCCACATCAAATTTATTTTGGTCAGATTTCCTTGCAAGCTGAAGTAGGTACACAGAGACTGAGTCAATTCTGCGGGTGATGGAAGGAGACAGGCTTCAGGAGCAGGCTGTTGTTCTACCTGGAGGGCTGCTTCTTGATGGTTCACCAGTTGGATGTTAAAACTGCAAACTGCTGTGAGGCTAAAGATGTAAAACTTTTAAACTATCCAAAGAGGCGAGAGGCTTTAGGCATGTGGCATGGCCCATAAATGGTTAACTGCAGCATAACAATCAGTTTCTGTGCTTCTGGCCAAAATCCCATTTTACCTCCTCAGGAAAGAGACAAAGAAGTTGTTGGCATCTCTTCCAGTATTTTGAGTTTCAATCTCTCTCTCGTTGAATGAGCCACTCCCTCTCCTTTTGTTTATTACAAGGGATCTGTACAATGAGGTGTGTGATTCAACAGACTGAGTGAAGAATCATTTTGTTTTTGTAACTCCTGGTGGTAGCTCATAGAACAAAGGGTCAGCCCATAACTTTTAGCAGCCATCTATTTTTGGTTCAGCAAATTGTCCATTGAAAAAAAATAGCAATAAGAACAAAGTTTTAAACATACAGTGTTGGATTTCTTTTCATACTGTAGGAACCCAATACTCTCAAAAGAACACCAGTAAGTTTAGACCTTCTCTTGAAAAAACTAAAGCCCATAAATTGTGTTTTGATATCTCACAAATGAAAATTGGATCTGTTTGAAGAGAGCTGCACTTTTACTTATACAACTCGCTCCATGAACCACAAGTATGCAAACTACAATCCACCTCTGTTTGGTGCGTGCTGGTTTTGGGAACAGGACTTCTGGAATTGGGGCCTGGCACCATTTTGGCTAAGGTGGAGACCCTCTCCATTGATGAGAAAATTTTGGGCTGAGTGTTATCTGTGACTAATATTTATTTGAATGTCCATTAATGAAGAGTAATTTGAATTGAATCTGTGATATTTGCATCGAATAATTAAGTGTAATTTGCTTAATTTTCTATTGAACGCCTTTTCCCCACTCATGTTTCATTGTGTCCAAAATGCATAAGAGTAACTATTATAAAATAGAACTCAAAGCCTTCAGGCTATTCCCACTGGTATTGGTAGTTGCAATTTTAAACATTATTTTATGCTCCCTCCCCAGTGATTCAGCCAGCTTATTTAGGGAGTTAACAAATCTCAACTAGTGCTGTTGGAAAGGTGACAAAGGGGATAAATCTACTCGGGTCCCTGCTCCTGACTACTATCCAGCAATACCACTGAAAGAGCTGAACATTGGTTAAGGACAAAAATTGAGATCAGCCTTGAAGCCTACCAACATTTACTGCCAAGGTTTGCATGAATTATAATCATTTGAATGGGTTATTAGATGGCAACTGGCCTCCATGGTTTTGTTATGATTCCAGGGTGGGAGGGATGTAGGGGGAGGGTGGAAAAGGTAAACTAACAGAGAAAAGCTCCAAGGGAAAACATGTACTCAAAGTGAGAGATATCAGTGCTGGAAAGGTAGTTTACCGCACCTGTCTGTCAGTGGCAACATCAAACAATCTGAAGTCAGACAGGTGCTAAAAGTTTCCAAAGTACATCTCTTAGATTTTTCATACAATTAAATAAAACTCTTAAAACTGTATTTCTTCTATTTCTTTTTTTAACCTCCCCGAGTAAGAATATCAAGTTATAGCAAAGTATAGCCAGTTTTATGCATTTAGTTTCAAAAGCAATGTGGTTGACCCTCCAATGGCAATTAGAGATGGGCAATAAATGCTGGCCAGCCAGCAACGCCTATGTCCCACGAATGATTTTTTAAAAAGCCAACTGACCTGAAATGGTGTCAGTACGTTTCTCCTCGCAAAACAAATTATGTTACATAAAATATACATTGCCTCATACAATTTTTCTTCCTCCTTCATTATCTGCTAATTTCTTTCATTACCTTTTAATTCTCCTGAAGACATGGATTCCCTGCTGGGATATAAACAGAAAACATGCACCCTTCTTCAGTACCTCCCTTAAAGTAGCCATTCTTGACATGAGCCTCAACCCATCCTTCTGTAAACATTTCCAATGGGGCTCACTGGACAATAATCAGGAGTAATTTGTCACCTCTGAGTTAAGGACACTAAAACTAAATGTAGTGCGTCTTTTCTTGCCCCAGTGGAGATTAGTTAACCTAGCACTGATCAGAAATTGAATCTGGCATCCCCTATTAGTATGCCTTAGTATTATATTCAGGGGTGCCACAATTTTAATGAGGCATAACATCAAGAAAAGTCCCATAACATATTCTTTCATTGGTAGTTGCTCTGTAAAGCTTCAATGTGACATCTCCTGCAGAATAAGTTGCTGTAACAGAATTCCATTATGATGTGCTGGAGGGATAAAGTTTCGATCCAGCAGTTAAAGTTGCTGTTGTTTCAGTTTAGGGAAACTACTTCATTTGAAAAAGGACAGAAATTGTACCTGGACGTGTTCCCATTGTTCTTGCAATTTCGTTGGTAGTTCTCCTTCCTGGTCATCAGTCTCTTCTTTCTCTCTTTCCAATGTTGTGTCTTGTTCTGTCCCAGTTGGCTAAAATAAAAATGTGTTACATTTTTTTAGTATCATTAAGTTAATTTCTATGTTGTGTGTATATATTTGGCACACACAAGTTATAAGGAAAACAACAGATGGAAAAGGGAACTTAATATTTGACATGACTCTACTTTTTTTTGAAAAATCTACCAAAGAAAGTCCAAAATCCAAATGACCTTCTTTTACAAGATCATCTGGGGTTTATACATCATAGTCCAAAAAGTATACAAAAGATACAATACTGCTCGTTGAAAATCTGAAACATAAGCAGAAAATGCTAGAAATACTCAGCAGGTCAGGGAACATCTGTGGAGAGAAAGAGAGTCAACATTTTATGTCAATGGCCTTCTGTCAGAACTGTATAACTGTACAAAAAGTATAACTGCCTCAACTCAAATCAGGTACAAAGGACAAAGGTACCTCCAATCATTCTTCAAATTATTTTCTAATAAGTAATATGCCCAATTGCATATCATGATCTCTTACTGGAACAGTGTGAGTCAGAAGTAGGTTAAATTCACAGATAGGAGTTGGAAAATGAAGTGCTCCAGGCACATCATAAGCCTGGAAACACTATCTGACTGGCAAACACAAGTGAAATCTGCTGGTACTGCATCCTGCATAGGTCTAAAACAATTTAAATCTGACAAACTAAATATAAGACCATAAGACATAGGAGCAGAATTAGGCCACTCGATCCATCGAGTCTGCTCCGCCATTCAATCATGGCTGATCTTTTTCTCATCCCCATTCTCCAGCCTTTTCCCCATAACCCCTGATCCCCTTATTAATCAAGAACCTATATATCTCTGTCTTAAAGACACACAATGACCTGGCCACCACAGCCTTCTGCGACAAAAAGTTCCACACATTCATCACTCTCTGGCTGAATAAACCTTTCGCCCGAGGTTGTGCCCTCTGGTTCTAGTTTTTCCTACTAGTGGAAATATCCTCTCAACTTCCACTCTATCCAGGCCTCGCAGTATTCTGTAAGTTTCAATAAGATCCCCCCTCATCCTTCTAAACTCCAACGAGTACAGACCCAGAGTCCTCAACTGTTCCTCATACAACAAGCTCTTCATTCCAGGGAATATGCTTGTGAACCTCCTCTGGACCCTTTCCAAGGCCAGCACATCCTTCCTTAGATATGGGGCCCAAAACTGCTCACAATACTCCAAATGGGGTCTGACCAGAGCCTTATACAGCCTCAGAAGTACATCCTGTTCTTGTATTCTAGCCCTCTCGACATGAATACTAACATTGCATTTGCCTTCCTAACTGCCGACTGAACTGGCACGTTAACCTTTGGGAAATCTTGAACAAGGACTCCCAATTCCCTTTGTGCTTCTGATTTCCTAAGCATTTCCCCATTTAGAAAATAGTCTATGCCTTCATTCCTCCTTCCAAAGTGCATAACCTCTCACTTTTCCACATTGTATTCTATCTGCCATTTCTTTGCCCACTCTCCTAACCTGTCCAAGTCCTTCTGCAGCCCCCGCTTCCTCAATATTACCTGTCCCTCTATATATCTTTGTATCATCTGCAAACTTAGCAACAGTGCCTTCAATTCCTTCTTCAAATCATTAATATACATTGTGAAAAGTTGTGGTCCCAGCACCAACCCCTGAAGCACATCACTAGTCACCGGCTGCCATCCTGAAAAAGACCCCTTTATCCCCACTCTCTGCCAGTCAGCTAATCCTCTATCCATGCCAGGATCTTACCCTTAACACCATGGGCTCTTAACTTATTTAACAGTCTTCTATGCGGCACCTTGTCAAAGGCCTTCTGGAAATCTAGATAAATCACATCCACTGGTTCTCCTTTATCTAACTCCCTTGTTACTTCCTCAAAGAACTCTAACAGATTTGTCAGACATGACCTCCCATTAACGAAGCCGTGCTGACTCAGTCCTGTTTTATCATGCACTTCCAAGTACTCTGCGATCTCATCTTTAATAACGGACTCTAAAATCTTGCCAATGACCGAAGTCAGGCTAACCGGCTTATAATTTCACGGCAGCTGCCTCCCCCCCCCACTTCTTAAACAGCGGTGTTACATTAACTACTTTCCAGTTTTCTGGGACCCTCCCTGCCTCCAGTGATTCCTGAAAGATTACCACCAATGCCTCCACAATTTCCTCAGTTATCTCTTAGAACCCTGGGGTGTAGTCCATCCAGTCCAGGTGATTTATCCACCTTCAGACCTTTCAGTTTCCCCAGAAATGGCTGCAACATAATCATTTTATGGTGTTCAACCAAATGCAGACATGCATTATGTATGTAAGCAAGTCTTGTAGAGAAATAGATGCAATTAACTTTTTATCCCCATTTCGAGACATAACCTTCATCAATCATGTTTGCTCTTGCATCTCTCTACAAATTGTAAAGAAAATATATTTTTAAGTGTCTAGTTATTCATATTGTCCTTTCTGATTTGCTATCATTTGACAAGTCTTATTTTGAACAATATGACCAGAAATAAAATAGTTCCTAAATATCTTCAGGTGGTTAATTTATTATCTAGCATTTTGACCCCCATTGCTCTGGTTCCTTAACTCAAGATGGTCTAATTTCAAAATATGGAGACAAAAAGAAGTCAATAGGCATGAATCAAACATTCGGGACTTTCAACAGAAACAAAACAGTGCAATCAGTTAAATGGTACTCTCACACATTAAACCCTAAAGCATCATGAAATTGACAACTTTAGCTTTTTTGTGACTTTCAACTAGTCGAAATCTACAAGCCATTTATGAGTTAAAAGAAAGCAAAAACCCCAATCATATCAGATTAAACCAAAGGCTAAGCTACATGCATTTTTAACTTACAAATGACTTACACAGGACATAAAGTGAATCATTTTATTGTTATTCACCAGTTTATATTTATAATTCAAAATTTAGTCATGACATACTGTAATATTTCCAATCATTCACACTTGGATTTTTGTTGTTCAGCTTTCTTTTGCATTATCTAGTCAAATTTTCAAAGTAGAACAGACCAGCAATCAGTTTTTAGAAACAGTATACAATGCTATTTCTGGCACATCACAAAATTTATAAAACTTAACTGAATGGAAAATGCTTGTTTATAATTGCCAGGCTATTTACAGTTAAACCAAGCATGCGGCGGTCTCTACAGTTGATCCATTAAATAGTAAAACTGTAACACATGGCATTAAATAATAGTGAGTTAAATAGGGCTGCAAATAGGACGTGTTGGAACAGTTATGCATGGTGTCACAGAATGATAGGAAGTAAATCTGATTCCTCACACTGTTGAGTTCCTGATCTCAGCCTCAGGATAACTGTGAAGAAGCAAAAATGGGAAACAACTTAGAAAGTGCATCAAAGGCAGCTGGCAGAAGCCCAGAAGTATTTCATTAACATGTGTTTCAACTCCAAGAGATGAAGGGGATTATTTAGTTGGAGATAGGGGAATGGAAGAATATTGGGGCTTTCATTTGTCTCAGAAAAGTGAATAAATGTTTTACATTACTTGTGTCCTGCAAAGAATTTCCACTCCGTTTATTTATACATGCCAATCATCATTCTTTTTCCAGGTGACAGCCAGGATAGAGGAGCTGGTACACCACCAAATAGTGATTGGTGATGATGGTGCACATTTTCAAACAAATTACAGGAAGATGTAAGAACTATAGAAGAGTGATAATGGAGGGGGGGGGGGGGGGGGATGGTTTTGGATGGTCCCTTTCATCTGTGGACTTTTGGCATGGTTCTCGATTATTGTAAGTCTAACAACACCAGGTTAAAGTCCAACAGGTTTATTTGATAGCAAAAGCCACTAACTTTTGGAACAGGCTGTCCCTTCGTCAGGTGGGTGGGAGTTCTGATCACAAACAGGGCACAAAGACACAAACTCAATTTACATGAATAATGATTGGAATGTGAGTCTTTACAGCTAATCAAGTCTTAAAGGTACAGACAATGTGAGTGGAGGGAGCATTAAGCACAGGTTAAAGAGATGTGTATTGTCTCCAGACAGGACAGCTAGTGAGATTTTGCACCTCCAGGCAGGTTGTGGGGGTTACAGATAGTGTGACATGAACCCAATATCCCGGTTGAGGCTGTCCTCATGTGTGCAGAACCTGGCTATCAGTCTCTGCTCAGCAACTCTGCGCTGTCGTGTGTCGTGAAGGCCGCCTTGGAGAACGCTTACCCAGAGATCAGAGGCTGAATGCCCGTGACCGCTGAAGTGCTCCCCCACAGGAAGAGAACAGTCTTGCCTGGTGATTGTCGAGAAGTGTTCATTCATCCGTTGTCGTAGCATCCACATGGTTTCCCCAATGTACCATGTCGCTACGACAACGGATGAATGAACACCGCTCAACAATCACCAGGCAAGACTGTTCTCTTCCTGTTGGGGAGCACTTCAGCGGTCACGGGCATTCAGCCTCTGATCTCCGGGTAAGCGTTCTCCAAGGCGGCCTTCACGACACACGACAGCGCAGAGTCGCTGAGCAGAGACTGATAGCCAGGTTCCGCACACATGAGGACGGCCTCAACCAGGATATTGGGTTCATGTCACACTATCTGTAACCCCCACAACCTGCCTGGATGTGCAAAATCTCACTAGCTGTCCTGTCTGGAGACAATACACATCTCTTTAACCTGTGCTTAATGCTCCCTCCACTCACATTGTCTGTACCTTTAAGACTTGATTCGCTGTAAAGACTCACATTCCAATCATTATTCATGTAAATTGTGTGTCTTTGTGCCCTGTTTGTGATCAGAACTCCCACCCACCTGACGAAGGGACAGCCTGTTCCAAAAGCTAGTGGCTTTTGCTACCAAATAAACCCGTTGGACTTTAATCTGGTGTTGTTAGACTTCTTACTGTGTTTACCCCAGTCCAACGCCGGCATCTCCACATCTTGATTATTGGACAGACTGTTTTCATACTCTGGTACTTGCTTAATACTGGTTTACTCGTACTACATCCAAACAGGTTACAGAGCAGGCATGTTGCTCCTGAGCATGGTGTTCCAACCTCCTTCCCAAGAATCAAACAAATGACTGACTGATGCCAGTGATACATCATCATCTATGTCATACGTTAGCATATCCATTCTGTTAACGTTTAATACTTTCTGTGATATGTACCATGATAATTTTCTTAATCGGTGAGTTTCCATCCCATAGAGGAGGTAAACATTGCTGGGTCTAATTTTGTGGAACATTTAGGGCAATTGGAGCATACTTCAGTAACAAAGCATTTGGGGAGCATTAAGTCATTCGAGGTGACAGGGCATGTTGAGAAAGCAGTTAAAAAAGCATATGATATCCTAGCTTTTATTAATAGGGGCAGTGAGTGAACGAGTGAGGAGGTCATGTTGAATTTGCATAAGACACTAATTAGGTCTCATGTGGAGTACTGCATCCAGTTCTGGGTGCCATACTTGAGGAAAGATGTGAAGGCATTGGAGAGAGTACAGAGAAGATTCACAAGAATGATTGCAGGGATAAACAACTGTATCTAGGATAGATTGGAGAGGTTGGGTCCATTTTCCTTGAAAAAAAGGCTGAGAGGAGACTTGATAGAGGTATTCAAGATCCTGAGGGATATGGACAGGCTAAATACCGAGAAACTGTTCGCTCTCAAAAGTACATCAAGAAGTAGTGGGCACAGATTCAAAATAATGGGCAAAAGGAGTAGAAAGTGATGTGAACGAAACATTTTTCACTAGAGGGCGGTTGGAGTCTGGAACAAACTTCATAGGAATATAGGAATTAGGAGCAGTAGTAGGCAATTCAGCCCTTCGAGCCCACTCTGCCATTTAACATGATCAGGGCTGATCTTATCCTGGTCTCAACTCCACTTTCCTACCTGTTCCCCAAAGCCCTTTATCCCTCTTTTCATCGGAAACATATCTATCTCTTTCTTGAATCTGGTGATTCATTCTGCCTCCACTGTATTCTGCAGCAGTGAATTCCACAGATTCACAACCCTCTAAGAGAAGTAGTTTCTCCTCATCTCAGTTCTGAACCTACATCCTCTCACTCTAGATCTATGACCTCTTGTTCTCGACTGTCCCACAAGGGGAAAATCTGTTCAACGTCCACCTTATCAATCCCCTTTAGCATTTTATATCCTTCAATCAGATCCCCCCTCATTCTTCTGAACTCCAGAAAATACAAGACCAAGCTATTCAACCGCTCCTCATACGACAACCTTTAATTCCTGGAATCAATCTGGTGAACCTCCTCTGAACTGCCTTCAGTGCCACCACATCCTTCCTCAGGTAAGGAGGCCAAAATTGGACACAATGCACCAGGTGTGGTCTCACAAACGCTTTATACAATTATAACAACGCTTCTTAACTTTTAAAATCCTGAAAGGGTGGTGTAGGCAGGTTTAATCTAAGGATTCAAAAAGGGATTTGGATTGCCATTTCAAAAGAAAAATAGTGCAATGTTGGTAACAGAGTGGGATTAGGTAGAATGCTCCTTCAGCGAGCCGGTGCAGACTTGATGGACTGGATGACCTCCTTCTGCACTGTATTATGATTCTGTAATCATAATATCAACAGATTTAGAAAAGTTATAGAAAGGGCAAGGGACAATCAAATGTACAAATACTTAACTGGAGTTGGGCTAATTTCAGTAATTTGAGAGAAGATATGGCACAGATGGATTGGGGAATAAAAAGATTGACAAAATGGTAATAGAACAATGGGGAAGCTTTCAATGAGGAAGGTAGTTCCAGGAAGAGTAGAGGAGAAAAAGGACATCCAAAGTTAGAGCTTCCTGGATAATTTAAAATACAGAAATTAAAACAAATCAGAAAAAGGACATTTATGACAAATGTAAGGTAATATAAAGTGATCCAAACTGAATACAAAATCTACAGAGATTTGAGAGGTGAATAAAAGAGCAAAATAGAATAGAATAGTGGCTAATATAGAACTGAACCAAAACGTTTGCTATGAATAGTAAAAAGGTAGGAAAAGTTGAAGCCCACAGATTACAGGACATTGTGAACATTTATATGAAACTGGCTAAGAGATGGAAAGCCGAACACATGGGTGATTGAATTTTTTTTGCAGATTGAAAGGAATTAGTGATGTCCCCCTGTAATAGCTGGCCCCTCCGCTGGACACCGAGAGGGTCATGTGACCCTATCACCCAATGGGAAATAAGTGCAGAGATCTTGGTGCAGAGCATGAGGAGTAGATTCTGGAGCTATGCGTGTTAACATTGTGAAATTACTCTGTATATTTATCTGCTTGTAAATAAACCATAATAGTTTGTTATGCACAAACTGGTGGTCACCTATCCTTCCAATTACTACACCCCCAGAGATCCACATCAGATCTACTGCTCTTTTTGTTGTTTATTAAAAGTCTGGACTCAGATATACAGGGCGTAATCTCAAAGTTTGAAGATCGCACGTATTAATCACTGGGGAAGATAGTAACAATATTCAGGAGGACATCGGCAGACTAGTGAAACAGACAGACACATGGTAAATTAAATTTAATGTAGTAAGAATGAGGAGAGGCAAATTAAATAAAATGGTTCAATTTTAAAGGGGGTGGTTTAGGTGCAGGCGACCTAGGGATATATGTGTGTAAATATTTGAAGGTGGCAGGACAAGGTGAGAAGGCTGTTTAAAAAAATCATTTGGGTTCATTGGCTTTATCAGCAAATAAAGTCTGAATTTGCTGGCTGGCAAGGTATCTGATGGAGACACCCCCTCCTGCCCTGTTCCTGACTAAGATCCAAGTATGTTGATTTTTGGATTTCCCCCAGGCAAGGTCAATCCTCTTGCCAGCCTAACAACTGAGGCTGGATGGAAACGGCCCTTAAGTGGCCAATAATTGGCCACCTAAGGGACTCAACTGGGGCAAGGGTGCGTTTCCCATGAGGCCATGACTACACCAGTGTGTATTGGTTCATGGCCAAGGCAGGCAGGAAGCTGGAGGAATCCCATGCCTTCAATTTCATGCTCACACCCCAGCTTGAAAAACCGCCAGCAAGGGAGGGTGGAATTCTGGCCATAGAGTGCAAAAGCAGAGGAGTAATGCCTTTATAAGACACTATTAGGCCTCAGATGGAGCATCCTATTCATTTCTAGATATGACACTTTTAGGAACATGACAGTACCAAGGTGAGGCCGCAGAAGGGCTTTACTAGATTTGATTTGATTATTCTCACATGTATTAACATAGTGAAAAAGTATTGTTTCTTGTGCTATATAGACAAAACATACTGTTCATAGAGAAGGAAACGAGAGAGTGCAGAATGTAGTGTTACCGTCATAGCTAGGGTGTAGAGAAAGATCAACTTAATGCAAGGTAAGTCCATTCAAAAGTCTGACAGCAACAGAGAAGAAGCTGTTCTTGAGGTTGGTACGTGACCTCAGACTTTTGTATCTTTTTCCCGACGGAAGGTGGAAGAGAGAATGTCCGGAGAGAATAGGGAGAGTAGAGAAGCTTGGATTACTCTCCTTAAAGGACGGAAAGTGAAGAGGGGGATGTGGTTGAGGTGCTCAAAGTCATGAACAGAAGAAATTGTTTCCGGTGGCAGATGAGTCAGCAACCAAAGGACACAGGTTGAAGGTGATTGTCAAAATAACCAGACATGACATGAGGAAGCTTTTTTACATGGCAAGTTATGATGTAGAATGCATTCCCCAAAAGAGTGATAAAAGCAAATATGGTAGTAACTTTCAGAGGAGAAAGGGATAAATAATTGAAGTCTATGGCAAAAAAGCAGAGGAGTATGACTATGAGTGTTGCTTTACCAAAGAGCCAATGATGCGCCAGGTGATCTTTCTGTACTGTTTCAGGGTATAATTCTGATATTTTAGCTGTTATAACAAAAGCTTTCTCTCTCCATAGATGCTGCCAGGCCTACTGAGCATTTCCAGCATTTTCTGAGTTTTTTATTTTGACCTCTACCAATTTGAATGTTTTTCAAGAAAACTCAAATTATTTTATGGCTGAATGATGGAAGTGAAGGTCATTAGAAGTCATTAATTAATTACCTTCCAGCTGAAATGTATTCTGAATTGCAATTATAAGTACGGATAAAGTAAAATTAAAGTCCCCATAGTCCCAGATCACATAGGCTCTCTCCTTTGAGGGGGAGAGCTGACTGGTGGTGATTTTACCTGAGGATCACCAAACCTCAGGCGAGGGGCACGATTGGGAAGACAGGCCTACATGAATAACCGCAGCCGGTATGGATATTGAACCCACGCCGTTGGCATTGCACTGAATCACAAGCGACCCGTCCAGCCAATTGAGCGAAGCGACTCCCTATAACACAGGTATAGATATTCCTTGTTTCTACTGATGTCAGATTCCTATTTATTGATTACAGTTCAGTCTTCAATACCATTATCCCAGCAAAACACATCTCCAAAATCCATGGCCTAGGGCTAGGCTCTTCCCTCTGTGACTGGATCCTAGACTTCCTAACCCACAGGCCGCAATCAGTAAGGATAGGCAATGACACCTCCTCCACAATGATCCTCAACACTGGCACCCCCCCTGCAAGGCTGTGTCCTCAACTCTTACTATAATCTTTATACACTTATGGCTGTGTGGCCAAATTCTGTTCCAATTCCTTTTCAAGCTTGCTGATGACACCACCGTAGTGGGTTGGATCTCAAACAATGACAAAACAGAGTACAAGAAAGAGATAGAGAATCTGATGAAATGGTGCAACGACAATAATCTCTCCCTCAATGTCAACAAAACAAAGTAGATAGTCATCGACTTCAGAAAGTGTAGTGGAGGACGTGGCCCATCAATGGTGATGAAGTGGAAATGGCCGAGGGCTTCAAGTATTCAAATCATCAACAACCTGTCCTGGTCCCTCTACGCTGACGCTATAGTTAACAAAGTCCACCAACGCCTCTACTTTCTCAGGAGGTCAAGGAGATTTGGCATGTCTGCTATGACTCTCACCAATTATTACTGATGCACCATAGGAAGCACCCTTTCCAGATATATTACAGCTTGGTATGGCTCCTACTCTGACAAAGACTGCAAGAAACTACAAAGGATTGTGAAAGTAGCCCAGTCCATCATGCAAACCAGCCTCCCATCCATTGACTCCGTCTATACTTCCTGCTGCCTCGGAAAAGCAGCCAGCATAATCAAGAACCAATGCATCCCGGACATCCTCTCTTCCACCTTCTTCCGTCGGGAAAAAGATACAAAAGTCTGAGAACACGTACCAACTGACTGAAAAACAGCTTCTTCCCTGCCATCATCAGACTTTTGAATGGACCTACCATACATTAAGCTGATCTTTCTCTGCACCCTAGCTCTGACTATAACATTATATTCTGCACCCTCTCCTTTCCATCTCCCCAATGTTTATTTATTATTGGTGTCATAAGTAGGCTTACATTAACACTGCAATGAAGTTACTGTGAAAATCCCCTAGACGCCACACTCCGGCACCTGTTCGGGTACACTGTAGGAGGATTTAGCATGGCCAATGCACCTAACATCTTTCAGACTGTGGGAGGAAACTGGAGCACCTAGAGGAAACCTGCACAGACACGGGGAGAATGTGCAAATTCTACACAAACAGTGACTCAAGCTGGGAATTGAACCTGAATCCCTGGCGCTGTGAGGCAGCAGTGCTAACCACTGTGCCACCATGCCACCCTAATATACTCAATGTACTCCATGAACAGTATGTTTTGTCTGTATAGCGTGCAAGAAACAATACTTTATACTGTGTTCCAATACACGTGACAATAATAAATCAAATCAAATCATTCTAATAGCATGTTTCAGTTAGTAAATTAGGGAGGTTCCTGAATTGAGCTGCCTCTCTTTTTGTTTTTGGATGGTTACTTAGCATGCCCTGTCATTTTTAAAAACAAAATGTTGTTTCACCGCTTGGCTCACATTTGCCGCTTCCTTTCCATTCACTGATCTTCACACTCGTCACCTCCCCCACTCCTGACCATCCGGTTCGCTGCTCACTCGTTACCACCTCCCACTCACTGACCCACCCACTCGATATCTCTCCCGCTCGCTGCTTCCTTCCCACTCACTGACCCTCCCATCACCACCTCACCCACTCGCTGCTTCCTTCCCACTCACTGACCCTCCCACTTTCCGCCTCACCCATTCATTGACTCTCCTATTTGCCACTTCCTATTCACTGATCCATCCGCTCGCTGCTTCCTTCCCACTCACTGACCCTCCCATCACCACCTCACCCACTCGCTGCTTCCTTCCCACTTACTGATCTTCCTGCTCATCACCTAATCTGCTTGCCTACCCTCTCACTCGCTGCTTCCCTCCCCAGACCACCCCGCTCACAGCTTCCCACAACTTTAGGGATGAGCTGACTTCAACAGCTGCAGTCCATGTATTTCCCTCCCTGACACTTCTGCTCACCATTCACCTACCCTCCTGCTCATCATTTTCCTTCCCTCCTCTCCCAATCACTGACCCTCCAACTCGCCCCTTTCCTCTCCTGATCTCTAGCTCTCCACTTCACACCCTGTTTCTTTTGCTCGTCACTTTTATTTCCTGCTCGCCAGCTCTCCCACTTGCCAACTCTCCAGCTTGTCACCTCCTTTCCTACCTACTATCCCTCCCAATCACCATTTCCCATCCTACTTCTCTCTCTCACTGTCTCTCTCTGCCTCTCCTGCTCTCACCTTCCCTCTCTGCGTCTACTGTTCACTGACCCTCCAATTCACTAATTTACCTCTCCCTACATGGATAAACATATCAATGATATTGGAATAGTGTAGGTTAGATGGGCTTTAGATTGGTTTCACTGGTCGGCGCAACATCGAGGGCCGAAGGACCTGTCCTGCGCTGTAATGTTCTATGTTCTACATTCCTCTTGCCACTTCTTTCCTGGTTTCTCCTATTTGCCGACCCTCCCAAATGCCAACCTCCCAGACCCTCCCACTTGCTGACTCTCTTGCTCGCCAACCCTCCCACTCGACAACCCTCCCAGTCACCGACCTTGAAGCTTGCTGACACTTCTCGCCGACCCTCCCGCTCACCGATAATTCTGACAATCAACTCTCCTGAGGTTGCAGAGATTGGGCATAAGCATAGCATTTTCAAGTTGCCAGACAGTGAATAGTGGAGTGTCAAAGACCAGTGCTGGGACATCAGCCATTTACAATCTATATTAATGACTTAGATGAAGAGATGGAGAGTAATGGATCTAACCTTGCTGATGATACAAAGATAGATGGAGAGGTAAGCTGTGGGGAGGATATTGAAAGGCTGCAAAGAGATATGGACTGGTTAAGTGAGTTGAAAACAAGATTGCAAATAGAGTACGAAATTATGCACTTGGTTTGTAGAATAGAAAATAATTTTTGTCAATAGTGGGAAGCCTGTAAGTATTGATGTTCAAAGACACTCGGGTATACTTGTACAAAGAGCCGCAGTAAGTTAGTTACAACAAGAAATTTGGAAGACACATGGCAGGTTGGCCTTGATTGCAAGGGGATTGGAGTATAGAAATAAAAAAGTCCTGCCACAATCGTACAGGGTTTTGGTGACACCACATCAGGAATATGCAGTTTTGGTCTCCACATTTAAAAAAGGTTATGCTTGCACTGGAAATAGTACAGATGTTCACTTAATTGATCCATGAGATGATGGAGTTGTCCTATGATGAGGGGCTGAGTAAATTGAGCAGCTTCCATTCTCCACAGTTTAGAAGAATGAGAGACAATCTCACTGAAACATAAAATATTCTGAAGGGATGTGATCAGGTGGACATTGAGAGATTGCTTCTGCTGGTCAGAGAATTTAAAACAGAGGGGCTCAGCCTCAAGATAAGGGGCCAATCATTTAGGACTCAGAAGAACAGGTGCTGCCAGAACATACTGCAGCCATGATACATTGACAGTGAGAATAAATGTTTAAGGTGGCCGTGCAATGTCAATCATGCAGACTGCTTTGTCCTAGATAGTGTAGAGGTTCTTAAGTGTTGCTGGAGTTGTACACATCTAGACAAGTAAATGGTTAAGTAATCCATTACACTCTTGACTGTTTTTGGAAAGTGAGGAGGTAAATCATTTGCTACAGAATATGCAGGCTTTGACCTATACTTACAGCCACGATGTGTATGTGTTGGTCCTGTAAAGTCCCTACATCCCCTTGTGATCTCTAATTGCACATCCACCCCTCCATGTCTGTAATGCAGCAATCGGCCTCCACAACTGTCCCCATGATCTCTCTCCATCACTAGAATCTCCTATCGGGCAGCAGCTCCATGGCTGTTTTTGTACCTGACAGGCGGCTAGCTCTTCAATCTGGCTGGCTCTCATTGAGAAATGTTTTAAGCATCCTGCTTTTAATTTCTACAGAATGTCCAGGAATCCTATTTTTGTGCATTTTCTATCCAGAAATATTTCCTTCCACTTTCTTCATGGTCCCAGTAAGAAGTTTCACAATATCAGGTTAAAGTCCAACAGGTTTATTTGGTAGCACAAGCTTTCGGAGCACTGCTCCTTCATCAGGTGAGTGATTACCTTCATCAGGTGAGGACTCACCTGATGGAGGAGCAGCGCTCCAAAAGCTCGTGATATCAAATAAACCTGTTGGACTTTAACCTGGTGTTATGAAACTTCTTACAGTGCCCACCCCAGTCTAACGCCAGCATCTCCACTTCATGGTCCCAAGTAGATCCTGGGGCTTTTTTTTTAGTGTTTTTTAAGTGATTACAGCATGTAATATTTCCATTACTGGTACAAGAAAATAATTATTTTTGCTGGAGCATAAAGACCATGACAAGCCAGGAATTATTTTTAAATACAAGGAAAAGGTTTAACATATGTTTCCTCTTTCTGACATCTTCCTTGGAATCCTTGAGATGGCAGGGTGTAACAAAAGGAATACCACAAGGATTGGTTCTTGGGATGCAGCCAGTTACAATTTGTATCAATGACTTAGATGAGGAGACTGAGTGATAAAAAGCTAGGTGCAAAAGTAAGCTCCAAGAAGGACATAAAGAGGCTGCAAAGGGACACAAATCAGTTAAGTGATTGGGTAGGAAGGTGGCAAATGGAGTATAATGTGCGGAATTGGGAAATTACTCACTTTGGTAGGAAGAATGGAAAAGCAAAATACTTTTTTAAACAGTGAAAAACTAGTAAATATTGGTTTCAGAGGATTTAGGTATCTTTGTACACATATCATAGAAACTTAACCTGCAGGTATAGCAGAAGGAAGGCTTATAGGAACATAGGAGCAGGAGTAGGTCATTCAGCCCATTTACTATGCTATTCCCATATCTCTTGATATCATTCGTGCTGAAAAATCTTATCGATTTCTGTCTTGAACACGCTCAATGATTGAACTTCCGCAGCCTCTGGGATACAGAATTCCAAAGATTCATCCACCATGTCACATCCTGTAAACATTGTGCAAGTTTCAGTGAGATCACCTCTCATTCTTCAAAATACTAGAGAATACAGGCCCTGCTTTCTTCAATCTCTCCCCATAAAACAGTCCTGCCATCCCAGGGATTAATCTGGCGAACCTTTGTTTCACTCCTTCTATGGTAATTATTTCCTTCCTTAGGTAAAGAGACCAAAGCTGTATATAATACTCCAGGTATGGTGTCAGAAAGGCTTAGTCTGTACAATTGCAGCAAACGTCTTTACCCCTGTACTCAATTCCATTTGCGATGAAGGCCCATATACAATTAGCCTTCCTAATTGCGTGCTGCAACTCATGTTAGCTTTTGATGACTCATGAACAAGAACTCGCAGGTGCTTTTGGATATCAACATTCCTAACCTCTCACCATTTCAGAAATATTCTGCCCTTCTGTTTTTTCTACCAAAGTGGATAACTTCACACTTATTCAGCTAATATTCCATCTGTCATTTCTTGCCCATTCATTTAGCCAGTCCAAGTCCCCTTGAAACCTTGTTGCATCCTCTTCGCAACGTACATTCCCAAAGTACAGTTGGCATCAGCAAAGATGGATATATTACATTTGGTCCCCACATCGGAGGGTGGAATTACCCACTCCTCCCAGCTTATGGTGGGCAAGTGCACAAAATTGGATTAGTGACAAAATTAAGAAATTAGTTTGAAATTTTGTTCTCCTGACTTTCATGGTGGGTCGAATTTCCCGTTGATCCATGTCAGGAACCATATTTGCACCTCATGAATGCTTATTCAAAGTAAAGCGCACCATAATCACATTCTCCCTCCAAATTTAAATGCCCCATCAGCAGATAATTAGAACAGTCTGTTTCATGACCGTACATAAGTGGTGTGCACCTGGCAACCTTCACTTCACCAGCAACTTTGAGATACGTAGGTGTTTCTTTCACCTATCTGTAACAGTGGTGTTGCGAGATCTCAGTTCTTCTACGAAGCAGCACCACAGCCTGGTAAGGGTCTCCTGCTTTGGGTCAGGTACGCCCTCCTTGGCTTGGCCTGCTGGCATGGATGGAGCCACAGGCAGAGAATATTTAGAGCAGTTGGACACCCTTGGAACTCCCATGTGGATGGCTGTGGGGTGTCCAGCTGATGCTCCTCCAGCTTGTGGGTAACTCCATGAGGAGAAGGGTCACCTGGGGGCTGGTTGAGATTCCCGCTTCCCTCTCGCTTTACCACTGATGGAACACACCATGGCTAGAGCGATGGTGTACAGGACTGAGTTCAAATCCAACGGAAACTGGATCTGGGCTGCCATCCTTCCAATGGTGACCTTGATGCACTGTCATATTAGAGCCATGACATCAGACAGAATGTGGATGGACTCCTTCATCTTTCATTCTAATCTGTTGGTGGCCTCTAACAACCCTGTCTGGTGTTCACCTGCCTGTCTTTTCAGCTCTAAAATTCTATGATGTCCAATTTCAGAGGCTTATAATTGGACGGGGACTCAGCAGGATCCTGAGCTCCAGCTGTCCTCCAAGTGTCACCAGCCTCAGCTACCTCTCCCTCCACCTGCTGTAGAACAAGGACCCAATGAGGTGTATGTATGTTTGCTGGTGGAGATGTTAAAGTGTCTGTCAGAAATTCAGTGCTGATGTCCTTTCTGCTGTTAGTGTGCGAGTTCCCTATGGATTGTAACCCTTAGAATGCCTGATGCCCTTAAGATTTGGAGTGAGAAGATCGACTTACCCTGGCAAAGTGAACAAAATCATTCAACTTCTTGCTGCACAGCAGGGCAGCCTTCTTCTGGGGTCCGCATGCAGGTCCCTGACGACCTCCTTCCAGGCCAACATGATTAGGTTAGTGGACCTCCAGCTCCCGTTTTTCAGAAAAAGGGCTTCCTTCTGGTCCTGGACTGCTTGATGCAGTCTCTTCAGAGGAGTGCAGCTGAACTTTGGGGCACTGATTTGGATTTCCTGGCAGTCATTATCAATAGGTTCCCCACTCAACTGTTTTGCAGAGAGTGAATGTGTATTTGGATGCAATTTAAATATGGCACTCAGAACTTTGACCCAAAAAGGTAACAGAGGGGCAAACGAATCTCTGCCCATCCCACCACAGGATTCAAAGAGCTTCTCACTGGTACATAAATAACTAAAAAAACAGATGATCTGCCATGAGATCCCACTTTGCTGCCTAGCGGGACTCATGCCAATTTTCCCACCCACCACTTCACTTAGTCTCCAGAACAGAAAATTTCACCCTCAAATCATTTATATAGATCATGAACAGCTGTGGTCCCGGCACTTCTCCTTGCGATATCCCAGAGCCTGCCATCCTGAGAATGATCCATTTATTCCTACTCACTGTCTGTTCAGTAATTCTCATTCCAATTCCATGTGCTCTAATTTTATTTACTAAACTCCTGTGTGGGACTTTATCAAAAGCCTTCTGAAAAACCAAATACAACACATCCACTGGTTCTCCTTTTTCTATGCTACATGCAACATCCTCAAAAACTTCCAATAGGTTTGTCAAACATAATCTCCTTTTTACTCTGCCTAATCTATCATTATTTCTCAAGTGTCTAGTTATAACATCCTTTAAAATAGATTCCACCATTTCCCCTACCATTGACTTCAAAGAGATCCATCATTCTCTGTTTTCTTCCTCCCTCTCTAAATAGTGGGGTTATTTTTGCTACTTTCCAATCTCTAAGAATCTTTCCAGAGTCAATAAAATTGTTAAAGATAACCATAGAATCCCATAGAATTCCTACAATGCAGAAGGAGGCCATTCAGCCCATCAAGACACCTTACCCAGGCCCAACCCCACCCACACCCCCCCCTAACTGCCCTTTCCCCACAACCCCACACATTTACCATGTCCAATCCACCTAACCTGCACATCTTTGGACTGTGGCAGGAAACCAGAGCACCCAGAGAAAAACCACACAGACACAGGGAGAACACGAAAACTCCACACAGTCAGGCTGGAATCGAACCCAGAGACTGGGGCTGTGAGGCAGCAGTGCTAACCACTGTGCCGCCCACAATAACCACCAATGCATCCATTATCTCGGCACCTCCCTCTGCGACTGGATCCTAAACTTCCTAACTCATAGACCACAATCAGTAAGGATAGGCAACGACATCTCCTCCACGATCATCCTCAACACTGGTGCCCCACAAGGCTGTGTTCTCAGCCCCCTACTATACTCCTTATACACCGATGACTGTGCGGCCAAATTCCCCTCTAATTCGATTTTCAAGTTTGCTGGTGACACCACCATAGTGGGTCGGATTTCAGACAATGACGAGACAGAGCACAGGAATGAGGTAGAGAATCTGGTGAACTGGCGCAGCAACAATAATCTCTCCCTCAATGTCAACAAAATAAAGGAGATTGTCATCGACTTCAGGAAGCATAAAGGAGAACATCCTGTCTACAACAATGGGGACGAAGTAGAAAGGGTCGAGAGCTTCAAGTTTTTAGGTGTCCAGATCACCAACATCCTGTCCTGGTCCCCACATGCCGACACTATAGTTAAGAAAGCCCACTAACGCCTCTACTTTCTCAGAAGACTAAGGAAATTTGGCATGTCAGCTACATCTCTCACCAACTTTTACAGATGCACCATAGAAAGCATTCTTTCCGTTTGTATCACAGCTTGGTATGGCTCCTGCTCTGCCCAAGACCGCAAGGAACTACAAAAGGTCGTGAATGTAGCCCAATCCATCACGCAAACCAGCCTCCCATCCATTGACTCTATCTACACTTCCCGCTGCCTCGGCAAAGCAGCCAGCATAATTAAGGACCCCATACACCCCGGACATTCTCTCTTCCAGCTTCTTCCTTCAAAAAAAATATACAAAAGTCTGAGGTCACGTACAAACCGACTCAAGGACAGCTTCTTCCCTGCTGCTGTCAGACTTTTGAATGGACTTACCTTGCATTAAGTTGATCTTTCTCTACATCCTAGCTATGACTGTAACACTACATTTTGCACTCTCTCATTTTCTTCTCTATGAACGGCATGTTTTGTCTGTATAGCACGCAAGAAACAATATTTTTCACTATGTTAATAAATGTGACAATAATAAATCAAATCAAAATATCTCCATAGCCAACTCCTTCAACACTCTGGGTATAGCTCATCAGGCTCAGG